>NC_137099.1:63527384-64097384 GCF_949357685.1 Gobio gobio
TACATTTGTAATTACACTGTTGACATTTCCCTTACTCTTAACCCTACCCTTAAACTTACCCATACCACCACACCTGTCCCTAACCCTACCCTTAAACTTACCCATACCACCACACCTGTCCATAACTTTACCTGTATCCCACCTCAATATCAACAAAGGTGTTTTGCAATACAATTTGAACACTGTAAGTACATAGTACTTAAGGCCACCTAATATAAAGTGTAATAATTTTTTCACACTTGGGAATATCTGTATTCAATCAGTTTCATACTGACAGCATTGACAAGGAACCTGTTCTTAAGAGACAGATAATAATTGCTTGAATAACTGTGCTTTAATTTGCATATGCAGACCAACTATCCTGGCTTGTAAAACACTAGAAGGAATTGCGGTGGCAGTGACGTCAAAAAACACATTTCATCGCCAGCAGTGCATTTGATTCTCCAATTTCCTGATTTATTAAAAGCAATCTGGAAGTTAAATAAACAAAGAACTAATGATGTGATAGGATGAAATGATGAACTTGATGAAGCAGAATTGATTCATATGAATGTTTTTATCATGGGAATTTTTAAGCTTTTTATTGTCACCGGCCCTTTTCTTCTTGATTGTATTATATATCTCTAAAAATGTCACAAATACAGTTTCCTCTTTAGTAAGTGAGAAAACAAAACGTGTGAATCTCTGACAGCAGCATCACAGCGTGATCATGTGACCTTCACAAACAATGGTGAGACATTGAGGGACGTCACACCCAGGAGGAAGAGGAAATCAGTCCTGTCAGAGTAAAGCTTGAGGCCTTTTTACACATACCCAATATGGCGACTCTATAAACCAAAAACCAAATGTGTAAAACAGGAGCATCACTCTCTGTGATCATCATGTGACCTTCATGAGCGATGGTGAGGGAAATCAGTCCTGTCAGAGTTAAGCTTGAGGCCTCTTCACAAACCTTTATAAAATTGATCTGCAGTAGAAAAACATACAGCTGCAGAATCACCAGGTGATGTCAATGAGACTTGTACAGTTAACAGTGAAAATCACAAAAATCCACCTTAGACTACATTATATACATACACTACACTCTATATTATATCAAAGAATGTATAATGCCAATGGGTCACTCGTATCACTATGAATGGGCGTGGCTTTTGAATTGGGACACAGCTATAACCTGAAATGCTATTTGAGAGTAAGAAACAACATTTATTGGACAAGTTTCAGTTGAAAGTATGTCAGTGTTATTCAAATGTGACTTTGGCCCGTCATACCTTTTCAATGACTTAAACCGTTCTGAAACAGCAGGAGAATAAAACCACTGATTCACGCAACATAAGCTTAATACGACAAAAACATAAACTTGTTAAGCTTGCAAACTACTTTAATCACTCTATTAATAGTTCTATTTTTATGAGTTTTACAAAATGTAGGGCATATATTTTTTCTTTGTTTAACAATTATGGTACAGTAAATAATACACCACATTTATAACTGTTCTGGCAATATTCATTTTTATTCGACAATTAATGATTAATATACAGACCATATGTTCACAAATCTCTTGAATCAACAAATCAATCAGTTTGACTCCTACCCAGCAGGCACAGGATGTAAACTCTGTCAGTCAGACGTTGAATTTTGGTTGAAAATGAAAATTGGTTTGACGTCTAAATACGTTTGTTTGACGTCAAGCTCCAACGTTGGGCAGACATTGAATTTTGGTTGGAATAAACATCCCCCCAAATAATTAAACATATTACAAGCTTCACTTATTACTAACAGATATTTATGTCAGACGTCTACAGAAGCTCTTACTGAAAATTAACAGAGGTTTAGATGTTAATGTTTTGTTGAAAATGTTTAGTTCGTCCCCATTATGGTGATCGGTGTTTGCTTTAGTTGTGAAGTTTGACTCTTGACCTTTTAACATTAGTTTTTCTCTTGCTGCTGTAACGGTGTTTGTTATGGCAAGAACTGCAAGAGGAGCTTGACGTCAAACAAACGTTGAGTTAAGACGTCAACTTGACTTTCATTTTCAACCAAAATATGACGTCTTCCTGGCGTCACATTGACGTACTGTGCTTGCTGGGAAAATTACATTTTTGTTTTGTTCTTTTTTTATGGTAAGTCTTTTGTTTTTGATTGTGGATTGCTAACCCTCATCCTTCCCTCATTTGGACTAGAACTTTAAAAAAAAAAAAAGTGTTCATCACAGTGGTCCAAGGCCCTATAGGACTTTTGTCGCACACTTAAACCACGAATTCACCAAAACAAAAACTGACTGGATTTTAGGAGTTGTGGTTTCTAATTTAAAAAAGTAACAAATCATTCTGTCACGAATTCTACTGACGAGGCAAGTTGTTGGACCCAAGTGCAGTTTAATCAAATATCAAAACATAAAACAAAGACTTGGCAATACTCAAAACAAAAGACGTGGCTAAGCATAACTCTCACCTATACAGCAGGTAACAACATCAATAACAGACAAGGACACACGGCAAACATGAGGGCTTAAAGACACAGACTAAATGACAAGACAAGTGACACCTGTGAACAGTGATGAGACAATTAGCCAATGACATGACACAACACACAAGGGCATAGGAATCACATGACAATGAAACACATGACAAAACCAGGAAACTGAAAGGACAAGACAAACTTAGAAACATGACAGTAAACGTGATGAACTAAACACATGAAACATGAACCAACACCAAAACACCATGTGACAGACCCCCCCCCCCTCTATGGGCGGCCCCTGACGCCCAAACACCAACACATCAATAGCCTAACGATAAAGAGTCTAAACAAAAAAGTCTTGGGGGGCGGTCTTGGGGGAGGGATGGTGGGGCACCGGACCCAGACGTGACATGGCCGGGCCTGGGAGCGTGGGCGGACCTGGACCCTGTGACGTGGGCGGACCATGACCCTGTGGCGTGGGCGGACCTGGACCCTGTGGCGTGGGCGGACCATGACCCTGTGGCGTGGGCGGACCTGGACCCTGTGGCGTGGGTGGACCTGGACCCTGTGGCGTGGGCGGACCTGGACCCTGTGCCGTGGGAGGACCTGGACCCTGTGGCGTGGGAGGACCTGGACCCTGTGCCGTGGGAGGACCTGGACCCTGTGCCGTGGGAGGACCTGGACCCTCCGGAGCCGTGGATGGCCATGGCGGCAACGGCAGTTCGACAGGCCATGGCGGTAATGGCAGTTCGACAGGCCATGGCGGTAACGGCAGTTCAGTGGGCCACAGAGGCGTGGCCTTCATGTACCCCCCCCCCCCCCCCCCCCATTTTCTTGGGCGGGACAGCAGGCTTGTGGGCTGGAGCCTGGGCGTGGGCTGGAACCTGGGCTGGAATGTGGGCTGGAGCCTGGGCGTGGCCGTGGGCTGGAGCCTGGGCTGGAATGTGGGCTGGAGCCTGGGCGTGGGCTGGAGCCTGGGTTGGAATGTGGGCTGGAGCCTGGGCTGGAATGTGGGCTGGAGCCTGGGCGTGGCCGTGGGCTGGAGCCTGGGCTGGAATGTGGGCTGGAGCCTGGGCTGGAATGTGGGCTGGAGCCTGGGCTGGAATGTGGGCTGGAGCCTGGGCGTGGGCTGGAGCCTGGGCTGGAATGTGAGCTGGAGCCTGGGCTGGAATGTGGGCTGGAGCCTGGGCGTGGGCTGGAGCCTGGGCTGGAATGTGGGCTGGAGCCTGGGCTGGAATGTGGGCTGGAGCCAGGACGTGGGCTGGAGCCTGGGCGTGGCCCTGGGCTGGAGCCTGGGCTGGAATGTGGGCTGGAGCCTGGACGTGGCCGTGGGCTGGAGCCTGGACGTGGGCTGGAGCCTGGACTTGGCCGTGGGCTGGAGCCTGGACGTGGCCGTGGGCTGGAGCCTGGACGTGGGCTGGAGCCTGGACGTGGCCGTGGGCTGGAGCCTGGATGTGGCCGTGGGCTGGAGCCTGGACGTGGCTGTGGGCTGGAGCCTGGACGTGGCCGTGGGCTGGAGCCTGGACGTGGCTGTAGGCTGGAGCCTGGATGTGGCCGTGGGCTGGAGCCTGGACGTGACCGTGGGCTGGAGCCTGGGCGTGGCCGTGGGCTGGACCTGGACCCTCCGGAGCCGTGGATGGCCATGGCGGCAACGGCAGTTCGACAGGCCATGGCGGTAACGGCGGTTCAGCGGGCCACAGAGGCTTGGCCTTCATGTATCCCCCCCCCCAAATTTTCTTGGGCGGGACACCTTCCCTCTTGGGTCAATTTGACCCCCTTAGGAATGAATGGAATGTGAGGAATGCTTCAGTAAATTTTACCCCTAAAAATGATAACGTAAGTTGCTCTATATTAAGGACTTGTTTATTGAAATGTTGTTCAGAAAAACATCAAGATTGCGAGTGTAATTTTGTGTAGTATTATAATTATTATATTAATAATCTAGGCTAAATATTTTGTTTTTCTCTAGCAATCTCTCAATGTAATGCTCTTTAATATTTGTTATGCTGCTTTGCTGATGTTTTGAATGTCAGAAAAGTGTAAAATTGTACAACTAGAGCCTTATTTCTCTGCCTTTCATTGGAAACAATACTGATACTATGTACAATATGTAACTTTTTTTTGTTTAAAATTTACAAAATGTTTAATAAGCAAATGCATCATGAATCCATCTTCCAAAATGTGTTTTTGTTTAAGTGACATAGTGCACCCTTAAGGGTTAAAACATAAAAAAAAATCTAAATGAAATAAGCTTCATACATGATATAACGCAAAAAGAAAAATACACTTCAGTGATTACACAATGCTCCATCAATTCATTAACCTTTTGACAATTCATCTACAAAATTATCTTCAAATGACTTTAGTCATAAACTCCTGTCAATCATTCAGGGCTCCACCCCCAAAGAGATGCAAAAAAGCTATCATATATTTCCTGTGTGTTCAAAACACTACAGACTCTTCTTGTTAGCCTGATTAAGAAAGAAAGAAAGTGAAAACAGTAATGCAATATGTCAATAAAAGCATCAGGAACATTAACCCTTATGAAATGATAATAGTTTGGGTTTTCTCTCCATCTAGTGAGTATTCTTACGTACTGGAAGATTTTCATACACAGATGTTCCGTTTGGGTTCATAATCAACTTGATCAGCCTTTATGAATGAAGAGACAAATAAAAAACAGAACTGTGTTACTTAAATGTCCATATACTTAGTCAAAAGACAATTGATATTTTCTAACAGATATTGAGAAGCATTTAATTCCTTTTGGCTAAAGGTGTAGGAAATCCTCAGTTAAAACACTTACCATTACGTTCACATACACAAGATCATTCAATTCAACATCACACGCTTGTCGTCTGTCATGATGAAGAACCATCTTTGCCATTAAAGAAAAATCAGAATGGAAAGACTATAAATAATGTCTATAAACAACTCACTAGATAAAGTCACAACCACATTCAGACTTATTTAATCTTTTAGTTACCAGTTAATTTACCTGATCAGTAAACAACTGAAAATCACATTATTTTTCTCACCTGAGTCTCCTGTGCAGCATTTCTCTTTTTCATCCACCTGCATCCCGTTTAAAGACAATGATTTGACACAATTACAACCAATCAGAATGCATTTGATGTTTAATTCACAGTTATGATTTCGAACCAATGAGATTCCCTTTAAAGTTTTAAGAGTCGGTTTTGGTGCTAAGACAAAAGCTGAGATACACACCCAGAGGTGGGTAGAGTAGCCAAAATCTGTACTCAAGTAAAAGTACAAGTACTTACTGAAATATTTACTCAAGTAAAAGTAAAAGTAACAATCGTAATATTTACTTGAGTAAGAGTAAAAAAGTATTCGATGAGAAAACTACTCAAGTAGTTAGTTACTAGTTACTTTCGATCTGATTGATAAGAAGCGAAAACCCTGAATTTCAGGCTACTTGGAGAGCTTTCACACACCTCTCTGTAACTTACAATAAGGTTGTATTAGTTAACATTAGTTAATGTATTAGTTAACATGAACTAACCATGAACAACACCTCTGTTCAGCATTAGTTAATCTTTGTCAACGTTAGTTAATAAAAATCCAGCTGTTCATGGTTTATTCATGTTAGTTCACAGTGCATTGACTAATGTTAACAATATTTTAATAATGCATTAGTAAATGTTTAAATTAACATAAAGATAAATAAGTGCTTTATAAGTGCAGTTCATTATTAGTTCATGTTAACTAATGTACGCTAATGAACCTTATATATATATATATATATGTGTGTGTGTGTGTGTGTGTGTGTGTGCGTGTGTGTGTGTGTGTGTGTGATTAATGGTTAAACAGTGTAAATTAATGGTGTGCTGGGCAAACTAGAGCTCTTCTTAAAATATACTTTGTTCTTATATGTTTATATATAGGCTATTCTTTAGGGAGGAATAAAATACAATACCGTTTTTATTTGTATTTATTTTCTACACTTCAGACAGGTGTCTGTCCGGATTTGTGTATAAATGCAAGACGTCACATTAGGCTATTCAGTTTGTTTCGTTTTGTGAAGAAAAGGATATGTAAATGTGAAGATGAGAACGTTTGTTCGTGGACGTGTGTTGTTTGGAGGATTCAAGCGATTTCATTGCTTGCACAAGAGCGCATATGAGGAAAACACTCGGACAGTGTGTGAAATAGTATTATAATAAGGGAAAATTTCCCATAGTTACCAAAATGACCGTTAATAGTGTTCAAATATAGGCATCATTGTGACACTTACCGCTACATGTTCTTTTCAGGGTGGAATTATTGTATGCTGAGAGATGTCAGTTCGTTTTGGTGCACACAACATGCATCGCATTATGAAACTATTCTTTTTGACATCTTGGAGTGAAAACATAGACTGAACTTGAGGCCACGGGCAATCTGCCTCCCGTAGCTCACACACATCTTCCTCTGCTTCGGCCATCATCTTCCGACTAAACGCGCGCTAATTATAAGCGGGTGATGCGTAGCAACCTCTCGCGAAGCAGCCTCTCCAACGTTTCGCGAGACTTGCGAAAGTCATATTCACTTATTTTAAAATATATAATATAATTATTACCATTTGACAGTAGCGGAGGAACGCCACCGAATGTAACTAAGTAAAAGTACAGTTTTTTCACAAGAAATTTACTTGAGTAAGAGTAAAAGTACCCATCTTTAAATCTACTCTAAAAGTACAAGTTACCCAAAAAATTTACTCAAGTAAATGTAACGAAGTAAATGTAATTCGTTACTACCCACCTCTGTACACACCTCAGTAATTGAACAATAAAAGTCACTAATCTTGAGGAAAAGATCTCACAGAAACTGTGACAACACCCTGACAAACATTCCTCCCCCCTCCCCATTTTGCCCTCTCCTTGTCCTGGTTTCAAGTCACCAAATGCAGATATATCAGTGATGATGTATTTTGTAAATCTATTGTTTTATCCCTTTCATGTTTGATGTCTTTTTAAAGGTCTCAATGCGAATGGTAAAATGGTCTCAGTTTCACTACAGTCACTGGTAGTATTAGAAAGATTGGAAAACTAATGAGAATTCAGTTCTCCTTTGAGTAGTCTCTTCAAAGATATCTGATCCACTCCCCCAAAACCAGGTGGGGGTGTTGCAAATATTTACAAACCTTTTGTTCTAGTTGGAGTATTTAAGGCTGGATAATCTAACTCTCTGGGGGAATATTCTGTAGTCAGAACCCCCCGTGTGGTGCAAACTGCATGTAGATGTACCAGACATGATGACTCTTTTAAATTATTTTCCTATTGCTTTGCAATTGTGTTGTATGTTTTTACGCTGATCAGTTGTGTTCCATGGATTCTTGTTTACTTATTTACTTTTCCTGTCTGGCCAAAATAAATGTTAATCTTGATTTATCTTGTATGGTTCTGAAATCATTATTCTAGTATGGATCGATGTATACTCCTTTATTACCGCAAAATCTAGGGTTATGATAGATCACACCGATGACGGCACGACTGAAGCATGGAGCGCAGCGTGCGCGATATTCCGATTTCTGACTATCGCTGGGTTAGCAAGTTGTAGTCCGTGAATATTACTAAAATTACACTTTTTGTTGAGTGAGCATGTGCAACCACTTAAAGGTAAAATATTCACTCTACACCCTCTGACTAATTACAGAAGTAAACGTTTTGTGCCCGTGAGCTCGCGGATCCGGACGCGTCATGTCTCTCTGCGATTTAGGGTCTCTCGATGAACGAATATAAAAACTAGGAAGATACAAAGAAAATCAACGATCTAAATTAAATCGCAACTAATCGTAAAATCAGCTGATAAACTCTAAATGTAGCACACTTTATGGAGTCACTTAGAATTGGAGTCAGATAAAATTATTAATGGAGTCAGATTTAAAATGAGATATCAATAAATTAAGAGAACTTCACCGAAAGGCTGAAAAGGCTTACACGCAGAATTCCTTTTGACCAATTTATTAGTATCCGGTTTTTGGGCTAATGGATGGAGATTTACAAAGTGCAGTAATCTCAGATAACTTAATCCAGATATTTTAATCAGATCCACAAATTCGTTTGAAGAACCAGATAAGCCAGAGTTCAAATATCACACTCTAAAAAGAAATGTGTTAAAAATTACATATAGTGTGTGTGTGCTCAGGGACACGAGTTCACACTTACATATAATATATATAGATTAAATTTAAATGCATATTTGGCGTGCTGTCCGGGGGGAGGGCTTCGAGCTCGGAATTTGGCCTGAACCCAGAGTACCCCGTGTGTGTAAGTGGTTAGAAATAAAAGTGTGGAGAAGGGGGGGTGGAGGGATGCTGATAAACTGTCAGAAAACAGAGGTAAGACTGCTGCGTATATACATATATATATATATATATATATATATATATATATATATATATATATACATACATACATACATACACACCTCTATTGTTGATTAGCTGAGTGCTCTCCACTTGTGTCAATCATCTGAACATGCTCCTCCCGAACCTTGTTAATGAAACATAATTTAATAAATTCACACTTACATATCATTTATAGAGATACAATTTAAATGCGTATTTGGCGTGCTGTCCGGGGGGAGGGCTTTGAGCTCGGAATCTGGCCCGTACCTAGAGTACCTCCCCAAAGGCTAAAGAGCATAGGCCAGCCGCCTGGCTAAATCCCCCCCAAAGGAGTGCCGAGCTTGGCAGGTTGGCTGGTTGCTTGACCAGGAGAGCCTGTGAGAACGGCTTGCGGCGCCGGGTGGAATGGGCCGGCTGGCCCGGGAATGGGGAGCAGCTGTAATTTGGAACAACCAGTCAGGAGGGATCACACCGTTTCTTGATGGGAGCAATTTGTAGCATCATACGGGTGAGCTCTGCTGACCGATGGGCAAGGAACGGCGAGACCGGATGGAAAGAGAAAACAGGAAAAGAGAAATATGAGTACTCGACCGGGAGATTTCTTGCTGCGTCCGCTGGGAGACCAATGCTCGCTGGACAGAAGAGAGAAATTTAATTTTTTGGAAACTTTCCACTTTCCCGAATTTTTGGAAATGTTCCACTTTCCCGAATTTTTTGAAATTTCCACTTTACATGATTTTTGGAAACGTTCTACTTTCCTGAATTTTTGGAAACTTTCTCACTGCGTCCGCTGGGAGACCAATGCTCGCTGGACGGAAGAGAGAAACCAAAGTGCTCTACCGGGAAAGTTCTCACTGCATCCTCTGTGAGACCAATGCTCACTGGATGGAAAAATAAAACAGGAAGAGAGAAAACACGAGTGTTCAATATATCAGATTTCTCACTGCGTCCTCTGGGAGACCAATGCTTGCTGGATGGAAAAATAAAACAGGAAGAGAGAAAACACGAGTGTTCAATATATCAGATTTCTCACTGTGTCCTCTGTGAGACCAATGCTCACTGGATGGAAAAATAAAACAGGAAGAGAGAAAACACGAGTGTTCAATATATCAGATTTCTCACTGCGTCCTCTGGGAGACCAATGCTTGCTGGATGGAAAGAGAAAAAAGGAAAAGAGAAAATGTGAGAGCTCAACCGGGAGATTTCTTAATGCGTCCGCTGGGAAACCAATGCTTGCTGGACGGAAGAGAGAACTACGAGTGCTCTACTGGGATATTTCTTACTGCATCCGCTGTGAGACCCAATGCTTGCTAGATGGAAGAGAGAGAAACCTAATTGCTCTACCAGGAGAGTTCTCACTGAATCCACTGGGAGACCAACCCAGAGAGTTTTAATCGATTAGGGTTTGGTGGGCTTTTTTATTGTGGAACCGGTTGGTCCTGATATAGCTTTGAAAAGCATCTGAGGATCATCTTCCGAGAGCTTGGATCTTCTGTTGGGAGAGGCCTTTTTGGGATGCTGAGGTTGCCGCCCGATACGGAAAGAGTGGCTTGAGAAATTCTTTGCTGGGACGCCTGACTGTTGGAGAACGGATTTGAGGTGTTTCTAGAACCAAAAGCGTGTCACAGGTTTGTTGGATTCATCTGTGAACAGGGGTTCCAGGGGAGATTCAACCTGAGAACTTCTCCATTGAAGATATGCCAGAACGGACTGGTAATGGTTGGATTGGCGATGAGAGGTTAAAAATGTAGATAAAATGACCTTTCTTACTTTGCCTAATCAAATATGAAACTGTTTCCCCATCTAGTACTGATAAGTCTGAGATGGTGGGGTGGATTTTTGGGTCGAATTTGGAAGTGATAGCGAGTTCTGATCATCTAAGAACTGTGAGGATATGTGCAGGATTATTACAAATCATCTAGTAGGAGAATGAGGTGGGGAATGGTGTGATTGTTCGACAAAATTCAGCAAACGGCTTCTGATAGCATGTTGAATATTTTAGGGCTGCTTTTGCATCCGAAAGTTAAGAGCACTGTGAAATAGTATTTCCCGAGCCAGCGAACTCCGAAAAGGTGCCATGAATCTGGATGGATAGGCATTACTTTGAAAGCAGATGTGATGTCGATTTTGGCAAGCCCAGCACCCTAACCTAGCCTGGTTAAAACCAGACCATTCTCAGTAGTAACTGAGTTATGGTCTGGCAAAGCTTCATTGACAAAAAGCCCACCTCAACGTTTCTAATTGGTGCCGCGATTTCTAGGGTTTAGAAATGGGTTTGAATGGGGTCTTTGCCAGACTACTTGCAGAGCAAATCTAAATTTGCCGGAAGTTGTCTGGGTTTTCCCAGGCTAGCCCTAATCTGCAATTTTAATCATATCGTTTGCCTGAACCATGTCGTGGTATTTGAGCGAAAATTAGTAGAGAGGGATCAAGATGTTTATACTATTGGGAACGGGGAATTGTGCGGGGCTGACAGATTTAATATTAGTTTTTTTTTTTTGTTTTTTTACTACCCGAGAATTTTCTTGTAGCCACTCCAATGGGGCTGATACGAAACACGTTAAATGGAGGATTATCTAATGGGACGATCATGAGGCCTGACTCAACTTCTTTTTTGATCAGGTTGTCTATGCCTTTAGGTTCTATGTGGGCGGATTGAAGATTATTACAGATGGTGTAATGGGAGAGCGGGCATTCTACGCCAGGTTTAAAGACGTTTTAGTTCAAAGTCCAGGCACAAAATATTTACAGGAGTCGATAAGTAAATTATAATTTTTTTTTTTCCATACAATACGCGCATGGGCACCTCGACAGAAAATACAAATGTGCAAGAACCAGCAGCGCTGTCTGATACATTTACCAGAATTCAAATGTTTGCAGGTAGTGTACGTGTAGAAATTCCCTCCTCCATAGGACAGCGCGAGACTGTGGGGGAAAGCTGAACAGATGACTTCGGTAAAAAAGCAATTGAAAACTCGGAAAATGAAAGAATGCGGGATGAATGTGTGTTTGTGTTTTTAAGGGTAACGTTAGCATGAATTCTCAACCTTCTGACTCAGTCACTCACATTCACACACATAGTAGTAAAGACACATATCCTACCAAATCAGCATCATGATGATCACTGCAGCTCCACAAACCACTCCAATGGATATATATAATATCACCGGACGTCCTAAAACCAATACAAACGAATAAAACATCAGAAAAAAATTACTTGCTTCACTTTTAGAGTAAAGTAAATTTATGAGCTGCTATACCTTTAACAGTCACAGTTACAGCGTCTGATCTCTGAGATCCATGTTGATTGTGAGCCTGACAGTAGAAGCGTCCACTCTGTAGTGCACTGAAACTCTGTCCAGATCCAACAGCTGAGGTTTCATTCTCCTTAAACCAGCTGAAGTTCAGAGCAGGAGGGTTTGAATCACTGCTGCAGCTCAGAGTCACTGAATCTCCCTCCACTATTACACCAGATCCACTCATCAACACTGAGACGCCCCTGGGTGGGTCTGAAAAGGACAAATGAAAGTGTATATGTTTTTATATATGTATTTGTATTATATTTTATATATGTTTTGTGATTGTAAATCCATTCATTTGATGGTTACTACGTGTACTGAACCATCATTAACTCACACATGATGTTTAGAGTTACAACATCAGAGTATTTCTCTCCATGTTCATTGATGGATCTGCACTTGTATTCTCCACTGTCATCAGACCTGATCTTTGAGATGCTGTAGATTCTTCCAGATCCTACAATCGTTCCTCCTTTAAACCAGCTGAAGTTCAGAGCAGGAGGGTTTGAATCACTGCTGCAGCTCAGAGTCACTGAATCTCCCTCCACTATTACACCAGATGGACTGATGGACACTGAGACATTCTTTGGAGGGTCTAAAAAGGACAAAAAATGAAAGCCGTAAATCATCTCATTCAAACACAATCTCCAATTTTTAAAAAGAACAAATTAATCTGTACTGACACATGACATTGAGATGAAGATCAGGAGAGATGTGATGGTGTCCGTGTACAGCACAGCTATATCTGCCTGCATCCTCTCTTCTGACTGACTGCAGCAGGAGTTCATTGTTTCTGTCTCTTCTCTCAGTTAATGGCTGTGAGTTTCTGGACCAGATGAATGTTGCTCTGTCAGTCAGAGTGCAGCTGCTTTTACATGTCAGACGGACTGAATCTCCCTCTGTCACTCTCTCAGGAGACTCCACCTGAAGATCTGAACACAACACACACATTATATCTAGTGCTGCTGTCATACACTGATTATTATTCAACATAATGCACAGAACAAGAGATAAACCTCACCAAACTCATCTGTGACAGTAAGAGTCACTCCTGGTTTACCAACCCATTTCACACCAGCTTTATCAGTGATGAATCTGAAATAGTACTCGTGTGAATCCTTCAGTGTCACATGACTCAGTCTGACAGTGCAGTTCTGCTGTTTATCTCCCAGATACTGAAGCCTCTGACTGTATTCAGGGTCATTAGACAGATCTGGAAGCTCATCATTAACTTTTACCAGTGTTTTTGTCCAGAACACTTTCTTGATCTGATGTCCAGTAGGGTATGTATAAGTGCAGTTCATTATCACTGTTGAGTTCTTTAGTGCACAGATGTGTGAAGGACTGTAACTCACTTCCTCTTTCTGACTATAAACCCCTAAAAAGTTCACACTAGACAAATTAGCAGCAGCTTGTGCATAAATGCACTACGCAAAACTTCCTGAGCATTTCTGAAGTGTTGCATTGACTCACCGTGAATCATGAGCAGAACGATCAGAGGAAGAGGAGGAGCCATTCTGGCTGACGTCACTATCAACACCTACAACAAATGTACAGTGGATTATTTTTCAGCTTTAATGTCAGCATAAAACATAATAAATACTAATTTATTTATTCAAGAAAATGACAGCAACAGTAATTTTTGCACTACATGAGTTTGTAACTTGTAAGCGTCTTTCCTCGCCCCCTTTTGATTGATAGCACATCATAGGCAGTAGAATGCTGCCAGAATGATGGCCTTTATTTTCATACTGAAAAAAAAAAAATATTATAAAGCATTATAATATTAGTTGACTTTTGTATTAGTGCACTGCTAATGTTTATAGTAAATACTGAGGCTAGTTGTTACTCTCTGGTGAATATTTCTCATGGCAGGTTTATTTTTTAAAAGCCACTTCCTGTATAGAGACACACTTTAATATATAAGTTTTGGATATAAGTGGATTTTTATCGAGGTGTTCGTGACCAACATACAAAACACTGCGAAAGAAAACATATTTGTGCTTATTGGACTTTTTATTTTCAACCATATAGTTACTGAGACACAGCCCTGTGACAACTAGCCCCAACCAATCTCCCATAAATCCCCCAAACTTAAGATATCTGACAGAACATTTATAAAATCCTGCTCTTACCCGTTTCACCAACACCCGTGACCAGTGACAGCACTACAAATGATCAGGCTGGGACCAGTATGGGCATATTCACACTGATTGACATGTGATTAACACATTATATTTTAATATGAGCCTATGACACCTCAGCTAGTGCAGATCGAGCAGAAGAAGAGTCTTAGCTGATGACATTAGAGTAAAGGCATTAAAGTTAAATTGAGAGACACTTTACATCAATCAAAGAGAAAACAGGACCCCCACCTGTCCCAACCTTATCTCCCCTCCCTGCTGAGTCCTCACCCCGCTCACCCTCTCTTTCTCAGGGACCACACAATCATGCAAATCTCACAGATACTGCAAGCTGTTTCTGTAAGGTAAATATAAATACTTTTGGTGCGATCTAGGTCCGAATAAAGAAAACAATGCTTGTTCTCCGGGTGTGGGAGATGCTCATAGAGATCTTTTGATAAACATTTGCTGTCATCCCCTTCAGATAGGTGTGACCATTTGGGCACGAGAAAAGTTCAACCCAAAAGCTTCATAAATATTTGGGTGCTGAATGTTTATTGTTCTTTTGTTCTGGTGGAGTATTTAAAGGGAATTGGCAAACCACTCAAGGAAGCATCTGTAACCAGAACTTCCCACACTGTTGCTGTGTGTCTCTATTGCCAGGTATGCAACTATTCTTATATTATTTTATAATTGGGTTTTCTATTATATGCTGCTCAAGTTTTGTATGATGGATTATGTTTAATTCCTTAATTTGACATTTTTACCTGGTTAAAATAAACTTTCATCTTGATTTATCTTGTATGGTTCCGAAATCATTATTCTAGTATGGATCGATGTATACTCCTTTATTACCGCAAAATCTAGGGTTATGATAGATCACAACGATGACGGCACGACTGAAGCATGGAGCGCAGCGTGCGCGATATTCCGATTCCTGACTATCGCTGGGTTGGCAAGTTGTAGTCCGTGAATATTACTAAAATTACACTTTTTGTTGAGTGAGCATGTGCAACCACTTAAAGGTAAAATATTCACTCTGCACCCACTGACTAATTACAGAACTATTCATTTTGTGCTCGTGAGCGCGCAAACCGGACGCGTCTGTCTCTCTGCGATATTGGGTCTCTCGATGAACGAATATGAAAACTAGGAAGATACAAAGATAATCAACGATCTAAATTAAATCACAAATTAATCATATGATCAGCAAATGTAACTAATTTGAGGAAATCACGTATATAATTGGAGTCAGATTAAATCATTCATGGAGTCAGATAGTTAAGTTGGATCTTCATATTTTAATATCTTAAAGTGATTTTTACAGAAGTGCCAGAAAAGACATACACGCAGAAGTCCTTCAACCAGCCGCTGGATGTCGTCATTGAACTAGCGGGTGGAGCTTACAAATCTGAACAATTGCTATACACAATGTGGACGTCAATGATTTCAGATCAGATTCCATTCGGATACACAAATAATCGGATTTGGACTGATAGTGTGATATGAGCCTGTCATTGAGATTGTTGAGTATACAAATGTTGTGTTCTTTCATGGAACCAGGGCTGCCTCCACGACTTTCGTGACAGGTACAGTCAATCGCTGCAAACCATTCTCGGGAACAGATGCATTTGAAAAGGATTTCATATCGGCTGGAGGGACCGGATTCATTGCATCCTTCGCCAGTAGGACTGAGATTTCTGGCCGTAAGACAGGAGCAACCTTGATCATCACAGAGGTGAACTGAATGCCCCTAAACTTGGTGGGATGCTGGGCAAATGGAATCACATAGACAAGTCTGATGGTACGAATGAGCCAGCGAGGCAGGTTGGGAAGAGTTAGCCAGACTCCCAGTGACTGTACAAGCGGGCATGGAGGGACCAAAAAAATTTACCTGAAGTTGGGTTGCGAGGTGGAGGGCAGGAACCCGACCTAGAAGGCACAGTGTCCACGGCTGGGCAGGGGGTGTGTGAGAAAGAATATCATCCTCGAACCGCATGCGATAGGAGAGGGGGATGAGAGTGGCAAGGCATAGTGTTGCACACTGCTATCCATGCTCTCGTGGGACCCAGAGATAGTGGAAACTGGTCTTTTATTGATAATTTGGATACCATCTCTGGGTCTCCCATCTCAGGGCCACTTGCTTTTGAGTTTTCTGCATGGTTTGGCGGGGGCCTGGGTGGCCTGCACTGCACTCTTTGGCCACCCCACCATCAAGGGTAGTGAGGGGAAGGAGGCATCAGACCTTTTTCAGGCAGAAACAGATTCCATGATCTGGTAACCTCTTCATGCACTTCTGGGAAGAACAGCACTGGAGCGGGGTGCTGAGAACCAGCACAGGCCGCCCTGAGATACCAATTATCGATGGGATATGGAACTGTAATGCAGTCAAGACCTGCTGGAACTGCTTTAGCCATGTGCTTCCCTGAACATAATTGCACAACTTAGAGCATTCGTCAACCAATTGGATTCAAGCATTCAACAGCCCTGTAGTATAAACTAATTTATTGAATGAAATATGAATTCATAATGTTAAAAATTAAAAGTGCAACATTTGTATTCCTACACTGAGCATAGGTTTACAGTGACACAAACAACAACAACACAAATCTAATTGATAAACAATTAGCATTAATTATAAGCAATTATAATCAAACAAGTCACAATGCATAAAGCAAAAATATAATATTCATGATGGTATTAATATGCCAGCCACAAGCCTTTGACTTCCATTTATCCGTTGTCACATTTTTTCCATTTTTCAAAATACTCCAATAAATCATCATCAGACTCTCCTGTCAATCATCCAAGGCTCCACTCACAGTCACATATGTAGACTGTAAAATATTTTGGTTAGCCATCGTCCACTACAGCATTTTTCTATTAGCCTGAGACAAAAATGTGATCCATTTACAAAGTTTAACCATTTTGAAATGTTTAAAAGGCACATATCATAGTCAGTCTCCAGTGATGTCAAGAGAAGACTAACAGAGTTGGACAACAAAACTAGCTTTGAAATTAGGGTAGGCTAGAAGAAAATGAGGAACACTTACCACCACATTCTCATACACATATGAGATCTGCTTATGATCAGAGTTCATGCTTATGGCGTCAGAATTGTTTGTGGGGGACTGAGAGGAAGAAAAAATAAGGAAATATGAGAAGTCCAGGAGTGCTACGATCAGTTCAGTTCATGTTCAGTTTGGCAAACCCTGTATTTGAGCCCATACTGTAGCGAAAAAGACTGACCTTGGACTGCAGTTTCTTCCTGCTCATATAGCTGCTTGAAAAGAAAACTTATTATATTAAAACAACATAATATTAAACTACTTAACTAAACATAAATTATAAATTTTAGACTCTTACCAGGTTATAAGAGCAATGATGACAGCAGCTACAACTCCACAAAGTGATACTACAACTGCTGTATGACTTGTCTTCCAATATTGTACTGGGACAAGAGGAAAAATAAAGAGAAACTGATTAGTTTACCTCCATTTAAAAAGAGCAATACAAGTACACGAATCGTTCTACCTTTAACAGTGACTGAAAAAGACACTGATCTCTGATCAGCCCACTCTGTAGTGCACTGAAACTCTGTCCAGATCCAACAGCTGAGGTTTCATTCTCCTTAAACCAGCTGAAGTTCAGAGCAGGAGGGTTTGAATCACTGCTGCAGTTCAGAGTCCCTGAATCATTACATAATATTACGTAATAATCGTAATATTTGAACTTAAATGAACTGCTTGTGTTTAAAGAATGATGCAATACTCACACGTGACATTGAGATGAACATCAGGAGAGATGTACTGGTGTCCGTGTACAGCACAGCTATATCTGCCTGCATCCTCTCTTCTGACTGACTGCAGCAGGAGTTCATTGTTTCTGTCTCTTCTCTCAGTTAATGGCTGTGAGTTTCTGGACCAGATGAATGTTGCTCTGTCAGTCAGAGTGCAGCTGCTTTTACATGTCAGACGGACTGAATCTCCCTCTGTCACTCTCTCAGGAGACTCCACCTGAAGATCTGAACACAACACGCACATTATATCTAGTGTTGCTGTCGTACACTGATTATCCTGATTTACCAATCCATCTTCCATCAGGCTGATCAGTTGTGAATCTGAAATAGTACTCGTGTGAATCCTTCAGTGTCACATGACTCAGTCTGATTGTGCAGTTCTGCTGTTGATCTCCCAGATACTGAAGCCTCTGACTGTATTCGGTGTCATTAGACAGATCTGAAAACTCTTCTGTGTCCTTTTTATCTTTTGTTTTGGCCCAAAAAACGTTCTTGATCTGATGTCCAGTAGGGTATGTATAAGTGCAGTTCATTATCACGGTTGAGTCCTTTAGTGCACAGATGTATGAAGGACTGTAACTCACATGCCAATTAGCACTAGAAACCCCTGAAACACAGAATTCATCCTGAACAAGTTTTGTGCAAATGTGGAACTTTTTTTTCATCCATTCCCTTTTTTTGTGAATGGATGTTCAAAGAAAGCATAATGCAAAATCTTACAAAAAGTGTTGCTGTAAAATCAGTGACTAACCATGAATCATGAGCAGAAACATCAGAGGAAGAGGAGGAGCCATTCTGACTGATGTCACCATAGCAACACCTACAACAAATGTACAGTGACTTATCTCAACCATCGTGATTCAGAAGTATACTTTATTTAAACCTTGTTTTTATGTCCTTTTGAAATGTTTTATAAGAAGACATATACATTTTTAGAGTAGTTTACTGTCTGTTTAGATGCTGTTGTATATTAAAGAAGTGTTTATTATATGCAATTATGCCTTGTCGATAGATGTTTTGCTTATCCGACTATATTACATGTTTCCTTTTGTTTCCCTTTCTCGTTTGTTTGGACTTATATATTTTTCAAGTTTCCTGTATTGTTGTCCACCCTGGTTCCCTGCTCTACCGGCTCTGCCCTGGTTCCCTTCTCTACCGGCTCTGCCCTGGTCCCCTGCTCTACCGGCTCTGCCCTGGTCCCCTGCTCTGCCGGCTTCACCCTGGTTCCCTGCTCTACCAGCTCTGCCCTGGTTCCCTGCTCTACCGGCTCCACCCTGGTTCCCTGCTCTACCGGCTCCACCCTGGTTCCCTGCTCTACCGGCTCTGCCCTGGTTCCCTGCTCTACCGGCTCCACCCTGGTTCCCTGCTCTACCGGCTCCACCCTGGTTCCCTGCTCTACCGGCTCTGCCCTGGTTCCCTGCTCTACCGGCTTCACCCTGGTTCCCTGCTCTACCAGCTCTGCCCTGGTTCCCTGCTCTACCGGCTCCACCCTGGTTCCCTGCTCTACCAGCTCCACCCTGGTTCCCTGCTCTACCGGCTCTGCCCTGGTTCCCTGCTCTGCCGGCTCCACCCTAGTTCCCTGCTCTACCGGCTCTGCCCTGGTCCCCTGCTCTACCGGCTCCACCCTAGTTCCCTGCTCTACCGGTTCTGCCCTGGTTCCCTGCTCTGTCTGCTCCACCCTGGTTCCCTGCTCTACCAGCTCTGCCCTCATTCTTTGCTCTGCCGGCTGTACCCAGGTTCCCTGCTCTGCCGGCTTCGCCCTTTTCTGCCGGCTCTGCCCTGGTCCCCTGCTCTGCCGGCTTCACCCAGGTCCCCTGCTCTGCCGGCTTCACCCAGGTTCCCTGCTCTGCCGGCTTCGCCCTTTTCTGCCGGCTCTGCCCTGGTTCCCTGCTCTGCCGGCTTCACCCTGGCTCCCTGCTCTGCTGGCTCTGCCCTGGTTCCCTGCTCTGTCAGCTCTGCCCTGGTTCCCTGCTCTGTCAGCTCTGCCCTGGTTCCCTGCACTGCTGGCTTTGCCCTTGTTCCCTTTTCTGCCGGCTCTGCCCTGGTCCCCTGCTCTGCCGGCTTCACCCTGGCTCCCTGCTCTACTTGCTCTGCCCTGGGTCCCTGCTCTGCCGGCTTCACCCTGGCTTCCTGCTCTACCAGCTCTGCCCTGGTCCCCTGCTCTGCCGGCTTCACCCTGGCTCCCTGCTCTACTTGCTCTGCCCTGGGTCCCTGCTCTACTGGCTCTGCCCTGGCTCCCTGCTCTACCGGCTTCATTCTGGCTCCCTGCTCTACTGGCTCTGCCCTGGTCCCCTGCTCTGCCGGCTTCACCCTGGCTCCCTGCTCTACTGGCTCTGCCCTGGTTCCCTGCTCTGCTGGCTTCACCATGGCTCCCTGCTCTACCAGCTCTGCCCTGGTCCTCTGCTCTGCCGGCTTCACCCTGGCTCCCTGCTCTACTGGCTCTGCCCTAGTTCCCTGCTCTACCGGCTCTGCCCTGGTCCCCTGCTCTGCCGGCTTCACCCTGGCTCCCTGCTCTACTGGCTCTGCCCTGGTTCCCTGCTCTGCCCTCATTCTCTGCTCTGCCGGCTGCGCCCTTGTTCCCTTTTCTGCCGGCTCCGCCCTAGCTCCCTGCTCTACCGACTCTGCACTGGTTCCCTGCTCTGCAGGCTTCACCCTGGCTCCCTGCCTTGTCTCAGTCTCCAGACACACTTCCACCTCTGGGGTCTGGCTCTTCTCCGTCCCCTTGTCCACCTCCACTCCACCATCCTCCTGGACTTTTGTTTTGGTTTTTCGCATCTCTAAGTGGGGGGCTCTGTTACATGTTCCTTGTTTGTTTGGACTTTTATGTTGTATTTCTACTTTCCTGTTTCCTGTGTCTAGTTTTGTAGTCCCTTTGTAGTCCTTTTGTGTCATTGGTTCCCCTTGATTGTATCCACAGGTGTGTCTCGTTACCTTGTTAGCTTATCTGTATTCAAATAGCCCTTGTGGTCTTTAGGTCTTCTCTTTCTTAAAGGTCCCATGGTATGGCATTTTTCTATTATTTTATAATGTTTCCTGAGGTGTACTTATATTGTTAGTATGATTTTTACATCATAAAATGTCATAATTTAGAAATATATATTTTTTTTTTCTGCAGCCAAACTGCAGCCACTGTTTGCCCTGTGGCTGCAGGCCCTGTTACAAGAGGCGTGTCTGCTGTGAGACTTCAGTAAAAACGCCCACTGTTGTGATTGGCTGACATCTTTGCATTTGATATGAGCGGAGGGGGCGTGGTTTAACTAGGTCTACGAGGCACGAGCAGGCACGAGCTGCTGCCAGAGAGACGGACGGATTCACTTCACATCAGTTCTGTCAGTCTCAGTTCAGTGAACTGTTTTAGTTACAGCATATACTTCAGGTTATTAGTTTATTTTTGGTCGGACGGGCTGTCACTCATGTCAGAAAGTTAGTAACTTTAGTAAATTATGGATAAGCGCTGACTGGAGACGCGAACCGTTTAGAACGATTCAGTCCGATTTGGTGAACTGATTCGGTTCACTAAAAAGAACCGATTCAAAAGAAAGATCGTTCGCGAACCGGACATCACTAATGTACCAGAGACTGAGCTCAGCGATTGCTAACAAAGTTATTTATAGTAACTACTGAGTTATGAGAGCGCTGTCAGTCAGCGCGAGTTTATTGTGTTTGTATCTGAGAGTTCTGAATAAACACGAGTCCCAGTCACACCGAGTCCGTCTTCATCATTATTACCAACTTTGTAAAACATGCAAAGTACCATTACAGCTGTCGAGATGAACGAGTTATGAGTAAGTGTTGATAATACCATTATTTTTAGATATGTTCCTATTATGTAAAGCGTCAGTGACGCGCATTGAGTACACAGCGCAAACAAAGACACAACAGCAGTAATCGAATGTAATCCAGTTTATTGTGGGAATAGCTGGCTAGCCTAGCCGGATACCCCGCGCTTACCCCCCTTCTGCTTAATCTCGTGCCGCGTTTGGTGCCTCCGCTGTGGGCCAGATGCAGTACTGGGGGTCGGGGATGTTGAAGGCCGACCAGCCAGTGCAGCCCGAGCCTCGGCGTGTGTAAGGTTTATCTCTAAAGATGTTACTCTGCTGATGTTGAGCAGAAACGACTGTATGCACATTGTAGAACAGATAGACGTGACGAGGACGTACAAAAACACTGACTCACAAGATAGAAAACACGAAAACACCGTTCTGTCGGGAGAGAGAGAAGCCGCAGCGTGTGCACGAATAATAAATAATTAGCTACACATCAGAAATCACTGATCACAGATCAGAAGGAACTGAAAAAAGACTTCTGTTTTCATTTGTACATCCAAACACTGAGAAACTGCCAGCATTCACTCGTTCACAAGCCATGATCTCTCGAGCGCTTTCATGGGCGTGCTAGATTCTCTGGGTGGAGGAAAGGGAGGTAACCGTTCCTGCTTGGACGTCAAACCAGGAGACTTCAGGATTGGCTCGTCTGGCCTGTCATTTTCTCAAAGGCAGAGAGAGACAGCCAGAACTCGGGTTTACACCGATCAACATTTCTATCCACTTGGGGACAATATTCAGGCTAGGGGAACTCATATTAATGTTGAAAAACCTCATAAAATGAAAATTTCATGCCATGGGACCATTAAGCTGGCATATTGTTGCTCTCAGTTCTGTTTTCTTGCAATTTTGTTTTGTAGTTTCTTGAGTTATTTATATTATCTTATTACTTTAATACACCTTATGCATTTGGAAGCAACTCTCTCTCTTGCCTCTAAGCCTCAGCATTACAATAATCATGTTGACATACCTGGGCGGACAGATAAAGACTAATACAGCATCATTGCTACACTTTCTTGTCAGTGCAAATCAAGCACCATCCGTTCTGAGCAGAAAAATAACTAAAAGGAATATGCTTTAGTTATTTGCTTAATGCACACAGAACAAAATTATATAAAAAGATTTTGTAACATGTTGGGGAAAAAAAGCTGGCAGGCAGAAAGATGGCAGTTGTCTTTCTTTACAGAGTGACATCGCCAACTACTGGCCTGGCAGCAGAATACAGCGTTTTTAATAGTTTTTGCAGATCTGTGTTAACAGGGATCAACTTTAAATTTTTTGTACATCTCTGCTGTGTAAACATACCCTAAAATACAAAAACATCAAACTTATGTTTAATAATGCTAGTTGTCACACTTTTACTCCGGTGAATATTTCTCATGGTAGTTTAATTTTTAGTCACTTTCTGTATAGATACACACTTTAAAGTATTGGATATAAGTCTATTAAACTATATAATCTGCCATCATTATATAGTTATCTGTTGTGTAACAGTGTGTAACAAAGAGGATTTTGATCTAGGTGTTTGTATCCAACATAAAAAACACTGCGAAAGAAAACATATTTGTGCTGTTGGACTTTCAACCATACTGAGACACAGCCCTGTGACAACTAGCCCCAACCAATCTCCCATAAATCCCCCAAACTTAAGATATCTGACAGAACATTTATAAAATCATGCTCTTACCCGTTTCACCAACACCCGTGATCAGTGACAGCACTACAAATGATCAGGCTGGAACCAGTAAGTGTGTTTTCACACTGATTGACATGTGATTAACACATTATATTTTAATATGAGCCTATGACACCTCAGCTAGTGCAGATCGAGCGGAAGAAGAGTTTTAGCTGATGACATTAGAGTAAAGGCATTAAAGTTAAACTGAGAGACACTTTACATCAATCCATAAAGATGCTCATGTAATAATGTTTTCAAACTTGGGAATATCTATATTCAATCAGTTTCATACTGATAGCATTGACAAGGAACCTGCTCTTAAGAGATAGATAATAATTGCTTGAATAACTGTGCTTTAATTTGCATATGCAGACCAACTATCCTGGAATGGGAACAGCTGGATCCGGGATTGTAAAACACTGGAAGGTGTTGCAGTGGCAGTGACGTCAAAACACATTTCATCGCCAGCATCACCCACTGTGCTTTTGATACAATTTCAATGCATTGATTGATTAATAGTAATCTGGTGAAGGAAATAATAAGAACGGATCATTTTGTCAGTGGTCTTGTTCTTGGAAGTGTAATTTCTCTAAACACAAATGCAGTTTCCCCTTTAGTGAGAAAGGCGAGAAAACCAAACGTGTAAAACAGCAGCATCACTCTGTGTGATCATCACGTGATTCATGAGCGATGGTGAGGGAAATCAGTCCTGTCAGAGTTAAGCTTGAGGCCTCTTCACAAATCTGCAGTAGAAAAAACATACGGCTGCAGAATCACCCGGTGATGTCAATGAGACTTGTACACTTAACAGTGAAAATCACAAAAATCCACCATAGACTACATTATATACATACACTACACTCTATATTATATCAAAGAATGTATACCCAGCCAGCACAGTCATGTGGGGCCCATATGGGCGTCACCTGGGCTGTCTAACTGGACAGAATGAAAGTTTTTATGACGTCTGTTTTTGACGTGTTCTGCACGTCCGATATAGACGTTCATGGAACCTCAAGGTTAAAAACTAGTTCAAATTGTGGACATATTTTCCATTTGTAATTGCAAAGCAACTCACAGAGAGTGTGTGTTTGTCCAGAAATCATGAAAATAAAAGAAACTTAGCTCACACCTTTAGACACTTTAGACAACTTAGCATCTGTAATTCATACATCTTTGGATCGTGAGAGAATCGTGGGATTCAATCCAGGATCTTCTTGCTGTGAGGAGACAGTGTTTCCCACTGAGACACTGGTGCTGCCCTTAATCACAGACATAAGACACACTTTGACTATTTCTGTCAGACGTCTACAGAAGCTCTTACTGAGAATTAACAGAGGTTTAGATGTTGATGTTTATGTTTCATTTGAAGTCACCATTGTGGTGGGAAGCGTTTGCTTTAGTTGGCACTTCAGTTAGCTTTTCTTTGGCTGCTGTAACTGTGTGTGTGAAACCAATAGTTATGGCTGAGAAAGCAAAGATAAAGTGACTTCAGGTGTTGTCAGCTCCTTGTTGATGACTAAATCATCAGAAGTCTAGAATCTGATGTTATGCTTTTGAGTTTTGTGTTCTTGTTTGGCAAATAATAATGTGTTTATATACTATAACCTTGTGAATCCACTGTATCGGGGCTAATAGCAATAAAATAATCACTTATCCTGAAAGATGATAAAACAGCATGTGCACATTGTTTTGAGAAAATATTTCACATAGTCACACGCAGACATCAAGATTTTGCATATGATTCACAACAACGGTGACAATCATAACAAAAAAACTTCATGCTGCAATGCATGATGGGTAGCTTCAAAGTACAAAACTCATGCTTGATTGTCACCGTTGTTGTGAATCATATGCAAAATCTTGATGTCTGCGTGTGACTATGAGAAATATTTTCTCAAAACAATGTGCACATGCTGTTTTATCATCTTTCAGGATAAGTGATTATTTTATTGCTATTAGCCCCGATACAGTGGATTCACAAGGTTATAGTATATAAACACATTATTATTTGCCAAACAAGAACACAAAACTCAAAAGCACAACATCAGATTCTAGACTTCTGATGATTTAGTCATCAACAAGGCACTGACAACACCTGAAGTCACTTTATCTTTGCTTTTTCAGCCATAACTATTGTGTTTCACACACACAGTTACAGCAGCCAAAGAAAAGCTAACGCAAATACAGGGACCAAGAGCCCAACTAAAGCAAACGCTTCCCACCACAATGGTGACTTCAAATTCACCATAAACATCAACATCTAAAGCTCTGTTAATTCTCAGTAAGAGCTTCTGTAGACGTCTGACAGAAATAGTCAAAGTGTGTCTTATGTCTGTGATTAAGGGCAGCACCAGTGTCTCAGTGGGAAACACTGTCTCCTCACAGCAAGAAGATCCTGGATTGAATCCCACGATTCTCTCACGATCCAAAGATGTGTGAATTACAGATGCTAAATTGTCTAAAGTGTCCAAAGGTGTGAGCTAAGTTTCTTTTATTTTCATGATTTCTGGACAAACACACACTGTCTGTGAGTTGCTTTGCAATTACAAATGGGAAATATGTCCACAATGAGCACATTACTAGTTTTTAACCTTGAGGTTCCATGAACGTCTATATCGGACGTGCAGAACACGTCAAAAACAGACGTCATAAAAACTTTCATTCTGGCTCCTCAGTGGACGTCTTTTCAACGTACACCTTTGCTCAGTGGGAATTATCAATAAAATCTAAGATAACAGAAAGTCAATCTAATAGGTAAAAAGGGAAGCTGATAATGCTGTTTGTGAAGTTGTGTCTGAAGTCTGTTGTGTTTCTCTGTCCTTCAGTGATTCTGCTTGTTATCATCAGGAGTCTTCAGTAATATTCACTCATTACTCATTAATCACTTAATTATCTCATTAACTCCAACACTGATTCAGGCCTAGTCCACACGTACACGGGTATTTTTATAACCAGAGTTTTTCCTCCTCCGTTTTAAAAAAAAATCGCGTCCACACAAGCACGGTTTTAAAAAAATCTCCGTCCACATGAAAACGCAAAACCGCGCTATGATTGGCTGCTTGATTTCCACATGGGTCCCATCCACGGCACCGATGCACTGAGGGATGCCATGGGCTCAGTGAAACCCTTCTACAAGTTTACTTTGGAATCAGTGACAGGTAACTGTATATACACAGGGGCAGGGCTCAAGTGGACTGAAGCTTCACACACTTGCCTTACTATGTTGTATTATTGTATTCTGGCGCCTCTGTTCTGCAATACAATGAGATAACTGCGCATGTATCTGTATATATGTAATAAGCGCTGTTAGCAAAGTTATTAAAAGTTACGTCCGCCATTGCATAGACTCCACTCATAAACAAAAGCGATAACGGCGCACATTTCGACTTAACAAGCCGAAATCTCCGGTTTCACCGTCTACACGACAACGCTGTAACCGGAGTTTCTAAAAAACTTCACCCTGGCCGGAGTTTTCAAAAAAGTCCGGTTTCAGTAACCGGATACTGCGTTTGCGTGTGGACGAACAGCCAAACCGCGTAGAAAAAGCTGCGGTTTTGAAAATACCCGTGTTCGTGTGGACAGGGCCTCAGTTACATTTAACAGCCTGTAGTGTGCACACTGAGCAGTGTTCAGTTCATCTGGGCTAGCCCATGTGGGGCCTACATGGAAACTGAGGACAAAACTGGCTGGGCCCCAGTTAGACAGCCCAGGTGACGCCCATATGGGCCCCACATGACTGTGCTGGCTGGGTAATGCCAATGGGTCACTCGTATCACTATGAATGGGCGTGGCCTTTGAATTGGGACACAGCTATAACCTGAAATGCTATTTGAGCGTAAGAAACATTATTTATGGGACAGGTTTCAGTTGACAGTATGTCAGTGTTATTCAAATGTGACTTTGGCCCGTCGTACCTTTTCAATGACTTAATTGATTCACGCAACATAAGCTTAATACGACAAAAACTTTAGCTTGTTAAGATTGCAAACTACTTTAAACACTATATTAATAGTTCTATGTTTATGATTTTTACAAAATGTAGGGCCTATAGTTTTTCTTTGTTTAACAATTATGGTACAGTAAATTATACACCACATTTATAACTGTTCTGGCAATATTCATTTTTATTTGACAATTAATGATTAATATACACAGTAAAATCCCCAGAGTTAAATTAACACTGCTCAGAGAACATTTGGTCCCACTCTACAGAGTGTTAAAGTAACACTGAATCAGTGTTAAAGTTAATGAGATAATTAAGAGATTAATTAAGTGATAATTGACCATTAGTGGTGAACACCTGATGATAATGAGTAGAATCACTGAAGGAAAGAGAAAAAGAAAAACACAAGAACTACGACTGACTATTAAAAAGACATTCAATCTCTGAAGATCTCAGCAGAGGAGGATTAAACAACTCCACAAACAGCATTACCAGCTTCACACATTACTAACCAGACAGACTTTATTTCTATCAGATGACTACAGAAGCTCTTATTGAGGTTTAGATGTTGATGTTTTATTGAAAATTAAAGTTGTTTGAAGTTACCATTATTGTGATTAGTGTTTGCTTTAATTGGGCTCTTGGCCCTTGACTTGCTAACATAAGTTTTTCTCTGGCTGCTGTAACTGTTCGTTACGGTGAAAATGGCAAGAAAATCTTGACGCTTGTTGTTTATGATACAGTTGTTATCATCATATAGTGCCTTATTTGCTGATCTCCTGAAAGTCATTGATTATAGGAGCATTGTGATTCTAGGGCAGAAGATCCAGCAATGTTATCATCAGAGAAACTAAACTATTATCAAAAAATTTTTACGTAAGATTTGTACTGCGGTTTAATAACACATCACACAATAAGCACTTCTAACTCCTGCGAGTTTTACTCACACACAGAGATCAAGAATCTGCCTATGAATCTCAACAATGGTGACATGCTTCATGCCACAATGCATTCTGGGTGCATCACGCAAAACTCATCTATGGCTCCCAGAATGCATTGTGGCATGAAGCATGTCACCATTGTTGAGATTCATAGGCAGATTCTTGATGTCTGTGTGTGAGTTCATCTCGCAGGAGTTAGAAACGATAGTGTACAATCGGTTGCAAAACTTATTCAGCTTTTCTGATTAAAACAGTGTTGGATCTTTTCTAAAATCACAATAAAAAAAGTGAATAGTATATTGCTCATACTCAGTCATAAAATCAATGAATTAAATCATTATACAATGATCATATTCTCATCATCGAGCAGCCGACAGCATCTGATTGTGTTTACTCTTGCTATAGCAAACTCAGTTACAGCAGCCAGAGAAACACTAATGTTAAAATGTCATCAAACTGCCCAACTAAAGAAAACACTGATCACCATGATGGTCACATTAAAAACTAACAATTTTCACAACAAAATCAAACAAAACATTTGTTAATTCTCAATAAGAGACGTCTGACAGAAATAAAGTCAGTCTGGTTAGTAATGTGTGAAGCTGGTAATGCTGTTTGTGGAGTTGTTTAATCCTCCTCTGCTGAGATCTTCAGAGATTTAATGTCTTTTTTATAGTCAGTCGTAGTTCTTGTGTTTTTCTTTTTCTCTTTCCTTCAGTGATTCTACTCATTATCATCAGGTTTTCATCACTAATGGCCAATCATCACTTAATTAATCTCTCAATTATCTCATTAACTTTAACACTGATTCAGTGTTACTTTAACACTCTGTAGAGTGGGACCAAATGTTCTCTGAGCAGTGTTAATTTAACTCTGGGGATTTTACTGTGTACAGACCATATGTTCACAAATCTCTTGAATCAACAAATCAATCAGTTTGACTCCTACCCAGCAGGCACAGGATGTAGACTCCATCAGTCAGACGTTGGAGTTTGGTTGAAAATGAAAATTGGTTTGACGTCTAAATACGTTTGTTTGATGTCAAGCTCCAACGTTGGGCAGACATTGAATTTTGGTTGGAATAAACATCCCCCCAAAAAATTAAACATATTACAAGCTTCACTTATTTCTAACCAGATTATTACTAACATATATTTCTGTCAGACCTCTACAGAAGTTCTTATTGAGAATTAACAGAGGTTTAGATGTTAATGTTTTGTTGAAAGTGTTTAGTTTGTCCCCATTATGGTGATCAGTGTTTGCTTTAGTTGTGAAGTTTGACTCTTGACCTTTTAACATTAGTTTTTCTCTTGCTGCTGTAACTGTGTTTGTCATGGCAAGAACTGCAAGAGGAGCTTGACGTCAATCAAATGTTGGGTTTAGATGTCAACTCGACTTTCATTTTCAACCAAAATATGACGTCTGAGTGACGTTGGATTAGTTGGAGTCCAACGTCTTCCTGGCGTCACATTGACGTGCTGTGCCTGCTGGGAAAATTACATTTTTGTTTTGTTCTTTTTTTATGGTAAGTCTTTTGCTTGTGATTGTGGATTGTTAACCCTCATCCTTTCCTCATTTGGACTAGAACCTCATTTTTTAAAACAAATAAAAAAATTAGTGTTCATCATAGTGGTCCAAGACCCTATAGGACTTTTGTCGCACACTTAAACCACGAATTCACCAAAACAAAAACTGACTGGATTTTAGGAGTTTTGTGGTTGAAATTTTACAAAGTAACAAATCGTTCCATCGTAGGTCAATTTGACCCCCTTACTGCTTCAGTACACAGAAAAACTTCAAAAAATGCTAAAAAATCAAACTAGAAATGCCAAAATTTTACCCCCAAAAAATTATAACGTAATTTGCAATATATTAAGGACTTGTTTATTGAAATGTTGTTCAGAAAAACATCAAGACTGCGAGTGTAATTTTGTGTAGTATTATAATCATTATATTAATAATCTAGGCTAAATATTTAGTTTTTCTCTAGCAATATCTCAATGTAATGCTCTTTAATATTTGTTTTGCTGCTATGCTGATGTTTTGAATGTCAGAAAACAATCATTGGAAACAATACTGATACTATGTACAATATGTAACTTTATTTGTTTAAAATGTACAAAATGTATAATAAGCGAGTACATCATGAATCCATCTTCCAAAATGTGTTTTTGTTTAAGTTACATAGCGCACCCTTAAGGGTTAAAACATTTTTAAAAATCTAAATGAAATAAGCTTCATACATGATATAACGCATAAAGAAAATTACACTTCAGTGATTACACAATGCTCCATCAATTCATTAACCTTTTGACAATTCATCTATAAAATTATCTTCAAATGACTTTAGTCATAAACTCCTGTCAATCATCCAGGGCTCCACCCACAAAGAGATGCATAATGGCTATCATATATTTCCTGTGTGTTCAAAACACTACAGACTCTTCTTGTTAGCCTGATTAAGAAAGAAAGAAAGTGAAAACAGTAATGAAATATGTCAATAAAAGCATCCAGAACATTAGCCCTGAGGAAATGATAATAGTTTGGGTTTTCTCTCCATCTAGTGAGTATTCTTACGTGCTGGAAGATTTTCATACACAGACGAGTTCAGTTCAGGTTTATAATCAAGTTGATCAGCCTTTATGGATGAAGAGACAAAGGAAAAACAGTGTGTTATTTAAATGTCCATATACTTAGTCAAAAGACATTTGATATTTTCTAACTGATATTGAGAAGCGTTTAATTCCTTTTGGCTAAAGGTCAGTGGCGGAGCCAGAGGAGTGTCCAGGGTGGCACTGGACGGTCACCGTGATTTTGCCTAGTAAGATGTGTTCCTGGATCAACATCCTTTTGTTGATATTGGATCAACATGCTTTTGCTTTTCACAGTTTCAATAGCCTAAATTGTGATGGGTTAATTAAACTGAATGAACTAAATAAGCAGATAAACGCCAACAGTCAAGCACAGACCAGTAGGCCTATTGAAGTGTTCAGGAGATACGCCCCAGATAACAATTTTTGGTTCCCAGAACGTTCTGGGAACGTTAGTTTCTGGTTCCCAGAACGTTCTCAGAATGTTCCCAGAACAGACATCCTAACGTTCTCTATTGGTTAGCCAGGAAAGTTTTCTTTACGTAAATAGAACGTTCCCTGTTGGTTTGGAGAACGTTCCCCTAACCTTCCCAGAACGTTCTCAGAACGTTCCCGGAACGTTCCCCTAACCTATTTACTCCGATATAATTTACCCTGCTGTGCGTCAGTAATCGTCCAGCAGTGCCCGCGTCCCATATGGTATAAGCGGCATGGAAAACGGATGAATGGACGTCAATAATCAGTAGCCTACTACAAACCATGTCTTGTTTTGAACTTATTTAATCAATAGAAATAATTCAAGCACATAAACCTTCATATGGAGGATTAAATAAGATTGAATTGTGCATTTCGTAACTTGTATCACTGACGACACCTACTACCACAACCAGGTTTTACGTTTAAGTGCCAAATAACAATGACTTCAACACAATATGTGGTTTTAAAATATTAATTCTATTCACAGACATTAATAATGAATAAAGATTACTTTAACTGGGATAACTGCATTATTTTCTTACCACTGAATTAACGGAACGTAGCCTTCTCTCTTTTGGTCAGTAAACCAAATCTCCTCGGTTAACATCATGTTGTCTTCAATTACTTGTCAAATCTCTGTGAAATCACACTATTTACACTGGTATATTTATTAATTATAACCCATTATTAAATAAAGATCGATAAACTAATGTTAGTTAGTCGGTAAAAATGAAATGACCGTTAATTTTTAAATTACACGAGTGCGCGTCTTTCTGTGGATGACGAAAGAAAGCACGTGCTGGAGAAGTGCGCACAGATCAGAGGCACGCAGTAACGAAATATACAAATAAACCTGCGTATATATTATAAAAAAATGTAATCTAAAAATAACCTGCAGGGAACGTTCTGGGAAGGTTCTCTTTAGGTTATAAAATAAACCCCCAAAATAACCTGCAGGGAACGTTCTGGGAAGGTTCTCTTTAGGTTATAAAATAAATCACAAAAATAACCTGCAGGGAACGTTCTGGGAAGGTTCTCTTTGGACTTCCTGTTAGTGGCCAATGGCGTAAAGACGTGACTCCGGGGGCTCCTGCAGAAACTTTTTATAAAGACTATCAGGGTATTTTTTACCGACGCGGTGTGTACATATTTTGAGACCATAAAGCTTTTTTGATTGTATTAAGTGCTGACATGCCTCCGAAACCCAGAAATACAGACAACCAGACGGCACCGAGAACGCGGCCTAATGCAGGGGCTACATCCCCGGCCCAGCGTGATCCTGTCGGACCGCCGCCTCGCGACGCAGATGGCGTTGGTACCGCCGACACCGTCACAGTTCCAAGTTTGGCTTTTGTGGACTTTAAGGCCGAACTTCTTACTGCTCTCCGAGAAGAGATGGTAGGCATTTTCAAGTCTGAGTTACAGATAGCTATGACTGAACACTTATCCCAAATAAAGTCAGAATTACAAAATGTGAAAACGGAGCTGACGGCTAACCTAGCCGCTACAAAGTCTGACGTGGGAGAGCTAAGGGGGACTGTGATTGAGATGGAGGAATCGCTGTCAACTTGCACAGACGATGTGGCATACCTCAAAAGTAAAGTGGAGAGCCTGTCGAATAAAGTTCTGGCTCTTGAAAATAAATGTGACGATCTAGAAGGTAGATCCCGCCGCAATAACATCCGTATAATCGGGCTATCTGAGCAATGTGGCGCGATTACCGCGGCATCTACCTCCGCTCTGCTTAAGGAAGCGCTTAAACTGGATAAAGCGCCTCTTATTGATCGTGCTAATCGGTCCTTAAACCCCAAGCCTAAACCCGGAGAGCGACCACGTCCCATAATAGCACGTTTACATTATTACGCAGATTGTGCCGACATCCTTCAACATGCCAGCGCCCAGCAGCGGATCAAGATTGGGGACTCTACAATCTCCATCTTCCCGGATCACACAGCCCGGACGGCGAGAGCACGCGCTGCCTTTAATGACGTTAGGAGGCAACTCAGGGACATTCCAGGTGTACGGTATGGTCTGATATATCCTGCTCTCCTCCGGATCACAACGAGTGGAGGTGTTACAAAGGATTTCACATCCCCTGGAGAGGCTGCTGTTTTTATCAAAACTCTTAAATAGGTATAGCTGATTTTGAGTGCCATCTGCCTACAAAATGACTTTGAGCGTTCATGTAACATCAAAGCGAATCTGACTTTGAGACATAAGTAACAGTGGCACCAACATTTTATTGTCTTGATAAGCAAATATCTTTCTCAGGATCAAACAAGTTATATTGTTCTAGTTGAATGTACACCCTGTAAGTTAAGGTACATTTTTTTTTTTCTCACTATTGTGCAGGAGCTCCTGTTGAGTTTGGAGAAGTATGAAGAGGACTGTTAGGTCTAATACACGGAGTTTAGCTGTTCTGCTATTGACTCCTAGTGGAGTCTGCACCGGTATCCTATCGTTTGGGGATGGGGTAATAGTAGGTGCGGGGGGAGGGGGGTTTGGGTTTATCTACTATTTCTGCCTTGTTCTTGTTCCCTCTGGGTTTTTTTATATTTTTTTTATTTTTTGTTCTTCCCCTCTTTCCTTTTTTTTTTTTTTTTCTCCCCTCTGTGTTGGAGGTCAAATTGTGGTTGCAATTCCGGTTGTGATATAAACTAAACATGACAAGTATTAAAGCTTTAAATGCGAGATTTGTCAGTTGGAATATCAAGGGTTTAGGGAGTGCTGTCAAACGCTCAAAGGTCTTCTCTCATTTAAAGCGCTTAAAGCCTGATATTGTTTTTTTGCAGGAAACACACATGCAAAATAATGACCAGACACGGTTGAGATGTCCCTGGGTTGCGGAGGTATTCCATTCCAGCTTTAATTCTAAGGCCAGAGGGGTTGCCATTCTGATTAGCAAATCAGTTCCATTTACACAGAACAAAATCATTTCTGACAAGGACGGCAGGTATTTGATCATTTTAGGGACTATACACCAGGTTCCAGTTCTACTTATCAACGTATATGCACCAAATTTTGACAATCCTGGTTTTTTTAATAATCTGTTTAAGAAACTACCATCATTAAATGATGTATTTTTTTATATTTGGCGGGGACATGAATTGTGTTGTGAATTCTCAGCTAGACCGTTCTAAAGTCAGCTTAAATCAGTCACAAATGGCCAGAACTCTCAGTAGTTTTATGTCCAACAATGGCTACATTGACCCCTGGAGGGTTCGTAATCCTACTGACAAACAATACTCCTTTTATTCGCATGTGCACCAGACATTTTCCCGTATCGATTATTTAGGGGCCAAGCACCGAAGGTGCGAAGGCACCTATTGAAACCGTTCCCGTTCCTATTATTATTATTATTAGGGGCCAAGCACCGAAGGTGCGAAGGCACCTATTGAAACCGTTCCCGTTCTTATTATTATTATTCATCTTCTTCTTCTTCTTCTTCTTCTTCTTCTTCTTCTTCCGCCACGAAGTCTATGGCAGCCCATAGAACCGTATGGTAAAAAGTTGTGAAATTTGGCACACTAATAGAGGACAGTCTGAAATGTCACCGTAGCAAATTTGGAGTCTCAAACTCAATCCCTCTAGCGCCACCATCAGTCCAAAATTTGACTCATGTTTATGCTAATAACTTTTGAACCATAAGGGCTAGAAACAAAATTCTTTTTTCCTCTGATTCCTTGGCTCAGGACAATTCGATTGCACCCTATGACGTCATTTTCCGCCATGATAATTTTCCCGCCATTTTTAATTAACCGAAAAACCTACTTTTGCGAACTCGTCCTAGACGGTTCATCCGATTTGCACGAAAATTGAACCAGATCATCTTCAGACCATGCTGACAAAAAATCTTGCAAATCAAGTTGATTCGTCAAATCATTTGCGATAAACGCGCAAACAAATTTTACGTAGCGGTTGCAAAAACACTCTTAAGGCAATATCTCCACAACGCTTTATCTTGTTCAAACCAAACTTGGTACATCTCATCACAAGCATGACTTGAGGCAACATACAGCGTTTCGGCGCAGCGCCACCTACTGGTCCGGAGATACGAAAAATTGCAATTTTTGCTTATAACTTCTGAACTGTTTGTCCAAAAATCATAAAAGTGGTCTCGTTACATTCAGGACGGCATGCCGAGTCGTCTGATATTCAATTTTACCATATCGGCCATTTTGCTTGTCGGCCATTTTGAATTTTGTCAAAAAGTGCTATATTTTACAAATGCATTAGTGTATTGTTACTAAACTCGGTATGTGACTTCCATGCTATGCCCTGAAGGTACTCAAAAAGTTTTAGGGCAGTGCCACCTTGTGGTCAAAAGATATAACAAACTTGACAAAAATGCTAATAACTTTTGATTAAATTAGCCTAGTATATTGAAACTGGTCATAATAGAGTCATTGGCTCATGCCGATTCAATTGCAACCTATGATGTCATTTTCGGTCATGATAATTTCCCCGCCATTTTTAATTTTCCAAAAAACCTACTTTTACGAACTCGTCCTAGACGGTTTGTCCGATTTGCACGAAAATTGAACCAGATCATCTTCAGACCATGCTGACAAAAAATCTTGCAAATCAAGTTCATTTGTCAAATCGTTTTCGATAAACGCGCACACAAATTTTGCGTAGCGGTTGCAAAAACACTCATAAGCCTATATCTCCACAACGCTTTATCGTATTCAAACCAATCTTGGTATATGTCATCACAAGCATGACCTGAAGCAACATGCAGCGTTTCGGCGCAGCGCCACCTACTGGTCCGGAGATACAAAAAATGGCTATTTTTGCTTATAACTTTTGAACTGTTTGTCCAAAAATCATGTCTTCCGCACCATGCTTTGAAGGTACTCAAAACGTTTTGGGGCAGTGCCACCTTGTGGTCAGAGGTTATAACAAAATGTACAAACATGCTAATAACTTTTGATTAAATTAGCCTAGTTTAATGAAACTGGTCATAATACAGTCATTGGCTCATGCCGAGAACAGAGATACTAATTTTTCCATATTTGGTCAAACATCCTGTCCTCAATGTTCTTATTTGATCAAAACCTACTTTTTCAAACTCATCCTAGACCGTTTGTCCAATTTCCACCAAAATCGAATCGTATCATCTTCAGACTGTGTCAACAAAAAGTTAGGGATTTTGCATCAATAGATGAAACCGTTTTTGTAAACCGCAGTGACGAAGTTGAGCCATTATGCCAAAATTACTCTTGAGGCTGTATCTCTGCAATGCTTTGACATATTGGCATCAAACTTTGCATGTGTCATTGTTCCCTTATTCTGACCACACCACATCAATTTCGTATCTGTGCCACCTATTGGTCAAAAGTGATAAACCATTAACTTACATTATCAGTGACTCAATATATGATATTTCAGCCATTTTGCCTAATCTTCTTAAACTGTATAATTGTTCATTGTTGCAGTTGGTCTGACACTCTCAGACTACAATGCATTTTCAGCCTTTTGCTTAAAATCATCTTAAAACGTGATTAATTGCTCATTGCTCCAGTTGATCTGACACTGCCAGCCATTTTGGCATGTCTTGTCTTCTTCTTTGCGCTTGGCCCCGGTATTGCTGCTTGCAGCTATATTTAGGGGCCAAGCACCGAAGGTGCGAAGGCACCTATTGAAACCGTTCCCGTTCTTATTATTAGGGGCCAAGCACCGAAGGTGCGAAGGCACCTATTGAAACCGTTCCCGTTCTTATTATTATTATTCATCTTCTTCTTCTTCTTCTTCTTCTTCTTCTTCTTCCGCCACGAAGTCTATGGCAGCCCATAGAACCGTATGATAAAAAGTTGTGAAATTTGGCACACTAATAGAGGACAGTCTGAAATGTCACCGTAGCAAATTTGGAGTCTCAAACTCAATCCCTCTAGCGCCACCATCAGTCCAAAATTTGACTCATGTTTATGCTAATAACTTTTGAACCATAAGGGCTAGAAACGAAATTCTTTTTTCCTCTGATCCCTTGGCTCAAGACGAATCGATTGCACCCTATGACGTCATTTTCCGTCATAAAAATTTTCCCGCCATTTTTAATTTTCCGAAAAACCTACTTTTGCGAACTCGTCCTAGACGGTTCATCCGATTTGCACGAAAATTGAACCAGATCATCTTCAGACCATGCTGACAAAAAATCTTGCAAATCAAGTTGATTCGTCAAATCATTTGCGATAAACGCGCAAACAAATTTTACTTAGCGCTTGCAAAAGCACTCTTAAGGCAATATCTCCGCAACGCTTTATCGTATTCAAACCAAACTTGGTACTTGTCATCACAAGTATGACTTGAGGCAACATGCAGTGTTTCGGCGCAGCGCCACCTACTGGTCCGGAGATACAAAAAATGGCTGTTTTTGCTTATAACTTTTGAACCGTTTGTCCAAAAATCATAAAAGTGGTCTCGTTAGATTCAGGACGGCATGCCGAGTCGTCTGATATTCAATTTTACCATATCAGTCATTTTGGCTGTCGGCCATTTTGAATTATGTGCTAAAATGCTTTATTTTACAAATGCATTAGTGTATTGTTACTAAACTCGGTATGTGACTTCCACTCCATGCCCTGAAGGTACTCAAAAAGTTTTGGAGCAGTGCCACCTTGTGGTCAAAAGTTATAACAAACTTGAAAAAAATGCTAATAACTTTTGATTTAATTAGCTTAGTATAATGAAACTGGTCATAATACATTCATTGGCTCATGCCGATTCAATTGCACCCTATGACGTCATTTTCGGTCATGACAATTTCCCCGCCATATTTAATTTTCCAAAAAACCTACTTTTGCGAACTCGTCCTAGACGGTTTGTCCGATTTGCACGAAAATTGAACCAGATCATCTTCAGACCATGCTGACAAAAAATCTTGCAAATCAAGTTGATTCGTCAAATCGTTTTTGATAAACGTGCACACAAATTTTACGTAGCGGTTGCAAAAACACTCATAAGGCTATATCTCCGCAACGCTTTATCGTGTTCAATCCAAACTTGGTACATGTCATCACAAGCATGACTTGAGGCAACTCGCAGCGTTTCGGCGCAGCGCCACCAACTGGTCCGGAGATACAAAAAATTGCTATTTTTGCTTATAACTTTTGAACCGTTTGTCCAAAAATCATAAAAGTTGTCTCGTTAGATTCAGGACGGTATTCAGAGTTGTCTGATATTCAATTTTACCATATCAGCCATTTTGGCTCTCGGCCATTTTGAATTATGTGCTAAAATACTATATTTTACAAACACATTAGTCTATCGTTACGAAACTTGGTATGGGTCTTCCGCACCATGCTTTGAAGGTACTCAAAAAGTTTTGGGGTAGTGCCACCTTGTGGTCAAAGGTTATAACAAAATTTACAAAAATGCTAATAACTTTTGATTAAATTAGCCTAGTTTAATGAAACCGGTCAAAATACATTTATTGGCTCATGCCAAGAATATAGATACTAATTTTGCCATATTTGGTCAAACATACTGTCCTCAATGTTCTTATTTGATCAAAATCTACTTTTTCAAACTCATCCTAGACCGGTTGTCCAATTTCCACCAAAATCGAATCGTATCATCTTCAGACTGTGTCAACAAAAAGTTAGGGATTTTGCATCAATAGATGAAACCGTTTTTGTAAACCGCAGCGACGAAGTTGAGGCATGATGCCAAAATGACTCTTGAGGCTGTATCTCTGCAATGCTTTGACATATTGGCATCAAACTTTGCATGTGTCATTGTTCCCTTATTCTGACCACACCACATCAATTTTGTAACTGTGCCACCTATTGGTCAAAAGTGATAAACCATTAACTTATATTATCAGTGAATCTTTATATAATATATCAGCCATTTTGCCTAAAATCATCTTAAAACGTGATTAATTGCTTATTGCTCCAGTTGATCTGACACTGCCAGCCATTTTGGCATGTCTTGTCTTCTTCTTTGCGCTTGGCCCCGGTATTGCTGCTTGCAGCTATATTTATTATTCATCTTCTTCTTCTTCTTCCGCCACGAAGTCAATGGCAGCCCATAGAACCGTATGGTAAAAAGTTGTGAAATTTGGCACACTAATAGAGGACAGTCTGAAATGTCACCGTAGCAAATTTGGAGTCTCAAACTCAATCCCTCTAGCGCCACCATCAGTCCAAAATTTTACTCATGTTTATGCTAATAACTTTTGAACCATAAGGGCTAGAAACAAAATTCTTTTTTCCTCTGATTCCTTGGCTCAAGACGATTCCATTGCACCATATGACGTCATTTTCCGTCATAAAAATTTTCCCGCCATTTTGAATTTTCCGAAAAACCTACTTTTACGAACTCGTCCTAGACGGTTCATCCGATTTGCACGAAAATTGAACCAGATCATCTTCAGACCATGCTGACAAAAAATCTTGCAAATCAAGTTGATTCGTCAAATCATTTGCGATAAACGCGCAAACAAATTTTACGTAGTGGTTGCAAAAACACTCTTAAGGCAATATCTCCGCAACGCTTTATCGTATTCAAACCAAACTTGGTACATGTCATCACAAGCATGACTTGAGGCAACATACAGCGTTTCGGCGCAGCGCCACCTACTGGTCCGGAGATACGAAAAATTGCTATTTTTGCTTATAACTTCTGAACTGTTTGTCCAAAAATCATAAAAGTGGTCTCGATACATTCAGGACGGCATGCCGAGTCGTCTGATATTCAATTTTACCATATCGGCCATTTTGGCTGTCGGCCATTTTGAATTTTGTCAAAAAATGCTATATTTTACAAATGCATTAGTATATTGTTACTAAACTCGGTATGTGACTTCCTTGCTATGCCCTGAAGGTACTCAAAAAGTTTTAGGGCAGTGCCACCTTGTGGTCAAAAGATATAACAAACTTGACAAAAATGCTAATAACTTTTGATTAAATTAGCCTAGTATATTGAAACTGGTCATAATAGAGTCATTGGCTCATGCCGATTTAATTGCAACCTATGATGTCATTTTTGGTCATGATAATTTCCCCGCCATTTTTAATTTTCCAAAAAACCTACTTTTACGAACTCGTCCTAGACGGTTTGTCCGATTTGCACGAAAATTGAACCAGATCATCTTCAGACCATGCTGACAAAAAATCTTGCAAATCAAGTTGATTTGTCAAATCGTTTTCGATAAACGCGCACACAAAATTTGCGTAGCGGTTGCAAAAACACTCATAAGCCTATATCTCCACAACGCTTTATCGTATTCAAACCAATCTTGGTATATGTCATCACAAGCATGACCTGAAGCAACATGCAGCGTTTCGGCGCAGCGCCACCTACTGGTCCGGAGATACAAAAAATGGCTATTTTTGCTTATAACTTTTGAACTATTTGTCCAAAAATCATGTCTTCCGCACCATGCTTTGAAGGTACTCAAAACGTTTTGGGGCAGTGCCACCTTGTGGTCAGAGGTTATAACAAAATTTACAAACATGCTAATAACTTTTGATTAAATTAGCCTAGTTTAATGAAACTGGTCATAATACAGTCATTGGCTCATGCCGAGAACAGAGATACTAATTTTTCCATATTTGGTCAAACATCCTGTCCTCAATGTTCTTATTTGATCAAAACCTACTTTTTCAAACTCATCCTAGACCGTTTGTCCAATTTCCACCAAAATCGAATCGTATCATCTTCAGACTGTGTCAACAAAAAGTTATGGATTTTGCATCAAAAGATGAAACCATTTTTGTAAACCGCAGTGACGAAGTTGAGCCATTATGCCAAAATGACTCTTGAGGCTGTATCTCTGCAATGCTTTGACATATTGGCATCAAACTTTGCATGTGTCATTGTTCCCTTATTCTGACCACACCACATACATTTCGTAACTGGTCAAAGTATTGGTCAAAAGTGATAAACCATTAACTTACATTATCAGTGACTCAATATATGATATTTCAGCCATTTTGCCTAATCTTGTTAAACTGTATAATTGTTAATTGTTGCAGTTGGTCTGACACTCTCAGACTACAATGCATTTTCAGCCTTTTGCTTAAAATCATCTTAAAACGTGATTAATTGCTCATTGCTCCAGTTGATCTGACACTGCCAGCCATTTTGGCATGTCTTGTCTTCTTCTTTGCGCTTGGCCCCGGTATTGCTGCTTGCAGCTATATTTCATCTTCTTCTTCTTCTTCTTCCGCCACGAAGTCTATGGCAGCCCATAGAACCGTATGGTAAAAAGTTGTGAAATTTGGCACACTAATAGAGGACAGTCTGAAATGTCACCGTAGCAAATTTGGAGTCTCAAACTCAATCCCTCTAGCGCCACCATCAGTCCAAAATTTGACTCATGTTTATGCTAATAACTTTTGAACCATAAGGGCTAGAAACAAAATTCTTTTTTCCTCTGATTCCTTGGCTCAAGCCGATTCGATTGCACCCTATGACGTCATTTTCCGTCATAAAAATTTTCCCGCCATTTTGAATTTTCCGAAAAACCTACTTTTACGAACTCGTCCTAGACGGTTCATCCGATTTGCACGAAAATTGAACCAGATCATCTTCAGACCATGCTGACAAAAAATCTTGCAAATCAAGTTGATTCGTCAAATCATTTGCGATAAACGCGCAAACAAATTTTACGTAGCGGTTGCAAAAACACTCTTAAGGCAATATCTCCGCAACGCTTTATCGTATTCAAACCAAACTTGGTACATGTCATTACAAGCATGACTTGAGGCAACATCCAGCGTTTCGGCGCAGCGCCACCTACTGGTCCGGAGATACGAAAAATTGCTATTTTTGCTTATAACTTCTGAACTGTTTGTCCAAAAATCATAAAAGTGGTCTCGTTACATTCAGGACGGCATGCCGAGTCGTCTGATATTCAATTTTACCATATCGGCCATTTTGGCTGTCGGCCATTTTGAATTTTGTCAAAAAATGCTATATTTTACAAATGCATTAGTGTATTGTTACTAAACTCGGTATGTGACTTCCTTGCTATGCCCTGAAGGTACTCAAAAAGTTTTCGGGCAGTGCCACCTTGTGGTCAAAAGATATAACAAACTTGACAAAAATGCTAATAACTTTTGATTAAATTAGCCTAGTATATTGAAACTGGTCATAATAGAGTCATTGGCTCATGCCGATTCAATTGCAACCTATGATGTCATTTTCGGTCATGATAATTTCCCCGCCATTTTTAATTTTCCAAAAAACCTACTTTTACGAACTCGTCCTAGACGGTTTGTCCGATTTGCACGAAAATTGAACCAGATCATCTTCAGACCATGCTGACAAAAAATCTTGCAAATCAAGTTGATTTGTCAAATCGTTTTCGATAAACGCGCACACAAATTTTGCGTAGTGGTTGCAAAAACACTCATAAGCCTATATCTCCACAACGCTTTATCGTATTCAAACCAATCTTGGTATATGTCATCACAAGCATGACCTGAAGCAACATGCAGTGTTTCGGCGCAGCGCCACCTACTGGTCCGGAGATACAAAAATGGCTATTTTTGCTTATAACTTTTGAACTGTTTGTCCAAAAATCATGTCTTCCGCACCATGCTTTGAAGGTACTCAAAACGTTTTGGGGCAGTGCCACCTTGTGGTCAGAGGTTATAACAAAATTTACAAACATGCTAATAACTTTTGATTAAATTAGCCTAGTTTAATGAAACTGGTCATAATACAGTCATTGGCTCATGCCGAGAACAGAGATACTAATTTTTCCATATTTGGTCAAACATCCTGTCCTCAATGTTCTTATTTGATCAAAACCTACTTTTTCAAACTCATCCTAGACCGTTTGTCCAATTTCCACCAAAATCGAATCGTATCATCTTCAGACTGTGTCAACAAAAAGTTAGGGATTTTGCATCAATAGATGAAACCGTTTTTGTAAACCGCAGCGACGAAGTTGAGCCATTGTGCCAAAATGACTCTTGAGGCTGTATCTCTGCAATGCTTTGACATATTGGCATCAAACTTTGCATGTGTCATTGTTCCCTTATTCTGACCACACCACATCAATTTCGTATTTGTGCCACCTATTGGTCAAAAGTGATAAACCATTAACTTACATTATCAGTGACTCAATATATGATATTTCAGCCATTTTGCCTAATCTTCTTAAACTGTATAATTGTTAATTGTTGCAGTTGGTCTGACACTCTCAGACTACAATGCATTTTCAGCCTTTTGCTTAAAATCATCTTAAAACGTGATTAATTGCTCATTGCTCCAGTTGATCTGACACTGCCAGCCATTTTGGCATGTCTTGTCTTCTTCTTTGCGCTTGGCCCCGGTATTGCTGCTTGCAGCTATATTTTTTTATTGATACCAGACTGATGCCCAAAGTGACAGACATTCGATATCATCCTATCATTATTTCAGATCACTCGCCTTTAACCTTGGACATTCAGTTCTCATCTGAATCTCGTTACTACACCCACTGGAGATTTAACATATCTCTTTTGTCTGATGTCAAATTCCATAAATGTATCATAAGTACTATTGAGGATTTTATATCTCTCAACCAATCTAAATCGGAACCCATTTCTAAGACACTCCTGTGGGAATCTTTAAAGGCCTACTTACGGGGTCAGATTATTTCATATTCTGCTCATTTGAAGAAATTAAGAATGTCAACTATTCAGAAATTATCAGCTGATCTGGAGTCTGTGGATCGACAGCTTGCCACTTCCACGTCTCCTGATTTATTAAAGCGGCGTGTAGTGCTGAAAACAGAGTTAGAATTGATCACAACTAATGAAGCAGAGCGGTTGCTTCTACACTCTCGGGCCAAATACTACGAATATGGAGACAAATCTGGAAGATTATTAGCTCACCAATTGCGTCGACAAGCAGCCTCACGTTTAATACCCCGTGTCAGAGATGAGTCGGGAACGCTGGTGGAGGAACCCGACCTTATTAATTCAGTATTTTCATCCTTTTACAAATCTCTGTATAGTTCTGAAATTCCATCGGACTTGACTGATATGGATGCGTTTTTGCAAGATCTAGACTTTCCGGATATGAGCACAGATGCAATTGATCAGTTGGACTCTCCACTGACCACGCAAGAACTTTCATTGGCTCTACAAAATATGCAAAATAATAAGGCACCTGGGCCAGATGGGTTCCCGGTTGAATTCTTCAAGGCATTCCACAATCAACTCATTCCGCTGTTACATGGTGTTTATGTAGAATCTCTGTCAAATGGCTCTCTTCCTTTCACTTTAAGACAGGCTTCTATTAGCGTTCTTTTGAAAAAGGGCAAGGATCCCGAACTTTGTACTTCTTATAGACCTATCTCTTTGATGAATGTAGATACCAAGGTTCTCGCGAAAGCTTTGGCACGTCGTTTAGAGAAGGTGCTTCCAACAATTATATCTCAAGAGCAGACAGGCTTCATAAAAGGACGTCAGCTTTTTTATAATGTCCGTACTTTATTAAATGTTATCTATACGAAAGGAACCGCTGCCACTCCAGAAGTTGTAATCTCTGCTGACGCAGAAAAGGCGTTCGATAGAGTGGAATGGAGTTACTTGTTCGCAGTTTTGAGGAAATTTGGTTTTGGTAATGTTTTTATATCATGGATACGCCTTCTCTATACATTACCTTCCGTCAGTATCACAACTAATAACTTTCAATCTAGTTTTTTCCCTTTAAATCGTGGCTGCAGACAAGGTTGCCCTCTTTCTCCCCTTCTCTTTGCCCTTGCAATAGAACCTTTGTCCATTTATTTGAGATCCTTCCCCATTTTTAATGGCATTACGCGTTCCCGTGTTGAATTCAAACTTTCTTTATATGCTGATGATCTGCTACTATATGTCACAAATCCAGTGGGGTCGTGCCCTGTTATTCTTTCTTTTTTTCATAGATTCGGTTCGTTTTCAGGATACAAGATCAATGTCTCGAAGAGCGAATGCTACCCGGTCAATGACCTAGCAATACAGCTTTCTCAATATGATATTCCCTTCAAACTGAGTCCTTCAGGATTTAAGTATCTGGGGGTTCATGTGGCCAGGTCCTACAAGTCTCTTTATGCTGTAAACTTTTCTCCCTTATTGACTGAGATTAAGGCCGATTTCCAAAGATGGGGGCCCCTCCCTCTTTCCCTGAGTGGTAGAATTAACGTGGTAAAAATGAATGTCCTCCCAAAACTAATGTTTCTTTTCCAGTGCATACCTATATTTTTATCTAAAAGTTTTTTCAAAAGCATTGATTCAACTATATCTCAATTTCTGTGGAATGGTAAGACACCTAGAGTTATGCTAAAAGTACTTCAGAATTGTAAATTTAACGGCGGCCTCTCTCTACCAAATTTCAAAGTTTATTATTGGGCTACAAATATAAGTAAAACTATGTTCTGGCTAGAACTGGTCAACATACCTTGGTGTCAGCTGGAAGCACAATCATGTCCTTCATCCTCTTTAATGGCGATACTGGCTGGCGCGGCCTCAGTCAACCCCTCTGGCTTTACTAGCAACCCAGTGGTCATTTCCACATTAAAGATATGGTTTCAGTTTAGGAAGCATTTTAAATTTCTTACTCCCGCCATATCAAGTCCACTGTTGAGGAACTATGCATTCAAACCTGCACTTACTGACTCTATTTTCACTCTATGGCATGATAAGGGTCTGAAATGTTTTAAGGATTTTTATAAAGACGGGGTTTTTTGTTCTTTTACAGATTTGATTAACGAGTTCAGCCTCCCACCTTCGCATCTTTTTAGGTATTTTCAAATTAGGAACTGTGTAAAATCTTTATTTTCTAACTTACAACAACTTCCTCCTGAGCAGACATGGGACAGTCTTTTACGATTGAATTGTTCACAAAGATCTTTAATTTCAAAAGTGTATGGTATTATCCAGTCCTATGATGATCATCTAACCACTAGGACGAAGGAGGCATGGGAGAAAGAGTTTGGTTTGGCCTTTGAGGTTGACTGGTGGGACTGTGTTTTAAATGGTATTCATAAAGCCTCAATCTGTGCCCGCTTGACCTTAATACAATTTAAAGTGGTGTTCAGATGTCACTATTCTAAAACCCGACTTTCACAAATTTTCCCTAATATAGTTGATGTCTGTGACAAATGCTCTGGTTCGCCCTGTAATCTTGCACATATGTTTTTCTTCTGCCCAACTCTAGGAAATATCTGGCAAACTTATTTTGACACCATGTCTAAAGTGCTCCTTAAGACCATTGATATCTCTCCGCATATAGCCATTTTTGGTACTCCTCAAGAATACCACCGCTTTTCATCAGTGCAGTTGGAGGTCCTGGCTTTCACTTCTTTGATAGTGAGACGCCATCTCCTTCTTAACTGGAAAGCAACAAATGCCCCGTCCAACACACTTTGGGTCACTGATGTCATGTCCTTTCTAAAACTGGAAAAAATAAGATACTCCAAACAAGGGAATCTCGCCAAATTTTACAATAAGTGGCAACCATTTATGCAATTTTTCCAGACTAACTAGGCTTAACTCCAACACCCCCCCCTTCTTTTTTTTTTCTTTTTTTTTCTTTTTTCTAATTTTTAATTATATATATATATATATATATATATATATATATATATATATATATATATATATATATATATATATATATATATATATATATATATATATATATATTATTATTATTATTATTATTTTAATTTTTTTTCCCCATCATTTAAAAAAAAAAAAGAAAGTTGTACTTAAGTATGTTTGTTATTGTTATCCAAGTGCTGTCACTGTCCTTTGTGTGCATACCAATAAATATATGAAACAGGGAAGGTTCTCTTTAGGTTATAAAATAACACCTCAAAAATAACCTGCAGGGAACGTTCTGGGAACGTTCTCTTTTGGTTACAAAAACACAACCAATAGAGAACGTTCCCAGAACGTTCTTATTTGGTTCCCTACAAAAATAACCAAACGAGAACCATATGGGAACGTTAGGGGAACGTTATGTGTCTATTGGGGCAGCAGTTATAGCTACCTTTTGGTTTTGAGTTTATTTCATTAATAGTGAGAATTAATTGATGTCAAACAAAACGGCGTGTGTTATTTTCTCTAACAATCAAACTTCCAAAGCACATCATGTGCGTTCTCTCCGCGCTGTCCTGTGTCCCACAGCTTTTCCACAGCAGATTGTGAGAGTTGGTCATCCAAACAAAACAGGCCAAATATGTAGCTAATGTAGTCATATAGATTTTAAATGGTTATATAAAGTCATATATATATTTATATTGTTATATAAATTCAAATAGTTTTATGTATTGTCATTATTAGTTATCATTTATTTAGTATACTGATGTCTTTTGTTCAACATCACTTATATCTGCCTATACTGGCGGGTGACGTTAGGGGGCAGTGGTGAACCGCAGGGAGTTTCACTTTTGCTAAAGAATAAGTCACACTGCCAGCCATATGTCTATGGCCATATCAACATACTGTTAACCTGAACTGATGTCTTTGTTGATTCTGCAGGTAAAATGAGTGATGGGACATCGCAACTGATGTTTTATAATGTTTAGATGTGTTTGTTAAAAAAATAACCGCATTGGCGCACCGGCTAGAATGCGGCCTACTCTGCCGCGACCGGCGGGTGCCGTGCGAGAGATCGCCGCGGCTGGAATGCGCCTACTCGGAAGATCGCGATTCATAATGATTATAAAGTTAATGCACTCAAAGTCGTCTTTAAACATAGTTAAGTGGTAGTTGATCTTTAATGTGTCTGTTTCATTACATTTAGTCATTGTGGGTGACTATGATGATGCTAGTGAGAGAGTTTGTAGCAGGCACGTGCACAGGTAGGGCTCAACCTGTGCAGAGCACATGCCCTTTTTGCCCTTACACTCCGAAGTGCCCTTTTTTTGGTGGTAGTGTTTTTTGTTCCTGCTTCAATAAATCAATAGTTTTGGTAACTGCATTTGAGTTTGACTTTTGTAAAATGTTAATAATATATTGATAAGTAATACAACCACATTTAATTTGTTTTTGCCACCGAAAAATCATAAATAAGCAAAGGTGCGCCCATAGACCGCCAAGAGCGCCCGCGCTGTTTCCTACTGGAACTTACACAAAGTGACTGAGTGATCCTCGTCATCTAGGTCAAATATATTTCTTAGAAATTTGTTCTTTGATTTATGATTGCTAATACAATTAATTTGTTAACATGTAATAATATCATGGTCGCATGTTTAATTCATTTATGTTGTTGATATATGCACATATTCGCTAATTTTTGAATCTCTATACTCTCTCGTTTTCACATGTGTAGTAAAACATGGTTACAGTAATGTTGTCATTACATTAAGTGCAAATAGGCCGTCTTTTTCACAGAAGGTCTGGTTGGGTCAGTCAGAATTGCAGAAGACACCATGTAAATGATATCCATGATAGTGCAGGGGTAAAGCGCATGGCTTGTTTTAGTTTTGACGCAAAATGATCACGGTTCGAATCCGCGTTTTGCCGAACTTGCTCTACTTCATTTTACCATCACACAGAAATTCGAAAAGGCATTTTTTCCCCCCAATAAAAATAGTGAAAATCTTCAAAAAATGTAAATAAAGCATGTCATGTGTGTTTGATAATAAAGTGTTAGGGGCGGGTGAACAGAGGGGGTGCCCTTTTTCAGTTTCAGCACATGCCCCTCAAAATGTCTGAGCACGGCCCTGGTTTGTAGTCATTCGTATTTAAATGGCCTAATGTTGTTTAAAGAACAGTGTTTACAGTCACATACAGTTAAATATAGTTACTTTAAGTGCTTGTATACAGTCTGTGTAAATTGAGAATTAGTGTATGATTACAGAAAGATTAATATAAGTCAGTTGGTGAAATACAAATGTTCTTATTTTCTGACGTGCTGTATATCAGAGTAATGAGTGTAAATGTGAGTTTATTGAACAGAGTTTCACTTTTGCTAAAGAATAAGTCACACTGCCAGCCATATCAACATACTGTTAACCTGAACTGTTGTCTTTGTTGATTCTGCAGATACAGTGTGACAGAAATGAAAAAACTATATGTGCCACCAGAAAACCCTGCCTCTTCTGTGTGTGCAATAGAGCCCTGCGCGGGACTGTTTTCTTCATCCTGCTCCCGCCCGCACCCGCCGAATTTCAGACCATTACCGCCCGCTCCCGCAACGTATGTGTTACACTCCCGCCCGCTCCCGCAATATGTATGTCCTCTCCCGCCCGCACCCGCAAAACTCTGAGAATTTATTCCCGCACAATAATAGAGATGCATTGATTTTGTGTCTTCTCCCGTCCCGCAGGAAAAAAAAACACGTATTTGTATTGATATTATTAAAGAGATTCATGGGGTTGTTTGTTTCGTTTCCCTGGCCTGCATGTAAAAAAAAAAAAGACAAATACATAGTGCTGGGCGGTATACCGGTTCATACCGAATACCGGTATTAATTTTCTTTTTGATATGAATTTTGATGATACCGCAATACCGGTATATGTCGCTTAAACAACGTTCGGAACGCGGCGCAGCGCGTCATTGTTTGAGAGGGGACCCATTTCATTGATGCACTGTAGTAAGAGCAGTCAGAGCACAGTTGAGATCGCATTACAGCACAGCCTATGGCTGTATCCTATACTCTCATTCACTATTCCCTACGTTATCACTTTATTTGAAGGAGTGAATGAAAACGTGTGTGAAGTCGGACAACCGTTGTGTGTACATCGGCTGTACACTCGTTATTGCGGTGCAATGGGGTAGAATGAGTGCACTCAATAACGTCCACTAAGGTTTCGGACACCACTACAAAGCGCTGTCCCCTCCAAACAATGCTATATTTGAAGTTATGGGAGCGATGTCGGATTCAGCCCTTGATTATAGTTGAGAATTCAAACTACACGCGGCGCGCGAGAGAGAGCGGTTTCTGCACGCAGCACTGCGATGAGTTTAACAACGCTCACCACATGGGTCATATAGCACTGATATAGACCGGAGCGAGCGCGTTTAAATTTTTTATGGACATATTTCATAAACTCTAGTGTTCTAGACATGAACCAGAAGCGTGTATGCGCGCATATTTCATCACGTCTTATTAAAATTAAATGTATGCACTGATTACACTGATAACTATGTCTGATCACGAACGCGCTGACACGATGGATTATTCAAAAGACAATGATGTAAGTTAATAAATAAACTGACAATTCAAAGAACAATGGGCAAAAAACGAAATGCTTTATTCTTTCTGTGTTAAACTGATGTGTGTCATTCGTTCAGAGAGTTCTCTTAAATGTATTGCAAATATCCGCGTTTCTCCTCATTTTGGCAGTTTGTTATATAGGATTAGATTTTTAAAATGCTTAAGGTGCCCTCAACTCAACTTTTAATATTCAGGTGTCTGTAAGTATGATTCTGAGCGTGTTGCATGTAGGGGTGTGCCGGTTTCAGAATTGGTGATGACGGTTTTGATGTGAGTAAAATGTGACGGTTCGTAACATAACCGTCGTCGGGGGGGGGGGGGGGGGGGGGATTGGGGGGGTCATGATGGAGCGCCACCACACGCCCCCGTTGCGAGTGCGACACACACTAATCCTCTTCTATAGTATTAGTTTAACTAAAAACTTAGCAGGGATTGCTCTGTAAATTAAATTGAGAATGTAACTAATGCATATGCTATTTTAAATACTGTAGTCTATGCCAGATATAAATAGCCTACATTTTGAAATCATTTGAGGCTGAAACATCCATGCGTGTTTATTTTAGCACTTCCGTTAGTGAAACAACACAGCCTATAAAATATTTAAACGATTTTCAGTAAATAATGGTTATCTCAAGAATATAAGAAAATTAAATATTAGTTAAATATATACTATTAGAAAAATATTTGATTACTATTTCCCCGCAAAGATGCGTCATATACCGCTCTGCGTTTTGAGATGAATGGGACACAAGCTGGATAGAAACCTTCTCGAATATCTTCATCTTCATATTTTCTCCTGATGTTGCAAGGCAACACTGTTTGTAAAATGTCTGAAGAGCGGATTTTATCTTCCACAGGGTCAAGACATTTAGGCAATGTTTGATTATTCACTGCCAGAGAAAACGAAACTAAAATCACCGGCGCGTGTGTGAAATGCGCTATTCAAATAAACCAAACTTGACGCGCCTTGCTAAGTTTAATAACAAGAACAAACTGTGTTAAATACAATTTGAAGTAAAAAAGTATTCGTCCCACAGTGTTTTTTGTTATACTTTCCCACAGTAAAGGATGTGAATAGTTATAATAGATTCATTATTTGGGTTAGTAAAAATAACGAAATTATAGTTTTAAGTAGAAAATAGTATTTATGTAAAGAGATATAGTATATTATCTACCGATTTACCTAATTACCGTGACAGGAACACCATGTTCACTTTACTTGGTTTTAGTGACGATCTGACAGGGGTATGTTCCCCGCAGTGCTAAAAACTCTCTCTGATGCTGTGCTTGTAGCACAAATACACATGTATTTACATGCCAATTTTGCTAAGAGCGGATAGCGTGTTTCATTGTCTCTCCACCATGCTAGTGGATTAGCCGTAGAGTCATTTGGTTGTTCTTGGAGATAGCGGGTTAACGCGCGCTCTGATCGGTAAAGTGGCAGAGATTTCAGACCTCCGTTTATTAAGGAGATCTCCAAGATTTCTCTTCTTGGTAAGGGGTGGTGCACAGACCTCTCCCGAATCATCTCCAGCAGTAGCAGCCTCAGAAGCACCACTAACTCTGCCTCCGTTTCCCTCGTCAGCTGAGGGAACCTATCTAAAAAAGGATTTTTTTTTTGTTTGTAAAAAATATTTGAATAACACGGTTTTGGCGGTTATAGAGTTCTAATGACGGTGTTTAACTATAACCGTCGGTCTCACGGTTATATACTAACCGTCACACCCCTAGTTGCATGTCTGTGTTTTATTGGCTGTTGTCTCTCCACAGCATCATTTTGTAAACCTGTAGACCTATTAACTCTAGTGTGGAATTTTTCTACAATATTCACTCGTCATGACAGTAAAACAGGGTATTCTAGTCAATCTCCTGCAGTATTTTTTTTGAAAAAAATGTGTAAAATGTAAATTAACACCCTGTAAACAGTAAAATGTGATTAACACCCTGTCAGGCATAGGAGAAAAAATACCGTCATATACCGTGAAACCGATATAATTTAGAAAAATACCGTGATATACATTTTTGGTCATACCGCCCAGCACTACAAATACATTCAAATATAATTTCGTTTTTATCAAAAACTTTGCACATAAAAATAGACTGCTTTGCAAAACAGAAAAACAGATTGAGAAACAAAAAACAGATCCCAATTCGTCGGTCAGTTCCGACGTACGTCGAATGTGACCGACTGAAAGGAAACCTGAGAAAACATGCTTCAACAGAACGTAATGTGAACACAAAATAGCAAACGGACATTTAGAAACAATCCATTTCCACTCACTAAACTTCTATGTATTGTTTGTCAAAAACACCAAACAGTCAACTTGACCTGCAGGGAGTGCTGAGCGTTTTTGGTGAGGTATGATCGAGTAGCTATGTATTTGCCAGCTGCGCAATATGGATACATATAACGTTATACCGCATGATTTTGCCTACCAAAACAATTGAGAAACTTCTCCAAATGTCAGACTTTCCTTGTTTAGCTTTTGTGCTGTAAATACCTCGTTTGAGGTTCTTTTCTACATCATCTATTGACATCTTCTCCATCATGTCGTTAGGCAACCTCCCTATCCCGCCGATTCCCGCAGTGTTTTTTTTAGCCGCCCATTCTCGCCCGCAGCAAAATTCAAACCGCCCGCTCCCGCGAGATTTACGTTGGGTCCCGTGGGACCCGGAGGGACTCAATCCCAATGCAGCCCTCTAGTGTGTAACACTAACAGTTATTCAGGCTAAAATTAATGTGGTGGGGTTTGTATGTGTGTCTGTGTGCACAAAAAAACCTTATTGTATTCATTGCCTCCATCCTATGATTTTTATAATCGACCGTTGCTATTTGCCAGAAAATAAGTCGCACCTGAATGTCATGTTGAGAGAGACGCGCGCGTCGCATCGTTGTTAAAACTGCATTTTATTATTAGCCTACATTCAGAATTAGTATAAAATACAGGTAAATAAAATACAACAACACTATGTGCGTTCTACTTGCCCAACAAATCAATTGCAACCATTGACCATTGTACAAAAGACCAAGCAGAATATATTTTAATTTTTTTTTAGTTTAGAAGTTTTATTTTGATAATAATGTACTACGCGTGAGTCGCCGGCGCCAACGTGATTTCTTTTCCTCAGCAGAGGAAATAACTTAATTTATCATCATAGGCTAGTGATGAGTAGGACATAATCATCTTCGTAAAATGTATACTTTTATTTGTGTACATTCAAAATGACTACAATATGTCATGCCTTTGAAAAATAAAGAAAACATCAGGATGCGGTGCGCGTCTCGGTCTCCTTGAACATTTGGCGCACACAACAACATTAACCAAAATACAACGAATACTTGACGAAATTACTTTTAAAAGTTTAGATTATTTTACGTTAAATGCATTATTTAAGTCACTTTGGAATAAATCACAGCATGTTTCATGATAATCTATATTTTAATTGTTATTGCATACTCTGATTTGTACCACAATGTCTTATTTCTGTTTTGTACTTTGTAATTGACCTAATAAAAAACATTTTTTTTTTTTTAAATCACGATAATAAAATAAAACGTGACGGAAAATACTGTATGATATAGCAAATTCGCGGACCCCCTGGCACTTTGCGCAGCACTGAAGCCGCTGGTCTACACAGGAGAAAGCCCTGTCCAGGCTCTGCCCCGGTACGGGTTGGGTCGAGCCATTTGTTAATCTGGTTGTTTGATGAATAAAAGATGAAATGTAGCTGCAATAAACGTGCTCATAGCAGCGCAGGACTATTATTCTGCTGTGCGGAACTGAGGAAGAACTGATGACGGATAATTTGATCTTCGGCTGACCAATCAGCAGAAAGGGGCGTATGATTCCCGCCCACGTCTAGAAATCGAATATTAAAGCCATTTATTAATTTTCCACCTCTGAACGAAAAATGAAAAATGAAGCTGAATTCTTGTTTTTCGTTTTGTTTTAAAAACCCGTTTCTATAAGGAAAATCGAATGAACGAAAAAGTACACGGACCACAAAAATCCACTTTTTCTTCAAAGCTAAATTTTTGTTTTATTCTAAAATAAATTATTAAACATTACAACAGGATCTTCTCTCACTTAAACAACTCTCAGAAAATAAGTGTTCTGTGCCTGGAAAGAAGTCGAAATAACAAATAACTGAAAATCAGTTGCTTTATGAAACAAAACAATATAAATTGACCTTTTCCTCTTTTTTACTAAAGTACAAAAGATCCTATGAATGAACAAACCTGAAGTGTACAATACTCCTCCAAATAATAGTTCAGTAATTTGGGTAATAAATGTTGCCAGCTAGGGATGTCAAAGTACCAAAATTCCAGTAGTCGGTACCGATACCATAAATGTTATGGAACCAATTTTGGAACCACAGCTAAATGTTACCACAGCTATATATAAATATTATTATTATTTTATTTATTATTTATTTAATTATTTATTTATTTTTTATTTAACCATTTAAATTTTTTTATTAAATGTATTAAGTTTATTATTTATGATGATAATCATTATAAGTAAATAATATGTAAACATTTAAAGGCTGTATGCTGTTTAAAAGTAAACATTGTAAAAAAAAAAAAGATCAAGTGAAAAATAATGAACTATTTAAGCATAATGATTATTAGTAGTAAAGACATGTTATTATTACATAGAGCCGGCGCTAAATCTACAGTAGGCTTCAACAGTAGCCTGATATATTCTGTCAATTACATTTCATTTTTTTTTTAAACACTTGAGTGTCTGTGTTCATGATATGACAGTTCTCTCAAATGAAATGGTAAATTCTCATGAAGTGACGGTTTATGCGTTTGGTGTAATTGCTTTGGTCTTTTGGCTGCTTATACCAAGGAAAGATAGGAGAGGCTGCAGACCTGTGGCTCTGAGCTCTGGCCAGCTTTAGCCGTTTTACCTTTACTAACGTTACCTTCTTCAAGCGGGGCATGTTCTGCGGGCTGATGGAGTTTTAAGTGTCTAATTAGGTTTGTTGTGTTGTGGGCTTTCCTGGTGGTTCCCCGTGGTTTATTTTAACCTTACAAGTTTTACAAATGGCATAATTCGTGTCTTCTAGTGTTTGCATGCGGCTGTGAGCGCGACTGTGGCTCTGACGTCAACATTGCGGGCGCGCTCGGGTTCACAGCCGCGTGTAGACGGATCGGCTCAAAATCAGAGACACGTGAGACTGAAAATCGGCCACCCACATGGAAAGAACCTATATGAGGATATATGCACATATATGAAACCTATATGCAGTTTATATGCACATATATGATAATATATATGCTGCATATATGTGTATATATGCCACATATAGGCAAAATTGAGGTGCATATATGTGCATATACAGGCCATATAGGTCTCCTGTATTGCTTCTTTATATCCACATATAAGCCCTATACATACAAGATATGTCCCCTATATAGCTCATGGCAGGATGTGGTTATTTTGTAGCTCACCTGCATTTGAAGTCAGGCTCAAATGTATTTGTTCATTTTTTTTAACAGTCCTTCCCATTGATTTGTTTTGTCATTATATCATAAATGATTTTTTTTTTTTTAATTTTTACATGTATATTTTTCTGACACTATACTGTGTTGACTTCAGAGTGACATCGGGCCCTGACCACCATTTTCATCTGGCCAAACACAGTGAGAGACAGGTTCTGTCATTTTGTATGTGGCCAGCTGAGAGAGATGCTGCATTTGCACCTGAATCAAAACTTAACTGTTTTTTTCTAACAAGATAAGTATTCATGTATTAACGTTGAATATTAAGAGAATATTAACATTAGTCGCCAAACAGATGATTAATAATAAAAGGGGTCGCGCATAGGCGCAGAGTTGTTAACAATCCTGCACCGTCATTCATAGTTTTCTATTAAACGACACAATTTGTCTTAAAACGTTAATGTATAATGAATTCACCCTAGGCTGCATGGAAGAGTGTGTATAGACATTTAAGTATTTTTCTTTCTGTGTAAAGTCTGTGTTTATGGAAATATGTTATATAGTGTGCGTTTTTTTTCCCGTTTGTGCAGTTTTAAAGCAAAACACATCGATGCCACTTTTTTCATTCTTGAAGTGAACTTTTTTTCTGTATGGTGATTTAGATTCACTGTTTTGCATCGCCGCCTTGAACATGAGAATGCCACGCGCCTGGTGCGCGACATATGGCGCTTCATCAAGAGCGCAAACACATAGAGCAGGTCTTGCGCTTGAACGGATAAATATGCATAAAGGTATGCCAAAAATAGCGAGTATCATAGTTAATACAGTCGGCTACGTCTTCAGATGAAATCGGATTTTGGATTCAACATTGTACATTTGGTCTTAAAGTGACCGCACCTCCTTCAATCTGTCATTAAAGTTAATTAAAGAACAAAAGAAAAAAATAACACCCACTGATATCTTTACTGAATAACTTTTGTAGTTTAACATGCATTGATCTATATTGAATTCATATAAAGTGAAGATTATGAAGTTATTTTACGTTTGAATATTCAATTTCTGTACCTGAAATAGGGCCTACTGTTAGACCTCAACCTTCATTTGAAGCACTTCATTCTCAGCACTGTTCTCACTTTATGGCTGATTGTTCACTTGTATTCAATAATGTTTAAAATGTATGTAACCTACTAGCCACTTGTAGTTTTTGCTGCAGAATATTCGTTGGAATCAAGAATTGTGAAATATCTACAATGTTGGTTGTTTATTTATTAGAATACAATGTTACATCGGTCAAAACAATGAAAACAAATAAACATTTCACGAGTTCACACGTACATCAAATTAAATGGAGTAAAGATTATGCGTATTTGGCGTGCTGTCCGGAACCCAGAGTACCCCCCCCCCCCATGATAAAGATAGTCTAGAACTAGACTGTATTTTATATGGATTGTGTTGACGTCTAATGAGTTTAATAAATCAAAGTGAGGAGATGGGGTGGTGGAGGGATGCTAAAAATAAAAACGGTCAACGAAAGAAGGTGAATATGCTGTATATATACACACACCTCTTATCGTTGATTAAATCGATTGGCTTGATGTGCTCCACATGTGTTTAATTAGGTTTAATTATCTGAGGGTGCTCCTCTTGGGTTTGATTAGGTTACATTATCTGTTTAGATAGGTTTAATTATCTGGACGTGCTCCTCCCGAAATTAGTTACTAAAACTTCACTTCCCATTGTATTCTTTCACGGATATGGACCCCCTTTAGTAGCCTTGGCCACCCCATGTATAAAAGCCTAGTTCCGCCACTGCTAAAGGTGAAGGAAATCCTCAGTTAAAACACTTACCATTGCGTTCCCATACACAGGATCATTCAATTCAACATCACACGCTTGTCGTCTGTCATGATGAAGAACCATCTTTGCCATTAAAGAAAAAAACAGAATAGAGAAAAAAAAAATTCTATTACAACTCACTAGATAAAGTCACAACCACATTCAGACTTTTTTAATCTTTAAGTTACTAGTTCATTTAGCTGATCAGTAAACAACTGAAAATCACATTATTTTTTCTCACCTGAGTCTCCTGTGCAGCATTTCTCTTTTTCATCCACCTGCTTCCCCTTTAAAGACAATGATTTGACACAATTACAACCAATCAGAATGCATTTGATGTTTAATTAACAGTTATGATTTTGAACCAATGAGATTCCCTTTAAAGGGAACTCGCGCTGCATCGATTGACACTCTGCGTGATTGCGTCGTGAAGCACGAGTGAAATCAGACCAATGGTGAGATGAGACGTCAGAGGTGAATGATGTCATGAACCAGGAACTATAAAGCCAGTCCAAACAGAGAAGCGCTAGCTTTATTGTGAGTTGCTCCCGCCTGACGCTGTCACGTAACAAATCTGCTTCAAATGTAAAATTAAATGAATTGCTCATTACAACATTGAAATAAAAATGTAAAGCCTGTGCATCAGGTGTCTTTTTCGATTGCATGATGTCATTATGTTGTCTTGCCACCAGACAATCGATGCATTGCTGCTCAGGGTTTCGAGTATCCATGCATCTGTGCAGTAATCTCAGATAACTTAATCCAGATATTTTAATCACATCCACAAATTTGTTTGAAGAACCAGATTAGCCAGAGTTCAAGTATCACACTCTAAAAAGAAATGTGTTAAAAATGACATATAGTGTGTGTGTGCTCAGGGACAACACATGTTGTGTAGATTTTAACACATTCCACGAGTTCACACTTACATATAATATATAGAGATTAAATTTAAATGCGTATTTGGCGTGCTGTCCGGGGGGAGGGCTTTGAGCTCGGAATCTGGCCTGAACCCAGAGTACCCCGTGTGTGTAAGTGGTTAGAAATAAAAGTGTGGAGAAGGGGTGGTGGAGGGATGATCATAAAAAGGTAAGACTGCTGCGTATATATATATAAATACACTAGTGTTCGACCGATACATGGGGCCGATATTTGCATTTTTACGTGTATCGGCATCGGCCGATACAAGGCTGCTGCATTCGGCGATATTTTTTTCCCTGCATTATTTACAGACAGGCGTCCACAGGCAGCTCTGAGCAGTTCATGCACTGCCCCTCCCTCACTAGCAGTGCTGGAATCTGCTCTTCAAGACAACGATACGTTTTAAACTTTCAAAGCATCTTGTAACGGTTTGACTTCGTTGAAATATTGCCAAACACTTTGAAAGTGGAAACACATTGCTCTATATGTGCTTGCAACTATAGCTAAACAAGTTTGTGCGTCCAAATGGAAAATGCAAATGCTGAATGCCTCGTCTATAAAACTGCTTGCCATTGTATTTAGGGAGCTGCAAATAGCTAAGTTGTAGGCTATCCGTATACATACGGTAGCTGTTACGAACACTGGTCATTAACTAATGCCGACGTTGTTCTGTGGTATTTGTGGGAGTTTTATTCAGCGACCACCTGGCTGTGGTTTAGACGCATGTGGTGTGTGTGTGTCTCCAGTGTTTCCCACACATAGACTAAGTCGCGGTGGTGCGCCACAGAATCAACACCGGCCACCACATATTGCGATACATTTTTATCCCGCTAAAGCCTTATTTGATGTGTGAGTGATGTAGAGAGACTGACTGCTGCGCTTGTGACAGGTCGCATGTGTTACTGAGAGAACGAGCAGAGAGAGCCGCTCCTCCGGCCGCGCGTGCACTCACCGTCTTCAAACTGTCTTGCTCTCCCTCCCTTGCGCATATTAATCAAAATCAATTAAGAATTGACTCAATGGTAAAAGGTCGGAAGGCCGAAGTTTCACATGGTGCATTGGGAGATTTTTTTTCCTGAACTACCGCTGGTGTTGCTCTACAAGAGATAGGTTAAGAGTTAAGTGCACCTAAACATTAAATGACTGGGTTGTAAATAGTTGGTTACTTTTAAAATGAAGTATAGTACAGTCAGTGTGCACTTTATTATGCTGCTTGTTGCTACTGTGTGCAATAGTGTAATTATTTTATTTATGCTTAAATATTTATTTTCAGAATTTTAATTATGCTTAAATATTTATCTTCATAATTTATTTTAAGCAATGAACTCTTTTTGTACTTTTTTTGTTCTACCTTACCTGTTTTTACTATTTTTTTTATAATTACAAATAAATGTTCCTTTTTTAAATTGAGACTTGTAACATTGTTATCATCATGATCATTGTGTAATTTGTATGATGTAAATTGAGGGAGCAAAAGCAGTATCGGCTCCAAATATCGGCTCAAGAAAATCGGCAGCCCGTATCAGTCATTGGCTAAGGCTGATGAAAAAAAATCTGTATCGGCATCGGCACTAAAAAATCTGTATCGGTCGATCCCTAATATACACCTCTATTGTTGATTAGCTGAGTGCTCTCCACTTGTGGGCGGCAGTGGCTCAGTGGTTAATGTAGGTTGTCTACAAACTGGAAGGTTGGTGCTTCAATCCCCGGTTCCACCTGACCAAGTGCCGAGGTGTCCATGAGCAAGACACCTAACCCCAGCTGCTCCCTACGAGCTGGATGGTGCCTTGCATGGCTGACACCGCCGTCGGTGTATGAATGGGTGAATGTGAGGCAATCTGTTAAGTGCTTTGGATGGCCATGGCCATGGGTCTGTTGAAAGCGCTATATAAATGCAGTACATTTAAAAAATCTGTATCTAATATACACCTCTTATTGTTGATTAGCTGAGTGCTCTCCACTTGTGTCAATCATCTGAACATGCTCCTCCCGAACCTTGTTAATAAAACATCATTTCATGAGTTCATACTTACATATAATTTCTAGAGATTAAATTTAAATGCGTATTTGGGAGGGCTTCGAGCTCAGAATTTGGCCCGAACCTAGAGTACCACCCCTTACACTTTCCAATTTACTGAATTTTTGGAAACTTTCCACTTTCTCACTGCGTCCGCTGGGAGACCAATGCTCGATGGACGGAAGAGAGAAACCTAAGTGCTCAACCGGGAGAGTTCTCATTGCATCCTTTGTGAGGCCAATGCTCACTGAATGGAAAAATAAAACAGGAAGAGAGAAAACACGAGTGTTCAACCGGGAGATTTCTCACTGCATCCGCTGGGAGACCAATGCTCGATGGACGGAAGAGAGAAACCTAATTGCTCTACCAGGACAGTTCTCACTGCATCCGATGTTAAACCAATGCTCGCTGAATGGAAAGAGGAAAAAGGTAAAGAGCAAATGTGAGTGCTCAACCGGGAGAATTCTTGATGTGCGCCTCGACAGAAAATACAAATGTGCATGAACCAGCAGAGCTGTCTGATACATTTACCAGAATTCAAATGTTTGCAGGTAGTGTATGTGTAGAAATGCCCTCCTCCATAGGACAGCCCGAGACTGTGGGAGAAAGCTGTGGGGGAGTGCTTTACTTCTGTAAAAAAGCAATTGAAAACTCGGAAAATGAAAGAACGCGGGATGAATGTGTGTTTGTGTTTTTAACCCTTAATCGTCCCTTGGGGTCAGGCTGACCCCACTGGACTTTTCCTCCATTTTTTAAAAGTGTTCCCTTCATCTCAGGGCCATGAGACTCAGTGACTTTTCTTAAATAATCTATCTAAACATGCACAAAAAATCTGGGCTTGATTTGGTTGTTCTAAAGGTGTGTAAAAAAAAAATTACCGTTTAAGTCCCTCGGGGTCAGATTGACCCCACATTGAAAATGAATGGGAAAGTGTAAAAAATAAAAAAAAATCACTTTTTTTGTCAATTTTTTTTTACTAAATCCAGTATAAATCTGAAAATGTCCACATTTATATCAAGGTCTGGTCCTAGAGCATAAACACAAAGTAGAACGAACTTTCTGTCTCATACACACAGGCACACACACACACACACAAACACACACATGTGTGTGACTGCAACAGAGAGCATTTTTATAGAAACTGGCAAATAAAATCAACAAAACTGGCATAAATCTGAAAGATTTTCATACATAAATGAAGTACTAATACTAGAGCACAAATGCAATATGGAACAAGCATGTTCACTGATACGCACACACACACAAACACAAACACAAGTGTCTGGAGCATTTTTTTTGGATTTTGGCAATGAATGGGAAAATGTAAAAAATGCTTTTTTTTTCACTTTGTTTGTAAAAAAAAATCAACTAAATCCAGTATAAATCTGAAAATGTCTACATTTATATCAAGATCTGGTCCTAGAGCATAAACACAAAGTGGAACGAACTTTCTGTCTCATACACACACGCGCACACACACACACAAACACACACATGTGTGTGACTGCAACAGAGAGCATTTTTATAGAAACTGATATAAAATAAAATCAACAAAACTGGCATAAATCTGAAAAAATTCCATACATAAATGAAGGACAAATACTAGAGCACAAATGCAACATGGAACAATCATGAGAAAGAGAGGGAAAAGGGCAAATAAAAGAAAGATGAAAGGCAGCTTAACTTTTGCATAACCTCCCTATGGACCTCTATTGGATAATGTGGTCATTGCACTCTCTTTCTCTTTAACTATAATTCCTAAAGTTTTTCCACAAACCTACAGATGGCAGTATTCTATCCCTAACACATAGAGCAATGTCCAAAAACTATTTATATTTATTTAAGATCATCATTCAAGTGATTTTTTCATTAAAAAATTATTTTTAATGAGCCAATTTATGACATAGTTAAGTATTTGTGCAGTAAATAGGTAAAAAACTACCAAATACCCACAAAAACACAGCATAAATGTATAGTTGAGAAGTAAATAAAAAAAATTATATATAGTTTTCCATGTAAAAAAATTATATTTCCTTATGCAATCGCTCTGTAAAAGTTTGGGGTCTATCTGACCCCAAGGGACTCAAACGTAAACCCTACTTGAGGGGCGATTAAGGGTTAAGGGTAACGTTAGCATGAATTCTCAACCTTCTGACTCAGTCACTCATTCACACACATAGTAGTAAAGACACATATCCTACCAAATCAGCATCATGATGATCACTGCAGCTCCACAAACCACTCCAATGGATATATATAATATCACCGGACGTCCTAAAACCAAGACAAACGATTAAAACATCAGAAAAAAATTACTTGCTTCACTTTAAGAGTAAAGTAAATTTATGAGCTGCTCTACCTTTAACAGTCACAGTTACAGCGTCTGATCTCTGAGATCCATGTTGATTGTGAGCCTGACAGTAGAAGCGTCCACTCTGTAGTGCACTGAAACTCTGTCCAGATCCAACAGCTGAGGCTTCATTCTCCTTAAACCAGCTGAAGTTCAGAGCAGGAGGGTTTGAATCACTGCTGCAGCTCAGAGTCACTGAATCTCCCTCCACTATTACACCAGATCCACTCATCAACACTGAGACTTTTTTTGAAGGGTCTAAAAGTGACAAAAATGAAAGCCATAAATAATCTCATTCAAACACAATCTCCAATTTTTAAAAATAACAAATGAATCTGTACTGACACATGACATTGAGATGAACTTCAGGAGAGATGTGATGGTGTCCGTGTACAGCACAGCTATATCTGCCTGCATCCTCTCTTCTGACTGACTGCAGCAGGAGTTCATTGTTTCTGTCTCTTCTCTCAGTTAATGGCTGTGAGTTTCTGGACCAGATGAATGTTGCTCTGTCAGTCAGAGTGCAGCTGCTTTTACATGTCAGACGGACTGAATCTCCCTCTGTCACTCTCTCAGGAGACTCCACCTGAAGATCTGAACACAACACACACATTATATCTAGTGCTGCTGTCATACACTGATTATTATTCAACATAATGCACAGAACAAGAGATAAACCTCACCAAACTCACCTGTGACAGTAAGAGTCACTCCTGGAACACCAACCCATTTCACACCAGCTTTATCAGTGATGAATCTGAAATAGTACTCGTGTGAATCCTTCAGTGTCACATGACTCAGTCTGACGGTGCAGTTCTGCTGTTTATCTCCCAGATACTGAAGCCTCTGACTGTATTCAGGGTCATTAGACAGATCTGGAAGCTCATCATTAACTTTTACCAGTGTTTTTGTCCAGAACACTTTCTTGATCTGATGTCCAGTAGGGTATGTATAAGTGCAGTTCATTATCACTGTTGAGTTCTTTAGTGCACAGATGTGTGAAGGACTGTAAATCACATCCTCTGTCTGACTATAAACCCCTAAAAAGTTCACACTAGACAAATTAGCAGCAGCTTGTGCAAAAATGCACTACGCAAAACTTCCTGAGCATTTCTGAAGTGTTGCATTGACTCACCGTGAATCATGAGCAGAACGATCAGAGGAAGAGGAGGAGCCATTCTGACTGACGTCACTTCAACACCTACAACAAATGTACAGTGGCTTATTTTTCAGCTTTAATGTCAGCATGAAACATAATAAATATGAGTTTGTAATTGTCCAGCATCTTTCCTCGCCCCCTTTTGATTGACAGCACATCATAGACAGTAGAACGCTGCTAATGATGGCCTTTGTTTTCATACTGAAAAAAAATAAAACACCTTGGTTGACTTTTGTATCAGTTTTGTATGCTAATGTTTACAGTAAATGCTGTGAGACTAGTTATTACTCTCTGGTGAATATTTCTCATGGCAGGCTTATTTTTTAAAGGGGTGATGAATTGAGAAATCAACTTTCCTTTGAGCCTTTGGTATATAAAAGTTAATCGTCAAATAAGAATATCCTGTAAGTTTCAGAGCTGCAAACCTCCTTGTTAGTCAAAGTTTTGAAATCCAACGGTAATTTGGAAATCCAACGGTAAAAATCACAGTACAAAAGCCTTTTTCGAGAGAGCATTACATTTATTAATTATATAAGATGAAGAGCAGTGACGTTTGATGGTGGAGAGACTTTTGGAGGACCCAGAGGATGTTTTGTGCTTTGATGATAAAATGCTTGTAAATAATTACAGACTCCCACGACACATGATTTTGCAGTTAGTTGGCGAATTGCGACCAACATTACAGAGGCCAACGAGCCGTCACGGAGCTTTACCGGTCGTTCTTCACTGGCATAAAATTGGACGATCGATATTCGCAAATTTAAGTACCATCTCTAAAGTTACATACGACATTGGTACCTACACATTTCTAACTTCAATAGCATTTGAAAGGATTATGTAAAAGGTGTGCATCATACCTGACACCTAGATGAACACTTTACAGTTGGTTTTGATACTGTAAGTAATTTCTTTCACATGCTATTGAAGTTAGAAATGTGTATATCAATGTTGTATGTAACTTTAGAGACATGCCCTAAATTTGCGCATATGGAATGTCAAATAACATCAAACCAACTTTATGCCAGTACATTCTTCAAGTGACTAACGCCTTATACTTTTTTTTTTTTTTTTTTTGCAAAAGGTGATTTATAAAACAGGCTTTAACTTTTCAACGGAGCTTATCAAAATAAAAATTTTGCCGCACTGGAATTAAAAGCACGCCGTTGTTTCTCCATTTTGATTTTAGGCTTACCTCAGAAGCAGTTTGCGCGTTGTTGGTTGCTTGGTAACAGACCTGACAGTTGATTACAGTTGAACTCGATGGAGAGGGTTAAGATTTCCTAACTACAGATAAGATGATATTTTGGAAGATATGAAAAGAATCCTAAATCAAGTTAAGATTTGCTTCTGTAATACGAAATTATGAAAAATCCTAGATTAACTTATCATATCTTAAATTAAAGGGGTGGTAAACCACGATTTCACTATTCTAACTTTAGCTAGCGTGTAATGTTGCTGCTTGAGCATAAACAACATCTGCAAAGTTACAACGTTCAAAGTTTAAAGCAAAGGGAGATATTTGCTTTTAAAGAAATCAGTTTCTAAGAACTACAGCAAACGGCCAGCAGGCGACTACACACATTCCTCCAGGGTTGGTGACATCACCAGGCTCAATATTTACATAAACCCCTCCTCCGAGAATATTAAATAAGGGGGGGTGAGGCCATTTTGTATCGCGGCGCTGTTGTGGTATAGTAGGCTGGAGTGTTGTTGCCGCGATGCTGAGGAAACGCTGTTATTTTCATCCGGATTGCAGGTCTGGGGTACTTGCTCTGTTCAGCCTTCCTTGGGACGGGGGTGCGTTGCAGAGCGTTTAACACACAGCATGTTATATGCACGTGTGTTTGAGTCAGCGGGGAATCAGGCGCGCGCAGGGCTCCCTGCAGAGGAGATCTAACATCTAAGCACATCTAACAGAGGAAAACATCCACCGTCTTCGCGATTTCAATGCCAGATTTGCACAACGTCAGCTGCGTGAAAAAAACACTGCCGGTGCGTGGATGCACGACGCGCGCGCTGCACATTTCACGGAGGACAACACAAACTTCCACAAACTTTGCGAGGTCAATACAGGATATGCACCACGGCTTGTCCTGAAAGCTGGATTTACAAACAGAAGCTGTTTACGGGTCACAACCTGTAAGTCTGATTTATTTTTCATCGATGTGTTTTCCTGTAATAGGTTGTAGCAAGGAAGTAAACAGATGACAACACTGTTCTGCAAACCAGTCTGTTAAATGCTCATTCATACTTAACGTTATCCGACGAACACCTATCGTTACAAACACTAACGTTAAAATCTCAACAGCGAACCTGGCATTAGTGTAAATGATTCTTTGATTAGAGCTTTTATGTATTGTTTATCTACAGGCATGCTAAACATGGTTCTGTGTGTGATTTGGCTAACTTACTAGTTAAAGCCAGTGCTTAGTGTTCGTTTTGGGTTAGTTCTTGCGACAGATATTTGGCTATAATTGGATTATAGTTCTGATTCGGGCTCATATGGTTTTATTGATGCCGTTGTTTCTATGACCAAAGCACAGCCTCCGGTAAGGGGCGTGACGTTTCCGACAAACGTACACTAGGCGGTTAGCGAATCACAACACACTGGGCCAGCTAACCAATCTGAGCCCACTGCGTATTTTTGAGGGACTGGCTTCATACAACCCGGAAAGCATCAGACCGTTTTACAAGGAGGGACAGAGCAGTGTAGAATAAAGGTCAAATATATGACAAATAAGGCAATTTTTTTTTAAACGAAGCATGAACACATGTTACAGTGCACCCCACAAACACAATCAAGCCTTCAAAAGAATGTGTTTTACCACCCCTTTAAGACATAAGATAGAACATTTCTGTAATACGCCCCCAGGCCCAGAAAATGAGAGCTCTCACAATATGTCGACCATTGACGTATTAGGACGCAGAAGCACCGCCTCAAGCCTGCCCACCGACTCGTGGAGCTAAACGATGCAGAATTGATTGTAAACAAGATTGAGGTCGAGACTGGATTTGCAGTAGAGTTGTTGCGATTCCGATACTAGTATCAGAAATATCACAGATACCACAACAAATTCTGGCTTCGGTATCGGCAAGTACTTGAACCCATGTACCGATCTGATACCATTTTCTTAAACAAGACCTAGTTATTAGGTCCCTTCTCTACGTCCATATTCACAGTCTATGATCACTATATGAGGAAATGAACACGTAAACTGTAACTTCATGAGAATTGACCGTTTCATTTGAGAAAACTGTAATATAATGAACACACTGAAATATCATCACGGCAACCCGTCAAAATAAAAGTTCGGTTAAATTTTTTTTTTAATTGACAGAATATATTAGGCTACTGTTGTACAGTAGATTTAGCTACGTCTCTAAGTAATAATAATACGTCTCTACTAATAATAATAATGCCTAGATGGTTGCTTATTTTTCACTTGTTTTGTTGTAAAGAATTATTTTAATATTACTGTCAAATGCATGTCAGATAATACAAATACTGTAATAAATGCAGTAGTTCACTGTATGTATTTGTTCATGTTTTATTAAGGGATAAGTCTGAAGCACACCATAAAATAATTCTAGCAATTCATACAGGGCTAGTAGTTTATACAGCTGTATATACAGATACACACCCAGGTATCGGATCAGTACTCGATATCAGCCGATACCCTGAGCCCAGGTATCGGAATCGGTATTGGGAAGGGAAAAAGGGTATCGGAACAGCTCTAATTTGCAGACATATTGAGATTAAAACACAATGCTGTGCCTTCTATATTGGATCCGACAGGAACGGTGCATCACACTTATGTGAGTAAAACATGTTCCCTTTCAGTCGGTCATGTTCGGCGTACTTCGGACGTCTCCGTTCCCTCCTTCAGGGAACGAGGGTTACCATACGTAACCGAGACATTTTTTTTATATGTGTTAGTATTGCATTGTTACAGATTGTTTGATATCTATAGATTACATACCTTAGCACACGGTCACAGGCTGGAGAAGGTGTTATTGGTTCATTCGTGATCAGACTCTGACTTGTAACGCCAGCTCGCAAAGCCCAGTGGCTATGTGTTTTTTAGGCGGGCTATCACCGGCCAACCGACGTGTGTGTGTGTACGGTTTGCGGTTATATTCACTGATGATCGGACGAAATGATACAGAAATAACATTCCAATCAATCGCAGGTGGATGAGAGATTAATCATTGTGTTTGTTTGATAAAGACATTTTGCGAGCCCTGGCTGTGGGCTGGGTGATTCATTCCAGTTGCTGTTTGCCACACGCTGTCACTAACAAGGGAGCAGAAGCTAATTAAATATGCAAATATTATCCAATCCTAGCCGTGGGCGTTTACTTCCAAGTCTTCAATGCGGCACGCCCATCAAAACCAACCATTTTTCAGAGAGCCTCAAAACCAGGGCAGAAAATAGCTTATTACTTATTCATTAAGATGTTTTTGAATGTAAAAACCATGCAAACGTCATAAGTTGACCTCAGACAACAGTATAAAAAAATAAAAAGAGCCCAGTTCATGACACCTTTAAAAGCCACTTCCTGTATAGAAACACACATTAATATACAGTATAAGTTTTTGAATTTTTATTGAGGTGTTCATGACCAGCATACAAAACACTGCAAGAGAAAACATATTTGTGCTGTTGGACTTTTGATTTTCAACCATATAGTTACTGAGACACAGCCCTGTGATAACTAGCCCCAACCAATCTCCCATAAATCCCCCAAACTTAAGATTTCTGACAGAACATTTATAAAATCATGCTCTTACCCGTTTCACCAACACCCGTTACCAGTAACAGCACTACAAATGATCAGGCTGGAAACAGTATTGGTGTTTTCACACCTAATGTCACGTGATTCACACATTATATTTGAATATGAGCCTATGACACCTCAGCTAGTGCAGATCGAGCGGAAGAAGAGTCTTAGCTGATGACATTAGACTAAAGACATGAAAGTTAAACTGAGACAGTTAAACTGTGTCAGTCCATAAAGATGCTCATGAAATAATGCTTTCAAATTTGGGAATATCTATATTCAATCAGTTTCAAACTGCTTGAATAACTGTGCTTTAAATTGCATATGCAGACCAACTATCCTGGAATGGGAACAGCTGGATCCGGGATTGTAAAACACTGGAAGGTGTTGCAGTGGCAGTGACGTCAAAAAACACGTTTCATCACCAACTGTGCTTTTGATAAACCTCCAATGCATTGATTGATTAATAGTAATCTGGTGAAGGAAAAAATAAGAATGGATAATTCTGTCAGTGTTCTTGAAAGTGTTTCTCTAAACATTTTTTATAATCCCCATCAATCATTATCAATCTCTCATAATGTCTCGGTTACTTCTGTAACCTTAGTTCCCTGAGTAGAGAACGTGACACTGCGTCACCGCTTTGGGAACGCCTCTGCGTGATTGCGTCGTGAAGCACGTATGTCATCAGTCCAATAGAGAGACGGAACGTCATAGACGGGTGACGTCATCGACCGGAAAGTATAAAGCATCCCCGGAAACACTTCTGTAAAAAGGATGAAGAAAGGCGCTCGCGGGCATGCAGGGAGTATGGCAGGTGACGCAGCGTCTCGTTCCCTACTCAGGGAACTAAGGTTACAGACGTAACCGAGACGTTCCCCTTCAAGGGAACTCGAGCTGCGTCACCGCTTTGGGAACGAGACTAACCACGCCCCCATAGGAGCTGGATGCCCGCCTGTGACTCAGGAAGCGAGCACCCGAGCCCCCGGAGTAGTGTCAATATCTAGTTCATAGAACCTGACGAAAGTGAGTGGTGAGGACCATCCCGCTGCATCACAAACATCCTGCAGGGAAGCCCCTGCCAAAGAGCCTGAGAGGCCGCCATACTCCTAGTAGAGTGGGCCCGGACAGCCAAGGGAGAAGCCTGCCCGGCCGCCACATAAGCAAGTGAAATGGCCACAACCACCCATTTGCTCATTCTCTGCTTAGAAACGGGTCCCCCTCTCGAGGGTGACCCGTAACACACAAATAGCTGTTCAGATCTCCTCCACAGGGCAGCTCTTTGGACATAAGTATCTATTGCACGAACAGGGCAAAGCAGATTAAGTCTTTCCTGGTCTGACGTCACGAAGGGCGGAGGACAGAAAGCCTGAAGTACAATCGGTCTCACAGGATAAGTGAGAACCTTCGTAACATAACCCGGCCTAGGAGACAGGAAGGCCCTGGCCTTACTGGTATCAAATTCCAAGCACGAGGGTGCCACCGAAAGGGCTTGTAAATCTCCAATTCTTTTTAAAGAAGAAATAGCAAGCAGAAAGATAGTCTTAAGAGTAAGAAACTTCTCTGAAACATCCTCAAGCGGCTCAAAGGGAGCCTCGGAAAGGCCTTGAAGCACAATGTCAAGTCCCAGGCTGGCACCCTGGTGCGCACAACAGGTCTTAACCTCAAGGTTCCACGGAGGAAACAAGTTACTAAGGGGTGTCGCCCCAAAGAAACACCACCCAAAGGAGTGTGGTAAGCAGCTAAGGCCGCCACATACACCTTCAGTGTGGAGGGAGCTAACCCAGCGGAGAATCTCTCCTGCAGGAACTCCAGCACCGCACTCACAGGGCAGTTAACTGGATCCCACAGGCGCTCTCTACACCAAACGGAGCTGGGCCCCCTCAGAGGCCAAGCCCACAGCTTTCACAACTCTGGGCGAGGGTGTACGAAGACACCGCCCGCCTAAGAGAGAAGGTCCTGCCTGAGCGGAATCTCCAGGGGAGAGCCGTCGAGGAGAGACACAATGTCCGAGAACCATACTCGGCCTGGCCAGTACGGGGCTACTAGCAGAAGACAGGCCCCATCCCGGCGCACTCTCTCTAGAACTCCCGGAAGCAGAGCGATCGGGGGAAATGCGTACAGGGGCAGCCTCGGCCACTCCTGTACACCATAGCGTCCAGTCCGAGAGGAGCTGGAGGCGTTAGGGAGAACCACAGTTGACAATGGGTGTTCTTGTGTGTTGCAAACAGGTCCACTTGGGCCCTGCCGAACTCAACTGCCACTCATGGTCGCCCCCCAGCCCGTAAGGGAGGCATCCGTGCTCAGAGATTCCTGCTGGGACGGTGCCCCCAGTAACGGGCCTAGGGCCAGAAACCGAGGATCCTTCCACATGACCAAGGAGCGGAGACATTGCCGCAAAACCTTGAACTCCCGAAAGGTATTTCCCCTCGGGGAAAAACCTCTGGTTTTGAGCCACCACTGTAATGGTCTCATGTACAACAGGCCGCACGGAATGATATTGGACGCTGCTTTGTGAACGTGTGGGGTGAAAGAGCGAGACCAAAGGGAAGCACCCGATACTTATACGCTTCTCCCTTGAAAGCGAATCTCAGGAACTTCCTGTGCTGTGGAAGGATGGAGACATGGAAATGCGCACCTTTGAGATCTATCGTGACAAACCAGTCCTCGGACCTGATCTGAGACACGATCTGTTTGAGTGTGAGCATCTTGAACTTGAGCTTCCCTACGGCCCGGTTCAAGACGCGCAGATCTAAGATAGGGCGCAGCCCTCCATCCTTCTTTGGCACTATGAAGTACCGGCTATAAAAGCCTGACTCCCTGTCTGGGGGGGGGGGGCCTCTCTATCGCCCCCTTTTGCAGCAGAGTCTGTACTTCTTGAGACATAACCAGAGCCTGCTCGGGGCCCACCACTGTGGGTAGAACCCTGTTGAAACTTGGAGGAAGACATCTGAATTGAATGGCGTACCCAATTTTTATGAACCGCAGGACACAACGAGATATATTTGGCAGATTCTCCCACTCTGACACAAAATCTACTAAAGGTACCAGCCTGAAACGGCGAACCGGCAGGGAACAACTGGCCCGACAGGAGGGGGCGGGCCATCCTCGGATGACTCGCGAGGGTCCTCCACGTCCCAGCACTCGGGCGGGGTTGGTGGAATGACCCTGTGAGGGTGCAGAAGGGATCACCCAAGCAAACAACACACATTAGATGTGTATCCCCGCTTGTGATGTAACGTGAGCAGGGAGGAACACATCTAACAAACTGCTGTTCATTCGCTGGAATAAGTAATGTTAGAAGAAAAAATGAGTGTAAACGATCTTTGCCGTGTTGTAAAAAAATTATTTAAGGATACACAGAGTACTTACCAACACGATCATCATTTCTGAGAGAAATAGTAAAGGTGAGCGCATATACAAACAAGTTCTCTGTTTAGGATTAGAACAAATTCAACCCAAGCGCCTTTGATGACGTGGATGATTATGTTACTGTTTATCATCTGTCCATCATCGTCTAAAGCCCGCCCTGTCAAATTCATTGGTCCGAACAGTTTCTGTTCGGGCATAATTACTCCTCTATGGATCACGTCCAGACCGAACTGCCCAAGCTCAAATGTTTTGGGTGGGGCTAAGTTCGGCTGGCATCCAGGCTAGTTAAACATTAAAATGAGGCTAAAAAGTGTTTCTTCAGCTTCAAAATGTTCATCTAATTGCTATTTTTATTATTACACAGCTTTTTTGGAATACTTGATTGTGATTGATCAATCGTGACTTTCAGTGGTCAAATATTTATGAATAATGACCGTTGCCCTTAACAATACTGTGTAATGGCAACAAATGTACAGTGACTTATTTCTGTGAAATTTACATGTTTTAAACTCTTGTAATTTGTATACTACTATACATAGTAAACATGTAAATATTGTTTAATTCTCTGTTTTGAAGCTGGTGTTTATTTAGATTCAGCCCGGCTCATAGCAACTGGTTAATTTAAGCACACAAGCCCTTAATTTCCTCTTTCTTGTCAGTGCAAATTGAGCATCATCTACAGTACAAGCTGCTGACAAATATAGTCGTGTGGGTTAAGATTTTAAGAAGTAATGACCCTAAATGGTGACAATGGTGACAGACCAAAAGCTTCATGCCGCAATGCATGCTGGGAGTCATGGATGAGTTTTGTACTATGGTGGCACCCAGCATGCATTGCGACATGAAGCTTTTGGTTTGTCACCATTGCTGAGATTCATGAGCTGATTCTTGATGTCTGTGTTTGAGACAACAGTTATTCGAGACAATTCAGCAGTGACTGTGCACATTTGCTCGTAAGCTACGCGCACATGGCGACCAGTTGGATTTCCATATAGAGAAAAGAGATCCTCTGCATGGGGGAGAGTTTGCTCTTTTCCCAGTTGACGCGTAGGCCCATCTGGGAGGGAGGTCTGAGCACCAGGTCCCTGTGTTCGAATAACTGATCCCGAGATTGAGCTAGAATCAGCCAGTCGTCATGAATTGGGAACCCCATGTTGCCTGAGAGGCACAAGGGCTCCCTCCGCGACCTTTGTAAAGACACAATGAGACAGGGACAACCCCAATAGGAGAACCGTGTATTGGTATGCATTAAGTAAAGAGAACCTTTGCACGGGGGAGAGTTTGCTCTTTTCCCAGTTGACCCAGAGCCCTAGCTGGCTGAGGTGTCTGAGCACCATGTCCCTGTGTTTGCACAACTTGTCTTGCGACAGGGCCAGCATAAACCAGTCGTTGAGATTGTTGAGTATGCAAATGCTGTGTTCTCTCATGGGAAGAAGGGCTGCCTCCACGACTTTTGTGACAGGTACAGTCAATCGCTGCAAACCATTCTCGGGGACAGATGCATTTGAAAAGGACTTAATTTCGGCTGGAGAGACCGGATTTATTGCATCCTTCGCCAGTAGGACTGCGATTTCTGGCTGTAAGACAGGAGCATCCTTGATCATCACGGAGGTGAACCGAATGCCCCTAAACTTGATGGGATGCTGGGCAAATGGAATCACATAGGTGAGTCTGATGGTACGAATGAGCCAGCGAGGCAGGTTGGGAAAAGTTAGCCAGGCTCCCAGTGACCGTATAAGTGGGGTTGGAGGGACCTGCAGTGGGGCAGCAAGGTGGAGGGCAGGAACCCGACCTGGAAGGCACAGTGTCCTGGAGTGGGGTCTAAGTGTGTGGTGCAACACTTACCTGCCTCCGCGGTTGGGCAAGGGTGTGTGAGAAAGCATATTGTGTATTGAGTTTTCCACCCGGTTTGGCTGCCCCACCATTAAGGGTAGTGAGGGGGGAGGAGGCATCAGACCTGTTTCAGGCAGAAACAGATTCCATGATCTGGTAACCTCTTCATGTACTTCCACCTCAAGCGTTCCGGACATGGGGGAGGCCTCGACTCGAGGAGGTAATGCAGCTGAATTTTCATCCCTGGAGGAGTCCCACACTCCGAGGCAACGATCGACCTCCTTGACCCCAATCGGTCAGTTCTGACGTAATGTTGATCGTGACTGACTGATAGGGAACAGTGCCATTATTACATTGCTACACAGCAAAATTAACTCAGTTAAAATAACTCTGCTCAAAGTGAATGATCTCATTAACTTTATCACTGATTCAGAGTTTTTTTAACTCTATGTAGAGAGGCACTATATGTACTCTGAGCTGAGTTAATTTAACTCTGGGGATTTTGCTGTGTAGTGAGAAATGTCATGTAGCTTTTCATTTGTTAAACTATTTTAATGATAAAGTCGTCAGAGCAGCACTGACAACACGTTTCTATATGTGTGCGTGTCTGTTCTGTATGTGTGTGCATTTGCTTTAAAAAAAAAATCGGTGGCAAAAACATGGAAATCATTTGTAATTTTATGCTATTGTTTAATATATTTATTTGCTTGGTCAGTGTCTTTGTGGGTTTTGGTTCTTTTGCTGTTTTTGTCTGAAATAACTGAAATCATTTGGCATAGTGATATGGAACTGTAATGCAGTCAAGACCTGCTAGAACTACTTTAGCCATGCATTTCCCTGAACATAATTGCACACCTTAGAACATCCGTCAACCAATCAGAATCAAGCATTTAACAGCCCTGTAGTATGAACTAATTTATTGAATGAAAGATTAATTCATAATGTTAAAAACTAAAAGTGTAACATTTGTATTACACAGAGCATAGGTTTACAGTGACACAAACAATAACAACAAAAATCATATTGATAAACAATTAGCATTAATTATAAGCAATTATAATCAAACAAGTCACAATGCATTAAGCAAAAATATAATATTCATGATGGTATTATTTGCCAGCCACAAGCATTTGACTTCCACTTATCCGTTGTCACATTTTTTCAATCTTTTCAAAATACTCCAATAAATCCTCATCAGACTCTCCTGTCAATCATCCGAGGCTCCACTCATAGTCACATATGTAGACTGTAAAATATTTTGGTGAGCCATCATCCACTACAGCATATTTCTATTAGCCTGTGACAAAAATTAGATCCATTTACAAAGTTTAACCATTTCAAAATGTTTAAAAGGCAGATTTCATAGTCAGTCTCCAGTGATGTCAAGAGAAGACTAACAGAGTTGGACATTTAATAGCACAAGTCTAACTCTCAATAAGAAGAGATGGACACTTACGGTAAGATTCTCATAAATTGCAACATTCTCATACAGAGGGATGTTCAATTTAGGGGCGTTGGTGCAAGGACGAACAGCCTTAATGGAAGAGATATAGAGGAAAACATGAGAACCAGGAGAAAGAGGAAAACAAAACTAGCTTTGAAATTAGGGTAGGCTAGAAGAAAATGAGGAACACTTACCACCACATTCTCATACACATATGAGATCTGCTTGTGATCAGAGTTCATGCTTATGGCATCAGAATTGTTCGTGGGGGACTGAGAGGAAGAAAACAGAAGGAAATATGAGAAGTCCAGGAGTGCTACGATCAATTTAGTTCATGTTCAGTGTGGCAAACCCTGTATTTGAGCCCATACTGTACACAGTAAAATCAGATGAGAGAATTCTTCAAATGGTCATTTTATATTTGTTTTGAAAGCATTAAGTGTGGCGTTATGTTGTGTCCTTTTATTGAAAACGGTAAAAGTGGCTGTGTTATACATTAAGACGTTAAGAATTCCGTTTGTGTGACGCATGCGCATAATTAACAGTGTGTTTAAGCATCGTGTAGGCAGCGTGCAGTGCTTTTTGCAGACTGAGGTGGGGAAGCGTTTAAACTTTGTATTCGCCATATGTTTAAGTGTTTACACTGCTTGTTCTTAGCATGTCTGTCATGTCGTCATATCTGCGTCAAGACGTTACACACTGACGTACCAGTTTTTTTATGACAGTTCAGTTCATTGTGAAAGTGAGTTGAAGCTAATCTGTAAATCTGTTTGTCTTCCAATTCAGTTAACAAGTATTTGCATACATACTGGCAGAGCATACAGGTACTTTAGCTTTAAATCAGTTTTTATCAATTCATACTGCATGTTATTTTATTCTGCATGTTAAATGTCCTAAATATTTAACTCTCTCTGTTTTTTAATAATATGCATCTGTATTTTCTGTTCTAATTATAAATGCTATTAATAAATTAATTTGTAAAATCAATTCTAAACATGTCTTAAAATATAATGTAGTACACCAAGCTCATTTTAAGATGCCTTAATACTGACATTACTCATTTAATATTTAATATAATATTTAATAATCAGATTAAATAAATATTTAAACTGTTTCAGGCCTCCATGTGAACAAAGTTTTGTGGCTATTAACCTTTAACGGTCATTTAATTTATCCTAAAAATGAAGGGTGTGAATATAAATAATTTGACAATTTGACACCAATGCTTTATAGACAGCTCTCAGCATAATCAAAATGAAGGGTAATCACAATTTTTACTAATTTCAATTGTATTGCATTACTGAATTTTGGAAATATTATTTTTAAATCCTTTTTCAATAGAATTGGCGGAAGTGAAGGAAGCTCCAGTGACTGACGAATGGGGGTTTCGCCTAGAAGCCAATTACCTTCGAGGTGTTAAACAGCGCCCAATGGTGTGCCAATGCCATGGGCATGCGGAATTTGCATGCGTAACTCCGCCCCACCTCGTGGGTATATAAGGAAGTACGCTAGCAACATCGCATTATGTTTCTGCTTTGGAGCCAAGAGAATCTCTTCACTCCTTCAAGCCTGCTAACTGAGTCTTTGTCAGCCTTCGAGACGAACAGCTTTCCAAAGGCGTTGGTGTCTACGGCCAGCTCCGGCTCCCCCGCGCATTTCGTTTGGTGCTCCGGAGGATGATGCGATGTCGGTCACCGCATCACAAGGTGGGCTCGAGTCCTCTGAGGATGATGACTCGGCTGTGCTGCCGCCTTCGGGCGCGCCAGCATTGCCCGAGTCGGACCCAGAGCTGACAGCCATGTTGTCTCGGGCAGCCGCGAGTCTAGGGTTAGAGTGGAACCCTCCACCCTGTCCCGAACGCTCGCGGCTCGACGATTGGTTTTTGGGGACCCGCGCTGACTCATGTCAGTCCCCGCCCCCAATACCTTTCTTTCCCGAGCTGCATGAGGAGATTGCCCGATCCTGGAAGTCCCCGTTGTCTTCCCGTGATCGGTCTGCAGTCTCCTCCGCCTTCTCCACCCTTGATGGGGCCGCGGCCAAAGGGTACACTGGGGTCCCCCAGGTTCGAACGTTCTTTTGCGATGCAACTGAGGTCGCTTCGACCTGGCGTGGCGACCCTAAGCACCCCTCCAAAGCCTGTCGATTCACATCAACCTTGGTGGCGAAATCGCACAGAGCTGCAGGCTGCCGCCTCTTTGCATGCCATGGCGATCCTTCAGGTCTACCAGGCCAGGATCCTCAAGGACATGCACGAGGGTGGAGTTGATCCGGGGCTCTTAGATGAGCTGCGTGCCGCCACCGACCTCGCTCTCCGGGCGGCGAAGGTGACCGCACGCTCCCTAGGTCAAGTGATGTCCACAAACTCGGTCCAGGAGAGACATCTGTGGCTTAACCTGGCCGATATGCAGAACACCGAGCGGACACGTTTCCTCGATGCCCCCATATCCCAGGCTGGCCTCTTCGGCGGCGCGGTTGAAAACTTCGCACAACAGTTTTCAACCGCCCAGAAGCAGACTGAGGCTATAAAGCATATACTGCCCGGGCGGCCAGCTGCTGCTTCCTTCCACCCTGCCGCCGCTTCCACCCAGCCGCCGGCACAGTCGCCTCAGCCTGCTCACCGCCGAGGACGCCCTCCTAAGGCTCCCGCCCCTCCCACCCAGTCCAAGCAGCAGCCATCACCCGGGCCGGGTCGCGGAGGAAGCCGTAGGAAGGCGTCCAAGTCCCCTCAGGCCGCCCCGCTAAACGCCAGGCCAAGCGGCGCTCCTGAGACGGACGGCTCAGGGATGGGAAATTCTTTCCAGGAGATGGTAGCAGGACCACTCCTTCCCCCGGTGGAGGACCGGGGGAGAATCCTTTGTTCAGCTGCTGGCCCCCGGGTCAGCAGCACCCTAATTTGGTCAATGAAAGAATTAACACTCCCATCCCTGAGCCCCCAGAGATCGGCGATGCCAGTGCGCGCCACCCACGGGTCCCGCCACTCGCATCCCTCTCTGTCGCCAGCCCCCTGGCAGAGCAGACCCCAGTGGAACGTGCGTCCTTCCCTGGTCTCCTCTGTCAGGACGCAGCCATTAACCGCACCCCCACACCGGGACGCCCAACAGCCTCCCTTGTCCGGGTCGGTAACGCTGCATCGCTGCCCCACACCGGGTACGTCTGTAGTCCGAATGACCCCGCTGGTGCAGTTCCTGGGAGCCTGGCTTCAGATTCCAGGGCTGTCCCAGTTCAGTTTGCGCAGTTCTACGAGATTCATTTTCAGTTCGCGCAGTTCTACGCGATTCAGTTCGCGCAGGCTCCTCCCTGCTTCCGGGGAGTCCGCTTTACTATGGTCGGGGCCAATAGCCCCTGTAATGCGAGCGGAGGTTGCCACCCTACTGGCGAAGGGTGCGATCGAGCCTGTCCCTCCAGCCGAGATGAAGTCCGGGTTTTACAGCCCCTACTTCATTGTACCCAAAAAGACCGGTTGGTTAAGACCAATCCTGGACCTGCGCATCTTGAACCATTACCTACACAGGCTTCCGTTCAAGATGTTGACAGCGAAACGCCTTTTCGAATGTGTTCGTCCCGGCGATTGGTTTGCAGCGATCGACCTGAAGGACGTCTACTTTCATGTCTCCATCCTACCTCGACACAGACCGTTCCTACGGTTTGCATTCGAGGGGCGGGCATACCAGTACGCGGTCCTCCCATTCGGGCTATCTCTGTCCCCTCGCGTCTTTACGAAGATTGCCGAGGCAGCCCTTGCGCCCCTACGGCAGCACGGGGTTCGCATCCTGAACTACCTCGACGACTGGCTCATAATGAGTCACTCTCGAGAGCAGGTTTGCGAACACAGAGATCTGGTTCTCCACCACTTAGCCCGTCTGGGCCTTCGGATCAACTGGGAGAAGAGCAAACTTTGCCCCGTGCAGAGGATCTCTTTTCTCGGTATGGAGATCGACTCGGTCGCCATTGTGCGCGCAGCTTACGAGCGAGCGCGCTCAGTCTCTGCTGACTTGTATATTATTCTATGTGCAGTACAAATTTTAAAACATGACAAATGAACATGAAAAATTAAAATGTAACAGGGCAACTACACAATATCTTTGTTCAGTCTTGATTCATGATGACACATCAATCACTGTCATTGTGTTAATTCAAGATATTAAACGGCAAAAAGTGTAGTTGGGTTAGTTGACCCAAAAGTGTAAAATTGTTGTCATTTCTCACCCTCATCTCATTCCAAACCGGAGAAGACTTTTTATTAATCTTCAAAACACAAATGAATATGATAGTCCACGCAATTACCACTTTGACGCTTAAATAGTTCATAAAGAGATCATAAAACCAATCCAAATGAATGAAGTGGTTTACTCCAAATTTTCTGAAGAGACTCGATTGATTTTGAAATAGATTTAATGTTGACTTTTATTCACATATAAACATTAATCAACGAACATAATAATAAGAAAAAGTACATTTGGACTATACAGATTGATTTATTTGGATTCGTTTTAAAATCTCTTTATGATGTTTTTGAAGTGTCAAAGTGGTAGTTGTGTAGCTGCCAATGGATGGAGAGAAAGCTCTCAGATTTTATCAAAAAAATCTTAATTTGTGTTTAAAAGACAAAAGAAAGTCTATAAGGGTGAGTAAATAACAGAATTTTCATTTTTTGGGTGAACTATCCCTTAAAGAATGTGGCCTAGACTTTATCAAAACAATTGAATCTCAATACTTAATTTGATTCCACCATAATCGCAAGGCTGCAAGAGTCCTGGAAAGATGTCCTTATATCAAGCTGAAAAATATTGTCATCTTCAAAAAAGTACATTTGGACATTTCTGTCACACTACCTATTTTCTGCCTCAAAATAGTGCAAATTGTGTTGATTGTATTTTGGAAAACTGATACAAAGATGGCCAATTGGAGAGCAGCTGACTTTGAGCGTTTTTTTTTTTTTTTTTGCCTATGATCTGTAGGCAAGGACTAACATACCAGAACACCTTGATTGAATTGAAGAGACCATACAGCCATACCTGCTCGCTGATGGGACAGGGAGGAACAGCATTCATGGATGCTACACAACTGTCAACAAGTAGCTTTCTGCAATCTTGTTCAAATCTACCTGTTATATTTGTTTGTGTCTAGGCAAATTTTATGATTTTATACGTTTTATTAACTTTTTTATTTATTTTATTTCTGTGCAACACCTCAAGAATGTGATTGACTAATTGACATTTACACATCTGATATGTTTTAAAGTAGCCGCTTTGTCCATTTGTTAAATAAGCTTTGGATTTATACGTTTGAAGACTCTTGATTTTATATCTGATCTTGTACATTAACACCATATAATAGTGTAAAAAATGCTGTACACCGAACAGAAAACTTTATTAATAACACTTATAGTGTAATCCAATGGAATTAAGTCAACAACAGGGGTGTTAAACACCCCATAGTGTAAAACTTAAACAACAATTGTAAGTGTAACACTTTACACTCACGGTGTAATTTTTCTACAATGTAAGTTCAACACTATAAATGGTTTACTTTTTACACTATTTAGATTGGGACCATATATGATCCGAGGTAGTGTTAAAATGAACACTTTAAGTGTTCATTTTACCCTGCATTTTTTACTGTGTAGAGAAACAGACTGACCTTGGACTGCAGTTTCTTCCTGCTCATATAGCTGCTTGAAAAGAAAACGTATTATATTAAAACAACATAATATTAAACTACTTAACTAAATATCAAAAATACATTTTAGACTCTTACCAGGTTATAAGAGCAATGATGACAGCAGTTACAACTCCACAAAGTGATACTACAACTGCTGTATGATGTGTCTTCCAATATTGTACTGGGACAAGAGGAAAAATAAAGATAAACTGATCAGTTTACCTCCATTTAAAAAGATTAAAACAAGTACATGAATCGTTCTACCTTTAACAGTGACTGAAACAGACGCTGATCTCTGAGATCCATGTTGATTGTGAGCCTGACAGTAGAAGTGTCCACTCTGTAGTGCACTGAAACTCTGTCCAGATCCTACAGCTGAGGTTTCATTCTCCTTAAACCAGCTGAAGTTCAGAGCAGGAGGGTTTGAATCACTGCTGCAGCTCAGAGTCACTGAATCTCCCTCTACTATTACACCAGATCCACTCATCAACACTGAGACGGTCCTGGGTGGGTCTGAAAAGGACAAATGAAAGTGTATATGAATGTTTTGTGATTGTAAATCCATTCATTTGATGGTTACTACAGTTACTGAACCATCATTACTGAACCATCATTAACTTACACATGACGTTTAGAGTCACAGCATCAGAGTATTTCTGTCCATGTTCATAGATTGACTTGCACTTGTATTCTCCACTGTCATCAGAGCTGATGTTTGAGATTGTGTAGATTCTTCCAGATCCTACAAACTTTCTTCCTTTAAACCAGCCGAAGTTCAGAGCAGGAGGGTTTGAATCACAGCTCAGAGTCACTGAATCTCCCTCCACTATTACACCAGATGGACTGACCACTATAAAAGTATTCTTTGGGGGGTCTAGGCACAAAGTAGTAAACATCTACATTAAGTATCCTTATTTATTTCATTACAGAACATTACATAATAGTCTTAATATTTGAACTGCTTGTGTTTAAAGAATGATGCAGTACTCACACATGACACTGAGATGAACATCAGGAGAGATGTGATGGTGTCCGTGTACAGCACAGCTATATCTGCCTGCATCCTCTCTTCTGACTGACTGCAGCAGGAGTTCATTGTTTCTGTCTCTTCTCTCAGTTAATGGCTGTGAGTTTCTGGACCAGATGAATGTTGCTCTGTCAGTCAGAGTGCAGCTGCTTTTACATGTCAGACGGACTGAATCTCCCTCTGTCACTCTCTCAGGAGACTCCACCTGAAGATCTGAACACAACACACACATTATATCTAGTGCTGCTGTCATACACTGATTATTATTCAACATAATGCAGAGAACAAGAGATAAACTTCACCAAACTCACCTGTGACAGTAAGAGTCACTCCTGGAGCACCAATATATTTCCCATCAGGTTTATCAGTGATGAATCTGAAATAGTACTCGTGTGAATCCTTCAGTGTCACATGACTCAGTCTGACGGTACAGTTTTGCTGTTTATCTCCAAGATACTGAAGCCTCTGACTGTATTCAGGGCCCTCAGACAGATCTGGAGGCTCGACATGATTTAGTACAAGTGTTTTTGTCCAGAAAAATTTCCTGATCTGATATCCAGTAGGGTATGTATAAGTGCAGCTCATTATCACTGTTGAGTCCTTTAGTGCACAGATGTGTGAAGGACTGTATCTCACACCCCAACCAGCACTAGAAACCCCTGAAGCACAGAATTCATCATGAGCACCATATCTCATCAAACTGCGTCATTTAATTTGATAGGTATTTCCTCAAGTCTATGAAATGCTAGAAAAATGAAATACAACACATCTACTGAGTGTGTCTACAGGGGGCAGCCACGTGCAGAGAAGGAGGCTTGGGGGGCTTTGGGTGCTCGAGCCCCTGCCCTTTTTCAAAATTAATCAAAAGTGCCCCTCTCAGACAAATATCAATGATAATATTGTGGTCAATAAAACAAAATAAATTTGATTATAAAAACATTAATTGTGTACAATAGTAACGAACGCCTCAACAATCGGACAATTTCTGTTTATTTTTACATATCATTTGGTCTGAGGCATTGCCACAACACGTTGCTATGGGTTTTGTGAGTTTTGATTGACTGGCTGATTTTCCAGTCTGTTTCGGAAACGGCCATATCTAACTCTTTCAGAGAGTGTGTGGCCTTACGAGGGGAAAAAGTAAACCAAAAATTTGTTTTCATCAATAATCAAAGCTAATGTGTCGATTTAATATTTATATATATATTACACAACTCATCAATGCGTGTTTGTCATGTATAATACATCGTTATCTGGCAGAACAAGTTCCAATGGGCAATGTGAAGTGAGCGGTTCAAAATTACATGGATGGACAAACTAACTTTTGTGGAACGATTTCCTGCGGTTTGTGTCATTTTATAAATCAAATTGATGGCTGACACAATGGATGTGAACTGACAAGAAACCAAGCACTGCACAAAACCATGCAGCAGCAAAAGTCGCGTTAATGGTAATTAATGAAGTTGTATTTATGTATATTGATACATCGTTTACTATTGGATGAAACTATCAAAGTTAATGAAGCCCAAGTGCCACCGGCACCTACAGGCCTATTATGTGACGTGTAGGCTGGCGAAATGTGACGTGAAAGGACTTTATTACAACCCCAAATCAGAAAAAGTTGGGACAGTATGGAAAACGCAAAAAAAAAAAGAAGTGATTTCTAAATTTACTTTGACTTGTATTTCATTGCAGACAATATGAACACAAAATATTTCATGTTTTGTCTGGTCAACTTCATGTCATTTGTAAATATGCATCCTTTCCTGTCATTCAGACCTGCAACACATTTCAAAAAAATTTTGGGACAGGAGCAATTTAGGGCTAGTAATGAGGTAAAATGGTTAAATAATGATGTGATTTGAAACAGGTGATGTCAACAGGTGATTGTAATTATGATTTGGTACAAAAGCAGCATCCAAGAAAGGTCTAATCCTTTAGGAGCAAAGATGGGCCGAGGATCGACCAGTTTGCCAACAAATACGTGAGAAAATTATTGAAATGTTTAAAAACAATGTTCCTCAAAGAAAGATAGGAAGAGATTTGGATATTTCACATTCAACAGTGCATAACATAATTAAAAGATTCAAGGAATCTGGAGGAATTTCAGTGCGTAAAGGACAAGGGCGCAAGCCTAAGCTGAACAACCGTGATCTCCGATCCCTCAGGCGGCACTGCATCAAGAATCGTCATTCATCTATAAACGATATCACCACATGGGTTCAGGACTACTTTGGCAAACCTTTGTCAAGTACCACAATACGTAGTTACATCCACAAATGCCAGTTAAAACTGTACTGTGCCAAAAGGAAGCCCTATGTTAACAGTGTCCAGAAGCGCCGTCGACTTCTCTGGGCTCGGAGGCATCTGGGATGGACCATCACACAGTGGAAACGTGTACTGTGGTCAGATGAATCAGTATTTCAGGTATTTTTTTGGAAGGAATGGAGGCCGTGTGCTCCAGACCAAAAAAGAAAAGGATCATCCAGACTGTTACCAGCAACAAGTCCAAAAGCCAGGGTCTGTCATGGTATAGGGTTGTGTCAGTGCCCTTGGCAAAGGTAACTTGCACTTCTGTGAAGGCACCATTAATGCTGAAAAGTACATAGAGATTTTGGAGCATAATATGCTGCCTTCAAGAAGACTTCTTTTCCAGGGACGTCCATGCATATTTCAACAAGACACTGCAAAACCACATTATGCACACATTACAAAGTCCTGGCTGCGGAGGAAGAGGGTACGGGTACTTGATTTGCCTGCCTGCAGTCCCGACCTGTCTCCAATAGAGAATTTTGAAGCGCAAAATGCGACAACGAAGACCCCGTACTGTTGCCCACCTTAAGACTTGTTTGCAGGAAGAATGGGACAAAATTACACCTGAAACACTTCATCATTTGGTGTCTTCAGTCCCTATACGTCTTTTAAGTGTTGTGAAAAGGAATGGCAACATTACAAAGTGGTAAATGCTTTACTGTCCCAACTTTTTTTGAAATGTGTTGCAGGTCTGAATGACAGGAAAGGATGCATATTTACAAATGACATGAAGTTGACCAGACAAAACATGAAATATTTTGTGTTCATATTGTCTAAGTCAAAGTAAATTTAGAAATCACTTTTTTTTTTATTTGCGTTTTCCATACTGTCCCAACTTTTTCTGAATTGGGGTTGTATATTACCATTTTTGATAATTACGCAGCATTATGAAATAAGTCTCTTATGCTCATCAAGCCAGCATTTATTTGATCAAAAACAGCAATATTGTGAAATATTATTAAAATAATGGTTTTCTATTTTAATATACTTTAAAATATAATTTATTCCTGTAATCAAAGCTGAATTTTCACCATCTTTACCCCAGTCTTCAGTGTTACATGATCCTTCAGAAATCATTCTGAATTGATGATTTAATGTCAATGTTGGAAACAGTTGTGCTGTTTAAAGGGGTGATGAATTGAGAAATCAACTTTCCCTTGAGCCTTTGATATGTAAAAGGTAATGGTAATATGAGAATATCCTGTAAGTTTCAGAGCTGAAAACTTCCTTGTAAGTCAAAGAAAAGCTTTTATTGGTACCAGGCCCAGAAAACGCTCGATCTCAGAATATGTCGACCACTGACGTCATCGTATGCTGAAACGCCACCTCAACAGATAAATATGTATGCCTGCTTCTAAAGCCTCGCCCACCGACTCGTGAAGCTAAAGGGATCACGTTACCGAGCAATAAACATGCCGGTTTCAGCTCACGTGCGTGTTTTTTCACCTCATTTCACCGCAGAATAGTTTATAAACAAGATACAGGTCAAGACTGGATTTGCAGACATATTGAGATTAAAACACAATGCTGTGTCTTCTATGTTGGATCCAACAGGAATGGTGCAACACACTTATGTGAGTAAAACATGTTTTTTTTATATGTGATAGTATTGCATTGTTACAGATCGTATTGATTATGTGTACGTGTCTAACTGAACATACCTTAGCACGCTGTCAAAGGCTGGAGAATCCTTTATTTGAGGTGTTATTGGTTCATTCATGATCAGACTCGGAATTGTAACGTTATGGGCCAGGGCTCGCAAAGCCCAACGTCATAGGCCTATATGTTTTTCAGACGGGCTACCAATACGCAAGCCCGGCCTGATGACGGGCTATCTTATATAGTGAAATAACTCCTTTCTTACGTGCACGTGTTTGTTTGATAAAGGCATTTTGCGAGCCCTGTGAGCGATTCTCCACACGCTTTTAAACAATTCCCACATGTACTGAGGGTGTTACGTTTTTCTGGTGTAAGTTGTTGCAAGCACTGAGCAACAACGAAAGAAGATCCAAATGCATTTTATTTGTAGCACAATCCAAAGTCATAGTCCACTAAACAGGCAAAAGGTCACACACAGGCAAGCAGTCCAAACAGGCTAACAAGACAGCAGAGACAGGCAAAAGCGTAATCGATGGAACGGGCAAGTAATCCAAAACCAAGAGACAAGAAACCAGGGAAAATACTCAGAAATGCAGTATTACAACAAACAAGACTTTGCAGTGAATGACAGAGTGAACATGACACATATAGGCTGAGGAAATGAGGTAAATGAGACCCAGGTGCAAACAATGAGTGCTGATTAGTCCGGGCAAAGGATCATGGGAGATGTAGTCCTTGATGGAGTGACAGTCTGGGGTGGAGTGCCCTCAGGTGGTAATCAGGGGCACTCTCACTGGTGATCGTGACATACGGACATACCTCTCTGGACTTGTGAGAGGAGGAGGTGGAGCCCACTCTGAAACCGGGATAGGTGGCGGAGCCCACTCCGGACTCTGGTCACTGGCCACTGGCTGGAGCCATCTCCAGACGCAGGTCTGTAGCTGGAGCCATCTCCGGACTCTGGTCTGTGGCTGGAGCCATCTCTGGACGCTGGTCAGTGGCTGGAGCCATCTCTGGACGCTGGTCAGTGAGTGGAGCCATCTCTGGACGCTGGTCTGTGGCTGGAGTCATCTCTGGATGCTGGTCTGTGGCTGGAGCCATCTCTGGACGCTGGTCAGTGAGTGGAGCCATCTCTGGACGCTGGTCAGTGAGTGGAGCCATCTCTGGATGCTGGTCTGTGGCAGGAGTCATCTCTGGACTCTGGTCTGTGGCTGGAGCCATCTCTGGACGCTGGTCTGTGGCTGGAGCTATCTCTGGATGCTAGTCAGTGGCTAGAACCATCTCTGAATGCTGGTCAGTGGCTAGAACCATCTCTGGACGCTGTTCAGTGGCTGGAGCCATCTGTGGACACTGGTCAGTGGATGGAACCATCTCTGGACACTGGTCAGTGGCTGGAGCCATCTCTGGACGCTGCTCAATGGCTGGAACCATCTCTGGATGCTGGTCAGTGGCTGGAGCCATCTGTGGACACTGGTCAGTGGCTAGAACCATCTCTGGACGCTGGTCAGTGGCTAGAACCATCTCTGGACGCTGGTCTGTGGCTGGAGCCATCTGTGGACACTGGTCAGTGGCTAGAACCATCTCTGGACGCTGGTCAGTGGCTGGAGCCATCTGTGGACACTGGTCAGTGGATGGAACCATCTCTGGACGCTGGTCAATGGCTGTGACGGGATGAGACTCTGGACTGGCGGATACTGCAGGAGTGCAGTGTTCCTCTTCTTAAAAACTCCCATAGCAAATGCAGAACTGCTCAGTTGTAGTGCCAAGTCAATATAATGTTCTAAAGTCCAACTAGGATTGTGCAGTGGCATATAGGAACTGATTGGCTCGGCAAGGCCTCCTCGAAAAAATATCATCAGACATACCGTGTCCATCGTAGAGAGATGTGCCAGTTCAATAAAGTCTTGCACGTAGTTCCCTTAACGGAGACACAGGATTCTTGCTACTGGATTTATTATGGTCGAAGTCTTCTGTTATGTTTTGCTGGTGTAAGTTGTTGCAAGCACTGAGCGACAACGAAAGAAGATCCAAATGCATTTTAATTGTAGCACAATCTAAAGTCGTAGTCCATTAAACAGGCAAAAGGTCACACACATACAAGCAGTCCAAACAGGCGAGGTAATGAGGTAAATGAGACACAGGTGCAAACAATGAGTGCTGATTAGTCCGGGCAAAGGATTATGGGAGATGTAGTCCTTGATGGAGTGACAGTCTGGGGTGGAGTGCCCTCAGGTGGTAATTAGGGGCACTGTTACTGGTGATCTTGAAAGAGGGGAACTAATGCTCATTAAATATGCAAATCTTATCCAATCATGGCAGTGGCATTTACTTCCAAGTCTTCAGTGCGGCACGCCCATTAAAACCGAGTACGTCTTGAGAGAGCCTCAAAACCAGGGTAGAAAATCGCCTGTTACTTATTCATTATGATGTTTTTGAATGTAAAAACCATGCAAACGTCATAAATTGACCTCAGACAACAGTATAAAAAAATTAAAAAGCCAGTTCATGATCCCTTTAATATTTTTTATAACCTGCTGTGATACTCTTTTCAAGGTTCTTTGATTAATGAACATAGTGTGATAATATTTCACAATATTAGGCTAAATTTTTTTCTGTATTTTTGATTAAATAAATGCAGGCTTGATGAGCATAAGAGACTTCTTGCAAAAACAAAAAATAGTATCCAAACTTTTCATAATCACACACACACACACACAACAAAGTTTTTTTACACATTGAGACCATCACATTGAAAACCACACGCTCAATGTCCTTAAACACTTGTTTTTTGGGTCAACAGCTTATAAAAACTTCTGGGTTTTTGGTTCTGTGTTTTTTAGCTTGTTTGCTAGTACACCCTGTCACATATCAGCTTTTAGACATTGTTCTGTCTTTTGTTATAAGTCATAAATGACAAGGAGGAGCCTCACGCAATACAAAGTCAATGAAGGGAGTTGGATTGTTTTCACCCCCGGTGTGGGCGTGGCCTAAATGCGCTCTGTCTCTATTGCCTCTTTTTTACATTTGAGCCCTTGCCCCTGAAGAACTCTCTGCACGTCCCTGACAGAGTGAACAGTTGCAGTGACTCACCGAGAATTATGAACAGGAAGATCAGAATAAGAGCCATTCTGACTGACGTCACCATGTAGCAACACCTAAAAATATACAAGTTTTTCAAAATTATAATTTTTGGTATTTTGTAATTAACCGTAATTAGAACGCCTCCTACAGTGGATATAACCCCTGTGAGGTCAACAGAGTTTTTTTTTTTCTTCTTCTTTTTTTTTTCTCAAAATAATGAGTTCAGATCACTGAACAGTCTTGTTCACATCAGATTTAAATTTCTTATTGGTTTAAGTAAATTGCGTGTTTTGGCAGATGTGTGCAAAGGAATAAGTACAACTGTCTGCTATTTGCAGAGTAACTAAATGCACATGGCTTGTTCTCAGTGGATTCTAAACATCACACCATCCAATCAGTTATCAAAAATATGTCGGACATGCATGTTCCATAAATACATATGGCATAGACTATGTCTGCCAATTTCACAGCAAAAACTCCAGTGTCAATTTAGCTCTCATCAGAGTTTATTTGACTCCACACTCAAGAGTGTTAAAATGAACTCTGGAGCAGAGTTAATAAGATAATTAGTGAATAATTGAGTGATGATTGACCATTTGTGATGAACACCGAGAAAATGTGATCAGGTGTTGTTGGTTACGTTTTGACCTGAATCTCTGATTTAGGTTAACTTTATTGATTACAGCATAAGAGCTGACATTTTCAATATAATCAGAAGGATTTTTAAAAGTTGTTCTGCTCAAAAAACGTTTAACTACTCTATCACTTAGACATCAAGAATCAGCGTACGATTCTCAACAATGGTGACCATCAGTGCCAAACCTCATGCTGTAATGTCACAGGGATTCTGTATTCAATAAATGTAAAATGAACACATCAGCCATAGGATCAGAATTATCTCAGTTCATCAGGTCACTGCATGATGACTATGCTACAATCAAAAAATAATCAACACCTGAAGACATTTTTTTCTGTGCCATAACAAAAGTAATATTTAAAAAGTCAAGAAAAACTAAAAACTAAAGTAAACACTGATCACCATAATGGCCTTCAGTGATTCTGCTTGTTATCATCAGGTGTCTTCACTAATGGTCAATCATCACTTAATTATCTCATTAACTTTAACACTCTTGAGTGTGGAGTCAAATAAACTCTTGAGAGAGTTAATTTAACACTGGGGTTTTTGCTGTGTTGGCAAATGTCATAGTAATGAAATAGGAATCACAATCTTACCAATCAACCAATAAAGTTACAGTGGGCTATATGGAACAGCAACTGCAGTTTATTTTTGTAGAAATGTGAGAAAATCCACAGTTGTGGTGGTGGCGTTAGGGAAATTCACAAGAGAGTGTGTTCAATTTCTTTTTGTGTACTACAGTACTGACTTTTCGCAGTAAATTTGACCTACTGTTGAAATCTGTATCTTAAAAAACTCACGGAGATAAACAAGAGCATTCAGCTAGACAGAAAAGACATTATTGTATAGTTTAAAAAATAGTCAGTGTCAACAAAAAAAGGATGATGCTTGAATAACACATTTGAATAACACATTTCTATGGTGAAACATTTTGACCAGTGTGACTCCCACAATGACAAAACAATTTATTTTGGTGGTATTGGCCAACTTACTGATGCAATACCTAGGTTTTGAAACATGAATTAAATGCTTTGGGTAAGTTACTATACAATAGAGTTCTGGGCCCGTATTTATCAAGCTTCTTAAAGTGCCATTTTAGTCTTAAGTGCTGAGAATTCATGAAATGTACTCCTACTTTCAAATTTAAAGGATTAGTTCACTTTTAAATAAACTTTTGCTGATAATTTACTCACCCCCATGTCATCCAAGATGTCCATGTCTTTCTTTCTGCAGTCGAAAATAAATTAAGGTTTTGGATGAAAACAGTCCAGGGTTGTTCTCCATATAATGGACTTCAATGGGCTACAAACGGTTCAAGGTCCAAATTACAGTTTCAGTGCAGCTTCAAAGGGCTTTAAACGACACCAGACGATGAATAAGGGTCTTATCTAGCGAAACAATCCGTTTCTGCGAGAAACCGAGCAGTATTTATGCTATTATTTTACCTCTTATCAGACGAACATGATCGTCTCTGAGCTCAGCCATTACTTCTGGAAAGTAAGGTCAAATTAGATCGTGGTTATAGATATATCGATAGTAGATGCCTCATTCTACTGATCCGTTCAGTCGCTAATGAGGCATCTATGTATACATCTATGACCACGATCTAATTTGACCTCACTCTCCGGAAGTTATGGCGGAGCTCAGAGACGATCGCGTACCCTGGACTGTTTTCATCCAAAACCTTAATTTCTTTTCGACTGCAGAAAGAAAGACATGGACATCTTGGATGACATGGGGGTGAGTAAATTATCAGCAAAAGTTTATTTAAAAGTGAACAAATCCTTTAAGTATAAAAGCAAGTTATCAAATTTATTAAAGCTAAGAATCACTCTTACTCTCCCAGTTAAGCTGGCATACACTGTGCGATTTCTGTGCGATTTCACCAAGGTTACCTACTCACACTGTACGAGTAGATCGCATGTTATGTAAAGCCAAAGCTCACGATTTATGTGCTCACACTGTGCGGTCTGATCGGCGAGCGCAACTTGTCTGCTCACACTGCACAAGTGAATGCGCGAAAAAATTCATCAGCTATCGATATCAAGAGCATTTAGCATTTACAATTGATGTACAGTATACCGTATAAATTAACATTATTATTAGGGTAGGCCTACTTTTATTATTAAATTTTCTATTACGTTTAATTTGCCCCCGCTCTAATTTTATAACACATCAATGCATGACCGATACTCTGAATAATAAAAGAATAGATAGATTAGCTTACACCTTATTATTTAAATACATTTTTCCTAATTAAACAAGGAATTATAGGCCTATAATTAAAATGATTATCAGTCTATAATGCAATAATATCAGTATTATTATTATTATCAGAAAGTAAGAGCAGCTTTATTTCAAAAACAACTTGTATAACACGAAATGAGCCTATACTTCTTTTCTAACTTGTTTCACAATATGGGCCACAAGAGAATTATTAAGAATATAGATTAAGACAGTTATAGGCTACGTTATCAGCATATGTTAAAGAAGATGTATCTTGTCTCTGTGAGAATATGCGGCGAAAGCGCGTCAGATTTTACTTTCACAGACTTTCGTGCACATTGCGTTTTTGCGTTATATTCACTGACCCGCCTTCATGATTTAAAACGAAAAGAAAAAAAAACCTATATTGCGCTGTGACATTTTGTCATTCTTTTCTTTTGTCAAATGATGGAAAACGGTTCACATTTTCCCCATGATAATAAAATTAAGTAAATATTAAATAATAGTTACAGTTTTTCTCAGTCGCTTTGGTACATTTCTCAGATCAGAATTGAAATTCTCAAAACTACCTGTTCAATCTTCACATCATTGTGTCACTTGTGCACATCAAAAAAGCAGTTTCTCATTTCTTTGAACAAGTTGCAAATGCTTGTGTACATCCATGCAAATGATTATGTACAATTCTCTGCTGTTTCCTACATTATCAGTTGCTTATGTCATGTTGATCAAAATGTATTATAATGGGTCTCTGTTGAATAGTCTTACCCCCCACAACATTTAGGCATTAGTTCATTGCATAAGTCTTTACATGCAAAATGGTTGAACAAGTTGTCATAAAATGTCAAGCATATTTCTATACATTTCCATTAGACGTTCACATTTCTACTTTTGTTTTTCTGTTTTTTTTTCTCTTTGTGCTATGCAGTGCTGTATTTTCCTTTCTGTATCGCAATGACACGGTCTGTCAACAAATTACAGTACAAACAGTAAAAGTATAAATGTGAATCTTGTCCAGTCTCTTGCATTCAAACTCCCACATACACTAAGGTGTAACCTACAATTTACAATAATTGTCATCAAAATTTTAGCCATATTTACATCAGAACATCCCTCCAGAGTACAGTTATATTGACAACATGACAATGAAAACATGACATGAAAGCAAGTTGACTGTCTTATTCATACACAATGACACAAGGACTTGTCCTTCTGATGGCACTGACATGTTCATTGACTCAGATATTTACTTCTGAGAGATGAACTAAGGATTTTGAGCAAGAGACTGGCTTTTGCAGGTAATCCATGGTGTTTTGCTATTTGTACGAATTGTTTTGAGAAATGGACTTACTGTTTTGCAAATGTCGAGGATGATTCGAGAAATGTACCAAAGCGACTGAGAAAAACTGTAATAAAATTATTTGTGAAAGTAAAACAAGTAAATTAATGTTCAAAGTGAATAAAAGAGGCACTGATAGGCTAAACACGGTGGTTCGAACATCTTAGATTATCCATTTTACAACACGAACTGGAGGCAAGCAACAGTTTGCTAAATTGCTGTTATTTGATAACTGCCTACAGAACTTAAAGATATCCCTCTTTTCATTTTCATTCTTACTGCATTAAAGATGAAATGGTTCAACTTCTGCTTTCGCGCAGGCGCAGTGATGAGAAATAGGGCAATTAGTTCATAGCTCTGCTTCAGCTGTTTAATAACCTCACGAGGAGCGACTAGAATTTCTGACATGCCAGAAATTCATCCAACCATCCGATTGCCGATCGGGAGAGGTTTATCGCGTCTCATTTCCCCCTGTACACTGCACAAACACCTCACGACAAACGACACACGATAAAGCTGAAAATTGGCCCGACCCAAAAAAGAGTTGCACAAGTCAGAATTCGGCTCAAAATCGGACGAAAATCGGACAGTGTGTGCCCAGCTTTGTTTAAAGGGATAGATCACCCAAAAATGAAAATTCTGTCATTATTAAATCACCCTCAAGTTGTTCCAAACCTGTATGAGTTTATTTGTTCTGCTGAAAACAATAGAAAATATTTAGAATAATGTTTGTAACAATGGAGATTGAGCAACCATTGACTACCATAGCAGGGAAAACAATACTATGGTAGTCAATGGTTGCTCTCTCTGCTTGGTTACACACATTCTTTTTAAATATCTTCTATTGTGTTCAGCAGAACAAATAAACTCATACAGGTTTGGAACAACTTGAGGGTGAGTAAATGATGACAGAATTTTCATTTTTGGGTGAACTATCCCTTTAAGACAGCTCGAGAGGTCTCACAAGTGGTTAGTAGTTGCCAGTAGGGGCTTGTAATGGCACTGAGGAGACAGAGACGTGCGCAAATCTTTTTATTAGAGGAAGAATGTTTTTGAAATGTTTGACAATGAGCAGTTAATCAAACGGTATCGTTTGGACAGAGCAGGCATCATCTTTGTCAGTGCTGGATAATGTTGGGCTGAACTTGCCTTTTATAACATTACACTGTTCAATTAATTTAGCAAGCAGTAGCGCTTCTTCCTCCTGCCAGTTCTGGGTTTTTTTTTTAATCCATGGTGGCTGATAATATAAAAAAATCTAGGCTATATATAGGCAGGTCAGTTAAAAGCACACCAGTTAAATTTTTTTTAATGAAGACATGATGGAAAACGTGTTTATCTTTCATTTCAAATGTGTAAATTACATTGTATTGTCTTGAAAATTCTTTATTGTCAAATGTGTATTGAATGCATACTCCTCTTAGGAATTTCATCATTCAATGTGAATTTATCTGAGAATATTCTTAAATAAGGACATCTATTCAGTGATTGGTTCATGCCTATGACATCATTCAAAATCCCATTTGTGGCGTGAATCGTGAATCAACTATAAGACTCAGACTTAAGATTTAGTCCTGCACTTAAAGTATGATTGAGATGCTTGATAACTAACTTTTAAGCGCAGATTTGAGCCAAGAATTTTTTTACTCTTAAGTCAATTCTTAGTAATTCTCAGATGCTTGATAAATACAGGCCCAGATAAAGCAGCTGGACAAAAACTAATGTTATAAAGAGCCCAAATAAAGCAAACACTAAAATGGTGACTCTTTCCTTCAGTGATTCTGCTTGTTATCAGCAGGTGTCATCACTAACGCTCAATCATCACTTAATAAATCTCTTAATTATCTCATTAACTTTAACACTTCTTTAGAGTTACTTTTAACACTCTTGAGTGTGGAGTCAAATAAACAAAAAAGTTAGTTTTTCTTACTAATTTTCCCCCCTTTAATTGTACTGTATTTTACTTCTACTATATGTATCTACTGTTCTTTTTGTTCTTGACACTTTTGTCTATGCAGAAATCATCCAAAACTAATAAAGAAACAATAGGAAAAAAAAATACTTAAAGAAGAGAAAAATATGAAAGTCTGTCTTACCGTGATCCTTAAAAAGGAGAGACCAAATGACAAATCATGAGATCAGGGCCAACGCGGAGCTCTCAACACGCATCACGGCAAACCAACATCATTTAACTTCCTCTTTCTTTGGTTTGTGGCAAAAAAAGACAAAAAACATTTGGAGAACTTCTTTTAGACAAACACACATGATAGATAGATAGATAGATAGATAGATAGATAGATAGATAGATAGATAGATAGATAGATAGATAGATAGATAGATAGATAGATAGATAGATAGATAGATAGATAGATAGATAGATTATTGACAATATTTGTTTTTCATTTCTATGACTAATTGACCTTTATCGCATAAGCACAATATCATCTGTGAAAGTAAGAAAATATTTTTTTTGGTTTGTTTCCTCTGGCCTTCTTTGTTTCCTGGTGTTCTTTTGCACTTCAGACTGTACAAGGTCTATTTCAAAACATAAAAGTAACGTTTCCATATATCATCAGCTGACTTCCATAAAAGCTTCATCCATAAGGAAGTCTTTCTGGAAAAAACATGAGGCGTGTTTGTGTTTAAGCCTCGCCCTCAGCAGATATTTCAATCCGGAGTTGTGCGCGGCTTCAGAATCGTCCCACACACCTGAGAGCATCATCATTCACCTGCGGACAGGTAAGACTGCTTCCATCTGCTCTTTCAGATAACAGAGATATTATGAGACACAGAGCAAACAGGGTCGAGGTTTTTCAAAATATTTCATCTTTTCTAACGAATTTATAGTTTCTTTAACTGTAGATTTACAAGAAGAGGGACATTATTGTGTTTTGTCATGCCATTATACACATTTGTATCCTCATAAACCATATACACAAGAACACACACACACACACACACACACACACACACACACACACACACACACACACACACACACACACAGTGAGTCAGAAACCGCTGGGTTAGAGAGAATACCCTCACAGGAACTTTAATATAGAACGTCCTCCAGTCAGCTTCACCACATTAGAGGAAACAAATCCCCCAGACTTCTTCAGAATCCCCTGCATTACTCAAATATTTCCCAGAAGCAGATACAGTTGTATTTACTCATGCCGCTACACACACTGTCACAGTGACTGTAGGAAGTAGAGTAGGTGTGTAGAGCTCACCAGACACAGGTTTCTATTATCTCTGAGTTCTGGCGCTTGGCCTTGTTTTATTTAAATACTTAGTCTTTTAATGTTTGACTTCTTTACAGCTCTGACATCATTTCAGAGAAGCTGCTGATAACACACACTGCTACTGACCTGAAGACTGAAGTACAAGTGTTGATTACATTATTATCCAGGTCACATTCCACCCCACTATTACACTCATACGTTTGGCGCTGGTATGATATTTGTATGAAGTCTCACCAAGGCTATATTTATTTGATCAAAAATACAGTAAAAACTATAATATTGTGAAATATTATTACAATTTGAATAGAAGTTAAAATGTAATGTATTCCTGTGATCAAAGCTCCAGTCTTCAGTGTCACATGATCCTTCAGAAATCCTTCAGAGTTGAAAACAGTCATATTTTTGATGAAACTGTGATATTTTTTTTATTTTTCAGGAGTACCGGTCAAAAATGTATTGAAACAATATGATTTTTAAATATTTTTTGGAAGAAGTCTCTTCTGCTCACCAAGGCTGTATTTATTTAATAAAAAATAAAAAAAAACGGTCATATCGTGAAATATTATTACACATAAAAATGCCTTTTTTTTGTGTGTTTTAACATAATTTAAATGCACCTTAAGAAATTATAGTAAAATGCTGATTTTGTGCTCAGTTATTATTATTGGTGCTCAATTATTAATAATGGTTCTTATTATCAATGTTGAAACCAATTTTGAATGCTTAACATTTTTGTGATATATTTTTGTCTGGATTCTTTGATGAAGAAATAGTTCAAAAGAACAGCATTTTATAACAATATTAATGTCTTTACTGTTACTTTTCATCAATTACTTGATGAATAAAAGTAATATACTGTATATATAACAGTATAAAAGTATATAGATGTTAATAGGTTTAGATGTTAATATTTTATTGAAAACGTTTTGATGTCACCATTATGGTGATAAGTGTTTCATTTAGTTGGGCAGTTTGACTCTTGGCTTTTTATGTGAGATTGTGGTTTTTGTTACAGTGTTTACAAAACACATAATCTGTTCAAATCAAAAGAAGCCATAAACAAAAATTGTCATGAAGAATAATGTTTGACTAAACTCATCACTGACTAAAAATGTTAATAAATAATATTCACCAACAATATTTTATTTCCACAGATCAGACATTCTGAATTCTGATTTTTAAATACATTCTAGGGGGTAAAGTTTAGACGCACACAGTTATCAAGAATCAGCATATGAATCTCAACAATGGTGACATACTTAATGCTGCAATGCATGCTGGGAGCCATGAGTTTTATACTGTGGTGGCTTAGTAGGATTGGAGATAAACTCTGCAGGACATCAGCTCTCTAGAACCGAACTTGCCTACCCCTGACTTAGAGGTACAAAAATTTACCCTTAAGGATACCACCCCAGTGACGGCCACTTGTACCTTAAAAGGAAAATTCAGCTTTACCACCATAGAAATATATGACATTTTAAAACATATTAAAACAGAAAACAGTTATTTTAAATTGTAATAATATTTCGCAATATTGGTGTTTTTATAGTATTTTTGATCAAATAAACACAGCCTTGGTGAGACGAAGAGACTTATTTTAAAAGCATTAAAAAAACGTAATGTTTCCAAATTTTTTACAATGCCGTATTATTAAACCGGCTAACAAAAATAACGTTAATTATTTTTCAGTGTTAAAGGTTCTCATGGCATTTACACCTGTACACCCCTGGCTCTCTAAAGACCCCTGATGTGTGCTAATGTTATGTTATAACTTCTTCCTTTTTTTTGGTCTTTTAGGAATAACAAAAATCTGCCAAAATGTGCTGTAAGGGATTCCTCAAAATCATGATGTTTGTCTTCAATGGCATCATCTTTGTGAGTAAAAGTCCTTTGTTGAGCACTAACATTTCCAATTTTTCATCATCCAACAATATTTATGACAGGTACTAACACATCTATTTGAATTATGTTAATAAAAGACTTCAAAGCTCAAATCTATTATATCTTAACTGCTCTGACGTCACCGAATGACTATCTGAAACTGAGCTACCATAACTCTTTCTTATCAAACAAGGAACATGATAAACGCACCTTCGCCCATGTTTCCACACGCAAACCTTTATTGCAGGACATCATTAAACTCCTCTTCCTCGTTGCAGCTGGCGGGTGCTGCCATACTGGCGGTGGGCATCTGGGTGGCGGTGGACAAAGTCTCTCTTCTAGGGATTTTAGATAACATTGAAAATGTTCCTTCTGAAGTGGCAGTGCTGGCAAACCTTGGCTACCTGCTGATCGGAGTGGGAGCGTTCCTGACGCTCATGGGCTTCCTGGGATGCTGCGGAGCCATGAAGGAAAGCAAATGCATGCTGCTCTCGGTGAGTGAGCCGGTTCCCATCAAATGTGTTCAGCTACACTCCCAGAGTTCAGTCCCAGATGCAGACGTAACAGTCAATGACTCGACTTTCTCCCTAGTTCTTTATCATCGTGCTCATCATCTTCCTCGTGGAGGTGGCAGCGGCGGTAGTGATCATCGTCTATGAGCCTTTGGTGAGAGCTGATGCACCGCATACACTGAACAAATCCAGTGGAGGATTTACAACTTTCACTCAAACATTGCTAGCAAATTTCACAAATAATAAAGAAAAAGCAAGTAACACATTGAATTAACATGATCTTTACAGGTATAAAGACTCAAATTGTATTTTCTAGTAAAACATCAGTGACTACGTTTACATGGACAGCAGTAATCTAATTATTGACCTTACTCTGAATAAGACAATAATCTGATTAAGGCGTTTACATGAGTTGCTTTTAGAATATTACGTTCATGTTCCCGTTTTACATGTTACAGAACATAGTTTGATTAATGGTACGTCATTACGTCCCCATGCCACGCTACGCTGTCCGGGGTCCAATCATAGCGCGACTTTCGTGGGTGTGTTCAAATCAATGGGCTCAGGCAACCCACTGTAACTTTACCTGCGGGTGTCGCTGTTGGACAGTGTGACTTTATAAAAACGAGTGATTTTTATACTTTTTTTTATGATATTATATATATATATATATATAGTTTTATTTTTTGTAATATTAAATATTGTCTTTCAGGTTTTTTTAAGAGACACTGCCCATCTTGCCTCCTTCTTGACAGCCTACATTTCGAATAATAGTTTTGATAAATGATGAAAATGTGATGAAAAGGTTTCAAAATCGTGATTGTTTGGATTGTTTTTTTTTCTGCTATCGAGCCACAAAGCGTTCACTGAATGGCATATGGCTCGCAAGCCTAGAGGTTCCCGACCGCTGTTGTAAGCAGACAAATATGAATCTGGGATTACAGATACAAAATGATCGTATTTTACTTTTAAAATGAGCATTATTGCAACACAAAGAAAAAAAATATAGAGGAGGCCGTGTCCGAGTGAGCAGAGTTTTTACGGTCTATGAGCAAGACACGCAGTCACGCACCATAGCAACACGGCAACGATTTCAGACTGAAAGGTACGTAAAAGATAAACGGGAATTTAAGCGCATTGTTTTGTACGTGCGGTTATATTAATTATAATTCAAATTCTGTTTTATTTGTCACAATATTATTGATGATTGTTTAGAGGGGCACTTTATATACTTTTGATACGAGCCCCCTTTTATTCCAATGAAAATTAAACAAATCCTTTAATTTTTGTACATTCAAAGTGCTACACAACAGAGGTTTAGGCCTTGCCTACACTCTAAAAAAAGGTTCTATATGGCACTAAAAATGGTTCTTCGTCGTAATCATAGAGGAACCACTTTTGGTGATATATAGCACCATATCTTAACATGTTCTGTATATGGTAGCGGTGCTATATAGCACCTTAGTCAAAGAACCGATGAAGAACCTCTGAAGAACCGCTGAAGAACCACTGAAGCACCAAAATTGGTGCTATATAGCACTTAAAAAGGTTCCCCTATGATTACGAGCCAAGAACCAATTTTGGTGCCATATAGAACCTTTTTTTTTTTTAGAGTGTATACTGTTAAAATTATTACATTAAGGCGCATAGGCTACGCTATAGCCTACTGTCCAAACTTTTATTTTGACGGGTTGCCTTGAAGAACTTTTTCTGTGTATATGTTATGATGATAGTTTCTCTCAAATGAAATGATACAATGCTCGTGAAGTGTAGGGCCCTATGATTTCCGCGATGCAGAAAACGCAGACGGAATCGAGGAATCCAGTCATAAAAATGGAATTTACTGTTTAAAACTGAATTTGTCAAATTTTGGATGAATAAATCCAATGCAAGTCAGCACACTTCAATCAAATCACGATATGGACTACTAGTGTATGTGAATATTAAAAGGCAAACATGCTATTGAAATATGAATCCTGCATGTTTTATGTCTCTGTCTCACGTGTCTGCGCCATTCATTCCATGACATTCCATTTTTATGAATGGATTCCATGATCCTGTACGCGTTTTCGCGGAAATCATAAGGCCCTACAATTTCTACAAGATGCACGTTCAACGCGGACACAAAGGTGGTTGTCGTGCTAATGAACACCACAGCAACCGCTTGTGCATCCGCGAACGAGTAAAGTATAAAAAGCATTTTAGGGGGCCCTTGGCTTTCGGGGGCCCCAGGCGGGGCCCCTACCTTTTCCTAATGATAAGTCCGCCCCTGACCGTGAACCTTTATCTTTTGGACCGCTCCATCTTTCAGCATTAGACGATCTGCAAATCCAGAGTTGAACTGGGCCTTGTTTATAAAACAATCGTCGCCGAAATGCAGGGAACAAACAGAAACACTTCTCCGGAAAAACAAACTCCATCCACTGTCCTCTTAACACTGGGTTCTTTTGGGAAGCTGAAATAGCATTATGGAAATGAGACGCTGATTACCTGAGCCTAGGGAAAAGTAATCGATCCCAGAGAAGATGGATGTCACTAAATGGTGGCACTCCACTACATTGACAATACAAAATACAGCACATTAAGAACCACAAGGGCTTGTTAAGTTGCATTTAACACCCACATACAGCTCATTATATGATCTGTTTATGATTCCTTAATCCTATATGGTCTTTACAAGCATTATAGAAAGTGACTGTAAAAGGCGACTTTTAACTGCATTCCAGATTGAGAAAGTACTGGCTGACATTGAACAGGATGTTGCTGAAAGCATTAAGGGAACCTATGGAACGGAGGATAGTATCACTTCAGTCTGGAATACCACTATGAATGGGGTACGACACCAGCCATCATGTGTTGAATGATCATTATAGCAGCTGTCTTCTGACATTACAGTCCCTAATAATGCAAAATCTTGTTTTTGTTTTCTAGCTGAAATGCTGCGGATATAAAAACTACACCGACTTTGAAGGCTCTCAGTTCGTAAATTCAACATCAGTATATCCTGACATGTGTTGCACAAGCAATTCAACAAGCTGTACTAAAAATGCAGCGCATTTAGCGGTATGTTACAGAACGCTTTCTGCTGAAAGCTGATATTGAGGAGATTAATGAAGTGCAAGAATGCATATAGCCTCATTGCATTAATTTTGCAAACTGAAAAAAAAAAGCTTTGGTACGGTAAAAGACGAAATGTTGCATGTGCGTAAATATGCACATGATGTGCACAAGTCTAGTTTAAAAAACTTAAAACTTTTGAAAAGTGATAAATATTAACACAGTATAGCCGAATGAATTGAGATCTGTTTACAGTAAGTAAATGCAGGTATTGCAATGATGTGTGTGTGTGTGTGTGTGTGTGTGTTTTGCGGTTGTTGTAGTCTATCCCAGGATGCTTGGAGGCATTAGTCCAGCTGATCAAGGATAATTCAGCTCTTCTGGCTGGTGTGGCTCTGGGAATCGCCGCTTTAGAGGTATTTACTTCATTCTTACTTTAACTTGAGGAATTCAGCACATGAGTGATCCTATAATTGGAGATACATTTGGCATTTCAAAAAGTTAAGGAAAAAAAACTGTTCACTTATAATTCAGTGCTTGCCAAACACAAGTTACTTCCCTTTTTACTTTTAACTAAAAAAATCATTTATTTATACAGAGAAATGAGGAAATGTGTAGAAATAACATTGGTAACAGAGTTTGACGGTAACAGGGTTGACATTTTGTTTTACTTTGTAGCCAAAAACTCCACTTGCTAGCATAAATGCTAAGAGCACATGGCACCAATTAAATTACGATTAAAAGACTTTTAAACAACCCACTGTGTGATCAGCGATAAACTCTGTTTTCCTTTTGATATTGTGGTAACAATTTTACAAAATAAACTCTTGGTGCAAGAACATTTTAGATTAAAATATTTTCTCTGCGAGCACACACACCTTTCAATGCTTCAGATCTTGTCAGTGAGGGAAAGTAACATCATTTCCTGTATCTTACATAGTTATATGAGTTAATTCCACCAATTGAAATGCAAAGTAGGGTGTGGTAACAGAGTTGACACAAGATTTATGGACTTAAAAAATAAAATAAAAATTAAAAAAAAAAAAATGTTTTAGAATTAGGAAAATTTGTATTTATGGCTTTTATAAATATAATACATTAAAATATTACCAAAAGAAAAGTAAAATTAAGTATAGATTACACAATGATACATGATGGAAAAAATACACTGACTATTTCAGACAACAAGAAATCATGATTTTCAGCTATATAAGACTTTTTACAGAAAATATGATATTGTTATGGCCTGTCACATCTTTTGATCCACGGAAATGAGTAACAAATTATTAAAATAATTAAATATATATAACCATTTGAACAAAGCAGAACAAAATAATCACTTTGGACACCAAAGGTACCTGCCATTATAGAATCACCCTTATGCAAGTCCCTCTATGTAAATTAATATGCCTTAATATGCACCGAATGACAAAAGACAAACATCATGATGATACAATAGAATTGATGGTCTGAATAATTGACAAAGCTTTAATCAGGTAAATATGTGTGCATTAATAGCAATGGTCATGATCCTGATTAATCAATACATCAAACTGTATTTTTAATCGGGGTTTTAATGTTGCTGGGTCATATTTCATGAGTTTTTGTTGTTCCGCAGACCCTCCTGAGACAAGATATTGAGGTTTATCTCAACATCTGTATAACTAAAATCATTGCAACTAAAATAAAAATAAAAAATGGGTAGTTTTGCAATACCAATAGATACCAGTAGATAATCACTCAAAAGAGAAAAAAATGAACATTTTAATTATCAAGTAACCAACTATTCTACTGTAAAGTGGGGACAAAAATATTTTATTCAATATTTCACCAACTTTGTTTCTTCACAGATTGCAGCGATGGTCGTTTCCATGATCCTCTATAAGAATGTAGGAAAATGAGACCAGGACTGACTACAGAAATTTCTGTTTACATAATTGTTTACTGTAACATTTTATTATTCAATATTTTAATTGTAGTTGTGTAAATAACACTATATATGCTGCAGTATGAATGACTTTTGCACTAAAATCTGTGATATTTTATGTTCTCTATTAATTACATTTTTATCTTTTTAACCTCAAGTAAAATATTTGTTTTATAAAAATTTTTTTGCTGTGCTACTCAGATAAGACCCTGACTCCAAAGGTTTAACATCTATAGCTGATGTCATGATGAATACTATAGTTTATTAAAGATCACAGTAACATTTTCAACATTATTTACCTATGATACATCTTGTAATATTTTCATGTATTTGTCTCAATAAAATAACAGGATGCTTTTAAAGCTCTGTACCAGCTATCTTGCTCCCTCGGAAACACTCTCACTTAAAGAAGTTTGTCTATAGCCTGCTGTAATCATCTCAATATCAAGCATAGCGTCAGTTCTGGCAGGTCACGTTAGTCAACTCGCATCAGCTGTAAGTCACCTGATCATGTCTACCTATAGGGATACGACGTCTATCACCAGATACATACATATAGCTCCTCAGTTCTATCAGCTGCTATCATGTTTCTCCAGAGCTCATTTACCCTCCTCCACCCCCAGCTCCGCCTCTTGTCAGTCAGGATTTGGTATTCTGATTTCCCTTGAATCAGACTAAATTCCTGAATATTTTGTACATTTAAACACTAATGATATCTGCATAACATTATGTTGGTTCCGTATTATGTTGGTTCCGTTCTGTTTACCCTACCCTTATTGCTGCTCTCCCTGCTCTTATCCATGCTAGACTGCATCAATGCAAAGGTAGTTCTTGCCCAGAACAGAACCATACCGGCAATCCAAACTATATGCTAATAGTATATGCTATGTGCTAATATGCTAATCATCTTTGACGATAGTGGTCCTGACAGAAATATAACAACAGGGTTATATTTTGTTAAAAATAATTTTTTGGAGGTTTAATTTGTGTACCTGAAAAAACGAAGCAAAAGGCAGCAAGACACTGGTGGAAAAGTCATTTGATGTCAAAATGATGGCCGTGAATGTAGATGTAAATATTTGCTGAGCACTTTCCTCTCAATAACAAAATAAACACAAACGACAGCGGTGAGAAAACAGCAGTTAAGAAAGCCTTGGATCATAGTGATGTGGATATGTTTGCACCAGCTCTGCAATTCATGTTGACAGATAAGGTCATTAAAACGACACTGTTTATGATATTTTGATTATACATTAGGCCTGTATTTGAGATCATATATAGACCAGAGGTTCTTAATTATGGCTCTCAAGTTCCACTTTCCTGCAGATTTAACCCTAATCAAACACACCTGAAGCTAATCAAGGTCGTCAGGCAATCACTGGAAAGCTGTAGGAAGTTGAGTTGTCCCAAATGACACACTTCAGCTGTGTCCCAAAGTGAAGGGTGCACACTTCGAAGGCCGTGCACTTCGAAAGCCAGGCCACGCCTTCGAAGTGCAGAAGTGCACGAAGGGCGAACCGAGGGACAGGGTTGCCTGGTCTGCACAACAAAACCCCTCCAATTGCTAATCAAAAGTAGCGGAATCACGGCCAAAATGTGGCAAAATATGCCAAAACGCGGGGGGCGCCCGGTAGAAATATTGCTAAAGTAAAGACAACTTAAACCTGTGGACTATAGGCTACAAACAACCCACATCAACAGTAAATGCATGTATAGACCAATTTATTTTCATTTACACATTTTAATTTACATGATAAAAAATATATGTATGAACATATGAACATATATGAATTTGTTTAATTTACAAATTATAACTTGCATTACAAATATAAACAATGTACAGAACAACAACTTCTCTTTTATTTAGCCTATACACATTTCAAGTTAACGAAAATAAACAATAGACAGCAATTACTTTGTTTCATTTACAAATAACTTGCATTAAAAAAAATTATAATAATTATATAGAGAAATTATTCTGTGCATCCCGGGCCGCGACTTTACATTCAGCCTTTGGAGGAGACTTTCGGTAGCCTAATGGACCGTTGTCAGTTAGCGACATTTATTCATATAAAATACTTTTTTTTTCAGTACAGCTAGTTCAGTCAGCAGTTTTCGTTTATTTGCATTTTGACTTATAGTTTTGAGTACAGATGTCGCATTTGATTTAGTCTATTTTTGTCTCTGACATTTTTTAGCTATAGTGTTGACAGTATGATAAGAACAATAAATAAATGATTGCATGGCCAACATAGCCTATTACTTTTGTTATCCCCAGTCTCTCTCTTTCTGTAGGGGAAATTTAAAAGAGAGATCCTGGAAACGATATCTAAATTTAGCTGGATCAGTCAGGAATAAAATAATTTATAGCGCGTGAGCACGGACTGAATTTGAAGCGCGAGCGGGAGGGTGTGGTGCGGTGCGGAATAGATCCTATTGCGGGAGCGGGACGAAAAAACAGCCCCGCGCAGATCTAATTTGTATTTAAAGAAAGTGCAGAAAAAAGAAAGAAAAAAGAAAGAAAGAGCAAAAAGGGAGAGAATGGATTGATTCCTCTTCTTGAGAGAATGGTTGAGAAATAAATAACATTTATGCAAGTTAAAACAGGGAAATTAAAGTTTTGCCAGGCTGCTCGAGCAGGGAACTGGGGACTGTGCGAATGCACTAAACGTTTTGTTTACTTCAAGTTCAAGCGGTTGCGCTGTTGTGTTCAATAGTATCCAGGCTAGACTTTCCGACCGCTAACGTTACCGTCTTTCACTAAGAAATTTAATTCCACGCCACAAGAAATCTGATCGAGTACCGCGGGAATGCGGACCAGTCAAATCCTGTAGTCACTGGTGTGCTATGAATTCTGGGATAGGGTAGGCTGCGAAGTTGTGGTAAGGTTCCATCTGCTGTACCCTTCCTTTGCCTGAGAAACGAAGGCCGCATTTTGAAGTCGCTTTCGACTTGCGACAGCCTTCGTCGCGCCGCTGTGACGCAATCGCACTTCAAATGCGGACTTTACTTGGGGACACAGTTTTCATGTGCACTTTCGGTCTTGTGGACTTACAATGGCGCGTGTCCGTTAAGTCCACGAGACTGCAGGGTGTCCCATTTGTCATTTTAGGTCTCAGAAGGGTGCTCGCAAGCTCCCCCTTTGCAATCGATATGCGTCCTCGATGCACACTTCTGCCGAGCCCACACTGGTGCAGGTTATGCAGTGGACTTCTTCCCTGCAGTCAAAGTGGCATTACGTCGTGAAAGTGCGGACTCAGCGGAAGACTGTGAGGGTTTAGGATGTCATTTGAGACAGGGCCCTTGAGGGCCAGAGTTGAGAACCCCTGCTATAGACTTTACAGATATGTGAGACTGTTATGATATGTGAGGCCAGTTGTAATTTTAATTCTGGCTTCCGGTGTCTGGCTTGTTGTGCTCCTCAAACCATTCCTGAACCATTTGTGCTTTGTGGCGGCGCATTATCTGCTGAAAGAGCCACAGCCACCAGGGAACACTGTTTCCATGAAAGGCTGTACATGGCCTCAACAATGCTTAGGTAGGTGGGATGTGTCAAAGTCACATCCACATGGATGGAGGACCCGAGGTTTCCCTGCAGAACATTGCCCAAAGCATCACTGCCTCCTCCTGCTTGCCTTCTTCCCATAGTGCACCTGGTGCCATGTGTTCCCCTGGTAAGCCACGCACACGCACCCGGCCATCCACGTGATGTAGAAGAACACGTGATTCATCAGACCAGGCCACCTTCTTCCATTGCTTCGTGGTCCAGTTCTGACACTCACGTGCCCGTGTGGTCCGATCAAACAGACGAGCTACTGGAGCTCAAATTGCTCAAGGAGTTAATGCTGTTTCTGATAGAAAGGTGTCAGAATACACAGAGCATCTCAGTTTGTTGTGTATGGGGTGGCACATCCGCTGACCAGTCAGAGTGCCCATGCTGACCCCTGTCCACCGCCGAAAACACCAACGGTCTTGCCACATATCATATTGTTAAAGTGCCAGTGTTTACACTCTTATGGATTTTCTTGTGTTTCTGTTGTTGTTGTTTTTTGTTGTAAATTTAAGTTCCCATAGTAAGAATATCTTTATTATCTGTAAGAGTTTTAGCATCTAATGTTGATCAAAGGAAAAACAGCCACATTTGTTCAACTGAATATCATGTACTTTGTGGGGCCACCTCATTTTCAGAGCAGTGTGGCCAGTTTGAAGTCCAGGGAACATGTTCTTTGCTCTCATAAAATAGAAAAACAACTGATTTAGCCGTGGTCAAACCATCCACAAAGAAAACAAATGCATCAGGTAATCAGTGGTTTATGGACATTGTTACATTTGTCATTTTATGGGTCAAAATGGTTTCATGTTTTGAAGGATTTGGACATTGATGATCAGGCTACAGGATAAGACTATGTGTATTACTACTGGCATGTTTTCTTTGGACATCATCCTGTTTGGTAAGTTTATAAGAAATTTTAAAGCAGATGTTAAAGTAATCATCAGATAAATACGCATTTTATTTCTCCCAACTTCAGCATTCAGCTCAATTGTAAAATTGTAAATTTTTTAAGAAAGTAGAAATGTGTTTAACTTCTGCAAATGTAGTTTTAAATATTAAAATCAATCAATTTTCAACTTTTTTATGTTATACAAAATTCAACAATTTTTTTTAAAAGTCACTTTAAAGGGGTGATGACATGAGAAACCAAATTTGCCTTGATCTTTTGGCATATAAGAGGTCTTTGTACCATTAAAACTTCCTGCAAGTTTCATAGCTTAAAGAATTTTTTTTTTTTTTAATAGTAATTTTCCGTCTCCCCTAGAGTTAAACAGTTGAATTTTTCCGTTTTCAAATTCATTCAGCCGATCTCCGGGTCTGGCGTTAGCACTTTTAGCATAGCTTAGCATAGATCATTGAATCTGATTTCGTGTATATCGTGTACTAAAACTGACGGAAAATGAAAAGTTGTGATTTTCTAGGCCGATATGGTTAGGAACTGTACTCTCATTCCTGCGTAATAATCAAGGGACTTTGAGCTGTCCCATGAGTGCAGCGGCCCAATGATATTACACAGGGCCTGTGAATAGTCTCCAGCGCTCCCTGTGTAAGCAGGTTGTCACGTTGGTTACGTTGACGGAAGTTAGCCTTTTTTCAGGCACTTTTAAAGAAAATTGTTTCACAACAGAATAGCATTTCTCATTCTAATGTTCGGCTGCAGTCATTCGGCCATTTTATCATTTAATTGTTTTGTTACAATTTGATTACCTTTTATTTTTTTGTCATTTTACATACAGAAAAAATACTGTACTTTTTCTGTATAATTTAATTACTGCAATTTGTCATTAATGTCATAAAACTTCAAATAACAGGCATTTTGTTAATTTACAGATATTGTTTGTTATTTTACAGAGTTTTGAGTACAATTTAAAATAACCATTAAAATTTTTTTATTTTCCTTAAAAAAATGCTTGTTATGAAAAAGGTGGTGGAATCAACATGTACCAAATGTGGCCTGGATCTAGGGTGACACTATGTTTCTGTCTGGGTCTGCTCTCACTGACCGTGTCACACCAAAAAGTGTTTAAATATGCAACACAAACGATTTTGAGAGCAACAATGCCAGATTATCAGCCAATAATCTCTTAACAAAGCTGTTTTATGGCTTCAGAAGACTTTAAATATTATTCACCAATCATATGGGGTTTTTTAAGACACTTTTTGGAGCTTCTCGTTTAAAATCACAGATCCACTGTCATTTAAGGAAGTAAATAAAGCTTATGTCTTGTTACAAGGTCACCAGCATGTGGTGCAAAGAACATGAAAAGAATGACTTATTCAGGGGCAGACTCACAAATTCTGTTCTCATACACAATAAACCAGTATAAAGAACTGTAGATCATCAGTTTTGTACAGTGTGTGTCCAATCTATAAAAGTATCACTGTTTATTAATGATTCTTTTTTTATTCTGATATAATGAATGACAGAAGAGGTTAAACAGTTAAACAGTTCTTGAAAACATGAACAATGAGACTAAAGGCTTAAACACCATAGCACGTCTTAAATAAACAAACTATATCATACAAAATGTAAATGAAAAACACTTTTATATCAATTCATGATTTTCCTTGATGCCTGCATTAAACAATTCTCACATTACTTCCTTCTTCAGCGTATTCTCTCTCCTCTTTTCAGCATTTCACTTCTGTTCTAGCTTGTGTATTAATCTAGTTTACACTTTAAATTTAGCATTGTGTACAGCAAATATTATTAGCTCTTTTGACAAACTGGTGATCACTTTACAAACCATCTGCTAAATGTGACTCATGACATTCCTGTCAATCATTCAGATCTGCACCCACAGACGCTGTAATATATTTTGTCATGTGTCCAAAACACTACGGCCTCTTCATCACAAGCTGGAAAAAAAGAGAATTAGAGAATGAATACATTAAAAAAAATACAATACAACTTTCAGGTTGGTACACAGCAAAATCCCCAGTGTTATATCAACACTGCTCAGATCACACATGGCCCCACTCTACAAAGTGTTAAAGTGACACTGAATCAGGGTTAAAGTTAATGATATAATTAACTCACATGAAAAAATACTATAGTATATTATAGTAAAATTACAGTAAAATTACAATTAGTGTTTTTGAACCATCCTATAGTAAAGATACTACAGTAAATTGTAGTATATTGTAGTATTTTATAGTATTTACTACACTTTGTTAATTTACTGTAGTATATTAACTATAGTACGGTTCAAAAACACTACAGTATTTACTAGAGTAATTTTACTATAATATACTATGGTATTTTTTCATGTGGGAAGTTATTATTTGAGTGATGATTGAGCATTATTGAAGACACCTGATGATAATGAGCAGAATCACTGAAGGAAAGAGAAACACAACAACTACAACTGACTTCAGCCACAGCTTTAGATTAAATCAACTGAAGATAAAATAAGACATTAAATATCTGAAGATCTCAGCAGAGGAGGATTAAACAACTCCACAAAAAGCATTTCCAGCTTAACACATTACTAACCATACTGAATTTATTTCTGTCAGACGTGTACAGAAGCTCTTATTGAGAATTAACAGAGGTTTAGATGTTGATGTTTTATTGAAAATATTTGGTCCCCATTATGGTGATCAGTGTGTCGTTTAGTTTCAGTTTGACTCTTGGCTTTTTAGGCTTTGAGATGGTAGTTTTAGCAACAGTGTTTAACTGAAACACATAACTAGCTACAAAGGAATCCCCAAAAAAAGATGATCAGGTAAGGTAGAATGATTCACTAATCTCGTCTCTGACCAAAAGTGGTAATTCATTATTAATAGATTAGTTTTACCTCTCTTGCCACAGATCAGACTTTCTGAATTTAGATTTTTAAATACATTGCTGGAAAAACTTTTTTTTAGGGGGGGGGGGGGGGGTCTTAAGGGGGGGGGGGGGGTTAAGAGAGATTGGTCATTGTATGCCTGAGTTACAACAGCTTCCTGTTTCACGGAGAAACATCAAACTTCAGCGAAAACTCAAGATCTTCACAATTTAATATCGCTAAGGCCTTAAGATTAGACTGACAAAATGTGTTGTTGGTCTGGTTAAATCTCTAGGAGGAGTAAATTACAGTGTAAATCATGACATTTCATGTTGCCAGAAGGTGGCGCTATAACTGTAACTGAGTATTGGCATTTAGATGTCTTCAGCCCAGGACTCTTATCAAACATGTGAAGTTTGGGGCTGATCGGACATTGTATGTCTGAGTTACAACAACTTCCTCTTTCATGGCGAAACAGACACGCACTTCAGGGAAAACTCAAGATCTTCCCAATTTAACATTGCAAAGGCCTGTAGATTTGACTGTGCAAATATCATTATGATCTGATTAAATCTCAAGGAGGAGTTTGTTAAAGTAAAATTTTTGGAAATGCAAAATTTGCTAAGAAAATTCTAAATATCTTACTTATTTATGGTGGCAATGGTGATCATGGGTCAAACCTTTAAACTGTTATCTTTGAAATGTAATAGATGATTAAGAAAGGGTTCCAAGGTGGCCCCGAAGCCAGTGATGTTACCAGAAAGGTTATGTCTGAGTCTTTCTAAATGCAAAGTGGTGAAGAGTTCGCCTTTTTCCATAGACAAATAAATATGTTTTTGGCTACCACCATTCCAAATTGGACAGCTTTTTGAATTTGATGTCCGAAGCCATGAAGAGAGTCAGACCAGCCGAAACAGCAATTACTGTGTAGCGACTATGAGTCATATAAAATAATAACTCAACGGGGAATTGAATTAAAATGAAAGAGACTCGAATTACATTATAATTTATAAATAATTCAGAATTAACGTTTACACCTTAACTTATTCTTCCGCCGATATGTAAGAACTTAAAGGGGACTCTTAAAGGGAAACAGGTCTATTTAGCTCAAATGAATTAATTAATGAATTCATAGGGAGTTTTGAGAGTCTATTTTACAACCGAGCAAATGACTCTTCCAGCGTTCATTTGAACGGGCCGTAAATATCAACTCTGCAGCGGATATTAATATCCGAACAATAGTGAAACACTATTGAACAGCCAGGTAACTTAGATCGGCAGTTCAAGACATTCAATTCGTAAGCACATAACACAAGAACAGGTATCTTTGAATACAAATGGAACTTTATTGAATACTCTAACACATCAAACTAATATCTAACATAAGTGAGATATTATGTGAGACATCTAACATGTGAGATGGTGGTCCAGTGGGTTAAACCCCGGGATGCATCCCTAGCTAGGTGCATCCCTGATCTCCCCTTCAAAATCAGTCAGAAATCTTGGAGTTACATTTGATGACCAGTTGTCCTTCAGAGATCACATTGCTAAGACAGCTCGCTCTTGCAGGTTTGCGCTCTACAACATCAGGAAGATCAGACCGTTCCTAACAGAACACGCAACACAGCTTCTTGTCCAGGCCCTGGTTATTTCTAGACTTGACTACTGCAATGCGCTTCAGGCTGGACTCCCCTCTTGTGCGATCCAAACACTTCGAATGATCCAGAATGCAGCGGCACGTCTGGTCTTCAACGAGCCCAAAAGGACTCACGTCACACCACTCTTCATCTCTCTGCACTGGCTACCACTCGCTGCTCGCATCAAGTTTAAGTCGCTGACGCTTGCCTACAGAGCCACCACGCACTCAGCTCCTGCATACTTTGACTCGATTCTACGTCGTCACACCCCCACCAGAAGCCTTCGTTCAGCTAAGGAGCGAAGGCTTGTGGTACCATCACAGAGAGGCAAAAAATCCCTCTCCAGAACATTTTCATTCAACGTTCCCAGCTGGTGGAATGATCTGCCCACCGCCATCCGAAATGCGGATTCATTGACAACATTCAAAAGTCAACTAAAAACTCATCTCTTCCGTGAGCACTTAACCTCCTAAAAAAAAAAAAAAAAAAAACTTTCCTTTCCTCCTCTTTCCCGCCCTACTTTAGCCTGTGCTACACTGAGAAATGTACACGGACCAAGTATTTCAGGCACTTGTTGCGCTCGCTCGACTCTTCAAGACCAATCGCTTATTGTACCCCCAAGTTGTAAGTCGCTTTGGATAAAAGCGTCTGCTAAATGCATAAATGTAAATGTAATGTAAATGTAAACCATGGAACTGATAAACAGAAGGTTGCTGGTTCAATCCCAGCGGTCACCACCAGTGTGTCCTTGAGCAAGGCACTTTACTCCATGTTGCTCCAGGGGGATTGTCCCTGTAATAAGGGCACTGTAAGTCTCTTTGGATAAAAGCGTCTGCCAAATGCATGAATGTAAATGAAATGTAAATGTAATAAACACAAACACTCGCACATTCACACGCGTTGCAAAAAGGAAGAAAGCGAGGAAAAGAATACGTTTTAAGAGAGAAAAATTATGAAATCCAAGCAATATATGCATTTATGACACATGACCTGAAGAAACCCTTGATCAGAAATTTAACCTCCTATCGTTTCTTAGTCAGGGTTATTAAATTTGATCTAATGCACCTGTTCAGCTCGGAATCTAGAGGTTTTACTTGCGTTTGTGTCTCGTGTGTCGTCTGACAAGGGGGATTCCCTTTTCCTGGCTCTTTAATTCGCTGAAGGTCTGGTCGTGTCTTTTGATCAACGTCTTGGGAAGCCAATCACATGGCATGTTGGCGGCTGGATGGAAGTCTTGTGGGCGTTGTTTGAAGTTGGAGCGCTGTTGGAGACTCGTTGAGAAACTTTGCGGCAAAACTTAACAGAACCCGAGACTTAACGGAAAGAAAATTAACTTTAAGTAAAAGAAAGGAAAGTGAAAGAAGAGCAGATGGCCTGAATGAAATCGTTGTTTAACCCATTTTCTCTGATCTTGGTCTGCCACGATCGTCAGATCGTCTCCTGGGAGCTCTCCGTTCAGAACTCAACTCTGATCAACTGATAGGACTCAACCCAACTGAACAACTGCGAACTGGCTGCGAACAGGCACTCTTCGTCCGTGTTCTGAGGTTAAAACTCAAATATTTGCCCATCCCCTGGATGGGTTCTGGCCAATTAGGGTTCAGGGGTGACTGTGTCTCCACCCCTCCCATAAAATTTGGTTATCTATGGTAATTTAGTTTCCTGCTCTTAAGCAGAGAGTAAATTTAGACTTAATTTCTTACTATAAGGAGATGATCAATTCTATAAAGATTTCGTTCAGCTCATCTGTTGGATTATACCCATACGAACAAAAAGATATCAAACACGGTGCCTTTTCATCCACTCATTCAATAGTTACATAATTGCATGAATTGGGAGTGATATACATGCATAATAGTCACGTGTATCAGTTGTAGACACACTAACAAGCTATGTCGAAGGCTATTTGAATGCAAGTCCAATAATCAGTGATTTGATGCACTTCATATATAACTGTTTCAGTGAGTTTGCTAGGAGTTTTAGCTGTGTCACGTGGAGTTCATTTACCGGTCATTGAAAAGACAGAGATCTGGTTTGTTTCTTTGTCTTGTGATCACACAGAGTCTTTTGTCCTCTTTGTCTAAGTTTTGGTCAAAAGTTCATAGGCAATCAAGTAATTATTATTTAAAAGTAGTAGCTCCCGGCAGAATGGAGCCTCCGTCTCTCTGGTGATAGATGGTCGATTTCCTGGGGTCTGGAGCTGAATTGGGCTTTGTAAAGGGGTCATTTCTGATCAAATCATTTGGAAGATTCATTAAACTATGTGTCTGCGCCCACAATTCCTACAGACGCTACAACTGGGGGAGGGGAGAGGTCACAATATGCATAGAATATTAAAATTTTGCTCCAAAACTTTGGGCATGAACAAAAGAGATGTTTCACGGAGTCTTTGGCAGAATCACATTAGTTACAGTTGGAGATGGAGGGGTAGAACTTGCTAAGCTTGGCCCTAGGTTGAGCTGACTAGTTGAGATGTTCATAAAATGGTAAATCAAGTTAGGGGCATCAGGAGAGGCAGAAAGTATTTTATACATTGCGTTTTCGAGTAGTTCAAAGTGTGAGATAGACGTACAAATGTAATTTCTCGATATTTAAAAAAATGTGAAGGTGGAAGTTCAAATTTCTCTTTCAGCTGAGGTAATGTGGTGAATTTACCATCCATGTACAAGTCTCTCACTGTGACCATTTATTTACTGGACCAGACCGGAAATGTGGAGTGTGATGGCTTAAAGGCATGGTTGTAAGCAATAGGAGTGGACGGTGCGGTATATGGCAAGTTAAACGCTTTCCGAACCTGACCATATTTCAAAAGAGCTGCGTTAAAGTATAACGTTTGTGTTGGTCACTGTTATGAGTGGCGCCGGCGCTGCAAAAAACAGGGCAGAAAGAGAGTGGTTTGTAACACTCTGTTGGATGGCGAGCCAAGATGGAATGACACCTGCAGGACCCGCAGGATGAGATTTCTTTTCAATATGATAAGGCTCTGCAGATTGCAGCCCAATAATAATTCTGGAAATTTGGCAGGCCTAATCCGCCCAGCGACCAGCAGGAAAATTGTTGGGCAGGAAAATTGTCAGGTTTTGAAAAAGGTATAGAAATCTGGGCAATGTCACCATCTTGATTGCATTCACGCACCCAACCATAGAAAGTGGGAAGGTCCTCCAACTTTCTATATAACGTTTCAAGCTCTCTAGCTAAGTAGTTTCATTTATATATTTCCTTAGCGTTTTTTGGTACACTCTCAGAAAAAAAGGTACAGTGGAGGTACAATTTTGTTCCTTGGGGAACAAAACGTATAACTGTACCTTTAAAGGTACACAATTGGTCCATTGGCAGGCAAGTTCGGTCCTAGTGAGTCGCTGTCCTGCAGAGTTTAGCTCCAACCCTGAAAGACATCTATAGAAGCTCTTATTGAGAATTAACAGAGGTTTAGATGTTGGTTTTATTGAAAATATTTGGTCCCCATCATGGTGATGAATGTTTGTTTTAGTTGGGCAGTTTGACTCTTGGCTTTAGTTTGTGTTTTTTGTTACAGTGTTAACAAAACGTCTCGGGTTACGACTGTAACCCTTGTTCCCCGAGAAGGGAACGAGACACTGCGTCGTCGAGTGACAACACTCTGGGAACGCCCACAGCGTTGCGCGTCTGAAGTATGAATGAAATCAAGCCAATCTGATTGGTGCGACGTCATGACGTAGTAGATGACGGCATACCCGGAAGATACAAAGGGACGCTGATGCATACACACAACGGCTATTGCGATGAAGCGAGCGCTTTGACTGTGATAGGTGTGGCGACGAGACGCAGTGTCTCGTTCCCTTCTCGGGGAACAAGGGTTACAGTCATGAACCGAGACGTTCCCCTTTGAGGGAACTTGCACTGCGTCGTCGAGTGACAACACTCTGGGAACGTTAATACCCACTAGGCCACACCGACATCACACCCGTCCTAGTGTGAAGCTGGAACCCAGGCACACTTAGGACGCAAGCACTCTAGCACCAGGCGTCACCGGGAGATGCAGACTGTAAAATCTTATGAAGGTGTGCGGGGTGGCCCGTTCTATGGCCTCCTTGGCTAACAGGGCTTGTACCTCCTGTTCCATAACCCGAACCTGCTTTGGGCCGACCACAGTCCGGACCACCCCGTTGAACTTCGGGGGAGGAGAGCCAAACTGAAGTCTGTAACCCAGCTCTACAGTCTGCAGGACCCATGTAGAAACACTCGGAAGGCATGACCATGCGCCGAGATAATCTACTAAGGGAACCAGCCTCTCGAGGCTGGCCTCGGGTGTCAACCGAGACTCGTTCCCAACCCCCTGAAGCGGCTGACCGGCAGGGAGGTGTCGAGAACGATTTTCGGTGGGCGGACGCATTCGCTGCCCAGTCGCAGGTCTTTGCAGAGGCGACTGAGGCGGCGTGCGTGCCCAAAAGAGCTCCGGGGGAAAGCGACCTCGGTTGCTCCACCCCGGGGGGGACTGCTCTCAGCCGTCCGGCCGCAGCTAGGACCGCTTGACGGGAGCCTTCTTCGCCTGAAGGACGGTCCTCTGAAATCGAAGCTCGGAAGGCTTACCGCGAGAGCGCTGCCTCCTTTGCCAGGCTCCCTCGGGAGGGGCGCGGGAGGCAACACTCTCTTTTTGCACCTGCCGGTGCGAGGAGCTAGTAGCTGGCCGAGGCTGCCCCTTTAAGGCAGCCTTCCCTGAGGAGCTGGACTGACGAGGGAGGTATTGCTGGAAAGCCGTCGACTGCTTTTTCACCTCCTGAAACCTCTCAACGACGGAGTTTACCGCGCCGCCGAAAAGGACAGAAGGTGAAATCGGGGAATCCAGGAGAAAATGTTTCTCTCTCTCCTTCATCCCTGACAGATTTAACCAGAGATGTCTCTCCACACACACCAAACCAGCCATAGAGCGGCCGATAGCGCGGGCCGTCTCCTTGGTCATGCGGAGAGACAAGTCGGTTGCTTTCCTGAGCTCCGTGATGTCTTCCGGAGACGGACCCTCACCTTCGTCGAGCTCCCGCCCGGCCGCCATAAAGGCCCTGCCCACCAGCGATGATGTATCGCGACATGGTTTGGTGGGCAGCACCGGGGCCTTAAGGGACGAGGCGGCCTCGGGAGAAAGATAGCTCACGAGAGCTTCCTCCACCCGTGGCAGCGTCCCATAACCCTGCTCAGCCGCCCCCAGCACATTAGCAAAATCGAGCGCTGGGGGATGGGAGATTCTGGCTGAATAGGGTTTATCCCAGGACTTGCACAACTCATTGTGCAAGTCCGGGAAAAATGGTAGACCCCGGCGTGGAGGTTGAGACCTGCGCCTGAAGAACTGTTCATCCAGCTTACTGGGCGGCTGGATTTCAGATTCTTCCTGTGGCCAGTCAATTCTCAGCTTGGCCACAGCGCGGGTCAAAACCTCCACTAACTCCTCTTGAGCGGGTGAGTGAAGCGATGGCTCAGGCTCCACCCCACCTGCCTCGATGCTCAACACATCTGACTCCTCAGAGCCAGACAGCTGAAGCATCGGGTCCTCCGCCCCGCGGGCTTCCACACTAGGCGAGGAAAGTGCCTCAGCAGTCCTGTGTCCCATTGAGAGATCCCTTTGCGATCTCATCGAACACAGCCAGCCGCGAGCGCAACACCCTGAGCGGCAGCCTATCACATTCACTACAGGCGGCTCCCTCGAGAGCCGCCCTAGCGTGCTGCACACCCAAGCATTCCAGACATAATTGGTGTGTGTCCGAGCCCGCAAGGAATCGCGGACACGGGTGCACACACCTCTTAAAGTGTTGCTCGCTAGCCATCTTTTTACTCTCTATTTTTTTTTGACTGATATAAGGACAAAACAACACCAAATAGACAGACAATGTTTCACACAGAGCGCTCCGCTGAAGAGCAAAAGCTGTTGTGTTTATGCATCAGCGTCCCTTTGTATCTTCCGGGTATGCCGTCATCTACTACGTCATGATGCAGCACCAATCAGATTTCATTCATACTTCAGACACGCAACGCTGTGGGCGTTCCCAAAGTGTTGTCACTCGACGACGCAGTGTGAGTTCCCTCGAAGGGGAACACATTATCTGTTCAAATCAAAAGAACCCATATACAAAACTTGTCATGAAGAGAAATGTTTGACTGAACTCATCCCTGATTAAAAATGTTAATAAATAATATTCACCAACAATACTTTCTTGCCACAGATCAGGCATTCTGAATTTTGATTTTTAAATACATTCTAGGGGGGAATCTCATATGAAAAAAAAGCATATGAATCTCAACAATGGTGAAATACTTAGGCCCAATCCCATTTCTACTCCTTAGCCCTTCCCTTTCCCCTTCCCCTTCGTTTTGCGCGTTCACGTGAAGGGGTAGGGGTGTCTCGATTCTCTTTTGGCTGGCGTGGTAGGGGTAAGGGGAAGGGCCAGATAGCCCTTCAAACAAAGATTTTTCAGGACCACACTTCAAACAAAGGGGTATGAGGAGTTTCCCTCCACCTGCTACCGTGCTGCTAGAATGTGTGTATGCTACCACTCGGGATCGATCACTTGTGTGTCGCCTGGATGCCAGTTTCTCCGTAGCTTGCTAAATGCACTCTGAGTGTTGTGAACACAAATTAAAATTAAGTTAATTAATTAATACAAGTTAAAAATATATATCTGGTCATCCTTCATAACGCAGTTGATATTTACATCACGTATCATCTGTAAACTCTTGCGTTACCAAGGCAATGACTGACTTGACGTATAACGTATGAACATTATCGTAGCACCACAGTAAAAAACGAAACCATATCCGTACCGGCCGGCTCGGATCAGCATGGAATGGAACGGTTAATAAACAAAGAGAACAGTTTAGCCTGATGGAAAAGCGGCTTCACCAGTCTTGTATGTTTTGTATATTCTGTATCGTCTTAGGAAACTCGAAGGCTCATACGTTTTTGAACTGAAAACGAGCGCAGTTTTATTAAGTCCAAATACAGCGCAAAACAACAGTGGGAGTGAGTAATTTGTTAAACGTACTTGCGCCTGATTTCTGTTAGATATAGCCTACACACTTCATTGCTGTTCATAGTGGTTAAACTGGTTACAAGACACTAATAAAAGAAACGGGGTATGATGACGTGTAATGGTATAGTAGTGGTGTCCCATTTCTTAGGGGAATATTTCCACCCTGTTTGTTAATTGGCCAGAGGAGAACTGGCACCCGACTGAGCCTGGTTTCTCCCAAGGTTTATTTTTCTCCATTAGGTCACCTAATGGGGTTTTGGTTTCCTTGCCACTGTTGCCTCTGGCTTGGTGTGCTCAGTTGGGGACACTAAATTTTTCAACTAAACATCTAAATAAATCTAATTAATAAACTAAATTAACCATTTAAACTAAATTACTGGTCGAATTATTGATCTAAAGCCCACACTGTCACTGTATGATAATTGAAATGAACTGATGACATCAGCGTTTTTTCCAGAATGGCTATACAGCTGAATAAAATTATGCTGCATTATTTTCCTGTTTGCCTACCCCTGACTTAGAAGTACAAAAATGTACCCTTAAGGGTACAGCCCCAGTAACAAGCCATTGTATCCCTAAAGGTACAATTATGTACTTTATTTTCTAAGAGTGTATAGTGACCCCCAGATATTTCAAACTATCCATTGCAATTTTAAATGGTAGGTTTGCATGAAGCCTGGGTCAATATTGTTAGTTACGGGCATGAATTCACTCCTTTGACAATTTACAGAGTAACCAGAGAACTTTCAAAAAGTCTCAAAAAAATCTAATATGGGTGGGATGGACTGTTCTGGATTGACAAGATAAGAATAATGTCAGGAAATAAGATACGAATAATGTCGGGAGATTAAATAAGTGGGTTATTAATTATAGTAGCCGTGAGGGGTTCTATAGCGATGGCAAAAAGTAAGGGTGAAACGGGGCACCCTTGTCTAGTGCCTCTATAGTCAGTAAGAATTGAGATGATTTATTGAAATTAGTGAGCACTGAGGCCCTGGGTTTGGCATAAAGCATTTTCACCCATAGAGAGAATGATTATCCTAGGTCAAACTCCTAAAGCACTGAAATAATATAAATCCATTCAATTTGGTCGAATGCCTTTTCAGCATCCAGAGATAAGATGGCCACATTCGAAAGAGAATCATGCTTTGAGTATAGAATGTTCATTAAGCCTCTCACATTAAAGAAGGACTAGCGCCCTGGGATGAATCGTTGAATCGGACAATTCCCCTGTATCGTTAAACTTAAGATAATCATTGTAAGAGTCGGTTTTGGTGCTAAGACAAAAGCTGAGATACATACCTCAGCAATTGAACAATAAAAGTCACTAATCTTGAGGAAAAGATCTCACAGAAACTGTGACAACACCCTGACAAACATTCCTCCCCCCTCCCCATTTTGCCCTCTCCTTGTCCTGGTTTCAAGTCACCAAATGCAGATATATCAGTGATGATGTTATTTGTAAATTTATTGTTTTATCCTTTTCATGTTTGATGTCTTTTCAAAGGTCTCAGTGCGAATGGTAAAATGGTCTCAGTTTCACTGCAGTCACTGGTAGTATTAGAAAGATTGTAAAACTAATGAGAATTCAGTTCTCCTTTGAGTAGTCTCTTCAAAGATATCTGATCCACTCCCCCAAAACCAGGTGGGGGTGTTGCAAATATTTACAGCCCGTTTGTTCTAGTTGGAGTATTTAAGGCTGGATGTTCTAACTCTCTGGGGGAATATTCTGCAATCAGACCCCCCGTGCAAACTGCATGTAGATGTGCCAGACATGATGACTCTTTTAAATTATTTTCATATTGCTTTGCAATTGTGTTTTATGTTTTTACGCTGATCAGTTGTGTACCATGGATTCTTGCTTACGTATTTACTTTTCCTGTCTGGCCAAAATAAATGTTAATCTTGATTTCTCTTGTATGGTTCCGAAATCGTTATTCTAGTATGGATCGATGTAGAGTCCTTTATTACCGCAAAATCTAGGGTTATGATAGATCACACCGATGACGGTACGACTGAAGCATGGAGCGCAGCGTACGCGATATTCCGATTTCTGACTATCGCTGGGTTAGCACGTTGTAGTCCGTGAATATTACTAAAATTACACTTTTTGTTGAGTGAGCATGTGCAACCACTTAAAGGTAAAATATTCACCCTGCATCCTCTGACTAATCACAGAAGTAACCGTTTTGTGTCCATGAGCGCGCAATGTCTGGATGCGTCTGTCTCTAAGCGATTTAGGGTCTCTCGATGAACGAATATAAAAACTAGGAAGATATAAAGAAAATCAACGATCTAAATTAAATCGCAACTAATCGTAAAATCAGCTGATAAACTCTAAATGTAGCACACTTTATGGAGTCACTTAGAATTGGAGTCAGATAAAATTATTAATGGAGTCAGATTTAAAATGAGATATCAATAAATTAAAAGAACTTCACCGAAAGGCTGAAAAGGCTTACACGCAGAATTCCTTTTGACCACGTCATTAGTTTTCGGTTTTTGGGCTAATGGATGGAGATTTACAGTTGGTGACCTCGACGTGATCTCCCGGTGGCGAGTGTCTTTTCAGCTAAATATTGGGATGCCACAAGCGAGAGGTTTGATCTTCTTCTCTTTCTTCAGCTGTTATGGTAAGTCCATTCTTATTTGCCTTTTAGAAATGTTGGGAGTGTATAGTACTGAATACTGTATAAATCTGATGGGGCGTGAAAAGAAGACAACCATATTGCTTATCAGGGACATGAAAGCAACAGCGTAGAGTAGAAATGATATCCCTTGCTTTAAAAGTCTCCTTGTTTGCACACGCAGCAAGAGAGGAAATTTTATTTCTGTACTCAAGAGAGCTCTGTAAATTAAAACATTGAATTCTGAGGAAAATGTCCAGTTACATTTGTTAATTTGCTTTGCTGCCAACAACGCGACAAAGAAAAAGAACAAATGGTCACGTTAACTTGTCAATGAAATCTTGTGAGTAGATGAGCTAAAATATCATTGAAACGATCTCACTGGAATCCTTTGTGCGTAAAATGTGAAGGTGGACAAAACTGGTTCAGGTCTGATGTCACAATTATAAATGTCTTATAAAATATAGCGTTTACTATGGTCTTACTTCAGACTTTGCAATCACTGCACTTTTGTGTGTTTATTAATGTCTCAGAAGAGACTGAGAAAATTAACAGACCAAAGATAATCTTTGGCTTTCTCCATCAGACCTGTGTTTGTCAAACCTTCCTTTTCATATGCAAATAGATTCTCCAAAGAATGCAATTGATAACTTCTCAGCCTAAAACAAGAACATTGTGCCCAATTCTATATTGTGTAGTCACAAAAATCTTTGAATTTAGCAATAATTTGATCTGTGCTCTCAGTGTTTGCAGTTTATTGGACGTTCACAGCAACTAAGTTTATAACTGGCTTCCAGTTTGGTCTTATTGCTGTGCACCCAATGATCAGGCCAGCACAGCAGCAGCTGCAGGGCCAATCTAAAGATCAGTAAGATGATAAAAGATTATTCTGGACAAATGACTCAGCAGAGATCCTCTTGAGACCAGCAAATAAAATTATTATTTAATTCATACTATTTTAATATAATATGATTTATATTATGATTATAATATAAAATATATTATAAATGCCAGAAATGGTTTTAATCTCAGGATAATTCAGCATTATTTAGAAGAGGAAAGAAGGTTGGGAAAGTATGAGAAGGATTAGAATGTAGAAAGATGGGATGTGCAAGTAGGGAGGCAAGAGCATTATTAGTGTTGAAATGATGGGAAGGAGAATATAAATGGTTAAGGACAGAATTGTGAAGGAAGAAACTGAGGAGGAAAACCTAAAGAGAAAGAACTTCTGTACCTTCTATTTGTGCAATAATTTAAATGAGAAAAATTACAATGCCCAGTTAAATGAGTAACCTGATTGTTGTAACTTGAATAAGTTGAATTCAGGCAAGGCCTAATAATTTACATTTCATTGATCTGCAGCCCAATGAGAAAGGGGAGGTACAAGTTTTCCATTGCAAAGAAACTCGCAAGTGTTAGCAAATTCCTCTCTGGGAGCAGCAGATTACATGGGACCTGATTGGGGAAGTCATTTTACTGGGAATGTAATTAAAGTTGTGTGTTATGTTAACTTGAGGCATTCACTCTACAGGGGTCACACATCACAGAGATCCAAAGGGTCAAGAGTTCAAATGACACCATAAACACCTGGTGACGAATGCTCTAAACAACAGATCTGACTTGTATAAACAGCATCATTTAAAGAGATTGCCCCAGGGGACCTGGGTGTGATAAAATCACAATGCAGCAGATTGTGTAAACACAACGGCAACAACAACTTAAGGTGCAACTGGTCTGACTGCATTTACACACAGTCAGATCTGACCATTATAAATCAGTTTATCTAACCTTTTTCTTTACAGAAACATGATCATGATTATGATACATGTATTTGTAAACTACAACAAATTTTCTCCTAATGGCATAAAACCGTAACAGGTTAAAGCCATCTACAACAATCTATCTGGCTAAGACCAGTAAAGAAAAAATAAGATAGCCTCATCTATCTTAATTAAAGTTGTGTAAAGGTTCAAGATTAAACTGTATTTCGCTCTGTGCTTGTTTTCCTTTCAGGTGAATGGCTGCCACCCTTCAGATCCAGATTCCACTGGGTCTGAAGTCAGGACACACACACACAACTTAACATCTAGGAGATAAGAGGGAAGAGACTTCATGAAGCCATTCACACTTCACAGCACACATAGTTACATGGCTTCCCAGTATAAAAACTGGAATAAAATTATACAACACAGATTATGGTAGGATAGACACCACCCATCTCCTATACACATCCATACACAACACACATCCTTAATTCTATCACCGCACAACACATTTTTCCTGGCATAGATCATGGGACTATCCAGGCCAAAATCATACACATAATGCAAATTTATCATACACTATTAATCTTCATACATACAGGACAAAATGAATTATTTTTCATGATTCCCTTTTTATTTGGTTTGAACAATTTTATTTTCATAATTACCTTTTATTTGGTTTGAATAATTTTACGGCTTACAGCCATGTCAACTTCCTGTATGTAAACACTGCAAGATGCATAAAACATGTGCATGGCTTTGTCACACATTAATTAATGGACAATTAATTGATCAGTAAACTGATGGACAAAATGTTTAATATGTCCAGTCCTTAGCATTGTTGAAAACTGGAAGGGCCCCTGGTTTCCAACATATGACTAATGACAATAAAATATATCTAAAGACTTAGATCTGGGATGCAGGCATTTCTATAAATTAAGTAAACAATTCTCAGTCAGACCTGCATCATTGAGTGTGACTCCGCCTGTACATCAAAATGCGCAGAAGATGAGTGCCAAAGTTTAACTAAAGATTTTAAATCTCTTTTTCTGTAAATCTCCTTCTCTAAGTAATCTGATTGAAACATAATAATTCAATAATGATTTGCATTCAAAACAACTGATACAAACTATTTTATAATGGCAATTATCCAATTGTGTATTTCCATGTTTAATTATGTGATATATTTTAATTATGCATACTGCTGGTAAACCTACTGTTCTATTGACGGTTTTGAAACCCTTCCTTCAATTCACCCAGACCATGTTTAAATTCCACTTCAATATCACTAGTGGTATTGAAGAATCTGGCGATCAAATGAGACTTGCTCACTAAATATATGACACTGAGAAATGAGACCGTTTTTACCACTCGCACTTCTGACAGGAGTTTATCATGTGTTGTTATTTTGATGTTCTTGTGATTATCCAACAACTCTCTTTTTCCATCTCACAATAACCACAAAGTCATCAGTGTTCAATTATTGCATGGTTATTCAGAATTTGTTCAGGTGTCTAGCACACGATGGAGCATCATCAGTGAAATGATTCCTTCACCCATGGAGATCTGACCTGCCCGGCAAACCAAACCTTCTGTTTGAAGGTGACCGAGGATTTCTCTAAGGGTCAGCTATTGATAAGAATCCTGGGGAGGACACAGATGTTTCCTCAAAGTGTAAAGACACTTTCCACTGACACTTTCTGCTCATGCTGGCTAACACAACTGACTTGGGACAACAAGTCATTCTACAGACTGAAAACCCTCACAATCATCGGCAGGTGGAAACAAACCTGACCAACGGGATAACAGATAACCTGCCTAAGTGCTTCAGCATCCAATCAGCACAGTACGCCTACACCTAAAGGGACTGTGCCGCTGAGGTGTATTTCAGCAGTGTTTTCATCTTCATGTTCAGCCTGTCTTAATGTTGTTATTTCAGGTGACTGCTTGACTCCGGCACCCATTGATTTGTGTTGTTAACTCCGGGATCAGCACCACGAACACTTCGGAAATTACATCCAAAATATGGAAACAAGGAATGTCCAAGTATGTCCCCTTGGGAACTAATCTGAATTTGTCCCAATGGGCCAGGGGCCGTCTGTAAGAGTCGGTTTTGGTGCTAAGACAAAAGCTGAGATACATACCTCAGCAATTGAACAATAAAAGTCACTAATCTTGAGGAAAAGATCTCACAGAAACTGTGACAACACCCTGACAAACATTCCTCCCCCCTCCCCATTTTGCCCTCTCCTTGTCCTGGTTTCAAGTCACCAAATGCAGATATATCATTGATGATGTTATTTGTAAATTTATTGTTTTATCCTTTTCATGTTTGATGTCTTTTCAAAGGTCTCAGTGCGAATGGTAAAATGGTCTCAGTTTCACTGCAGTCACTGGTAGTATTAGAAAGATTGTAAAACTAATGAGAATTCAGTTCTCCTTTGAGTAGTCTCTTCAAAGATATCTGATCCACTCCCCCAAAACCAGGTGGGGGTGTTGCAAATATTTACAGCCCTTTTGTTCTAGTTGGAGTATTTAAGGCTGGATGTTCTAACTCTCTGGGGGAATATTCTGCAATCAGACCCCCCGTGCAAACTGCATGTAGATGTGCCAGACATGATGACTCTTTTAAATTATTTTCATATTGCTTTGCAATTGTGTTTTATGTTTTTACGCTGATCAGTTGTGTACCATGGATTCTTGCTTACGTATTTACTTTTCCTGTCTGGCCAAAATAAATGTTAATCTTGATTTCTCTTGTATGGTTCCGAAATCGTTATTCTAGTATGGATCGATGTAGAGTCCTTTATTACCGCAAAATCTAGGGTTATGATAGATCACACCGATGACGGTACGACTGAAGCATGGAGCGCAGCGTACGCGATATTCCGATTTCTGACTATCGCTGGGTTAGCACGTTGTAGTCCGTGAATATTACTAAAATTACACTTTTTGTTGAGTGAGCATGTGCAACCACTTAAAGGTAAAATATTCACCCTGCATCCTCTGACTAATCACAGAAGTAACCGTTTTGTGTCCGTGAGCGCGCAATGTCTGGATGCGTCTGTCTCTAAGCGATTTAGGGTCTCTCGATGAACGAATATAAAAACTAGGAAGATATAAAGAAAATCAACGATCTAAATTAAATCGCAACTAATCGTAAAATCAGCTGATAAACTCTAAATGTAGCACACTTTATGGAGTCACTTAGAATTGGAGTCAGATAAAATTATTAATGGAGTCAGATTTAAAATGAGATATCAATAAATTAAAAGAACTTCACCGAAAGGCTGAAAAGGCTTACACGCAGAATTCCTTTTGACCACGTCATTAGTTTTCGGTTTTTGGGCTAATGGATGGAGATTTACATCATCTAACCATAATATGACGCGCTAGAAAAAATGAGAATCAAGGAGTAATGTAGGGTTGAATCACCAGCTATAATTAGGCTTTATTTCAAAAAGGTTAAGGGAAATGGGCACCACAGAATGGTCTGAGATTATTCCATTATGATGTTTCATTGAAGTTACACGTGAGGCAACCTTAAAGTAGAACAGGAAGAAATCTATTCTAGAGTATGATTTAAGAACGTGAGAGAAAAAAGTAATTTCCTATCAATCAGATGCTTTAAAGGGGTGATGAATTGAGAAATCAACTTTCCATTGAGCTTTTGATATATAAAAGGTAATGGTATTATAAGAATATCCTGTAAATTTCAGAGCTGAAAACTTCCTTGTTAGTCAAAGAAAAGCTTTTATTGACACCAGGCCCAGCAAATGCTCAATCTCAGAATGTGCCCGGCTATGACGTCAGAGTGTAGTGAAGCACCGCCTCAACAAAAGAAGAACAACGCCTGATTCTGAATCCCCACCCACCAACTCGTGCCACTAACATAACACAGGCCTACATGGAGCTAAACCGCATTGAATTTCTAAACATACCACATAAGTTTAATTCGGATTCCAATATTATGAATGCATGGATGAACTTTATTTTTTATGAATATCCAGCTCACGTGGGGAAGACATTGCGTGTCTGTTCTTTCATTTCATCAGATTCATTTGTAAACAAGAGACTGGATTTGCAGACAGGATGAGATTAACCACACTAATGTAAAAATGTTTTACATGTGATAGTATTGCATTGTTACAGATCGTTTGATATCTATTGATTAATATGTGTACGAGTCTAACTGACCATTAGCACGCTGTCAACGGCTGAAGAATCCTTTATTTGTGGTGTTGTTGGTTCTTTGCGATTCGGGATCAGACTTGGACATGTATGGGCTAGGGCTCGCAAAGCCCAACATCCTGGGGCTATGTGTTTTCCAGACGGGCAACGTAAGCCCGGCCTGCCGACTGGCTATCTTCAATAGTTAAATAACATTCCTTTCTTGATGTGCATTCACTCTCTTGACTTGATATTTGAAGGAAAAATACAATTGAGGAAGTTTTGCAGTTTGCAACGTACTTGCCGCGTGTGTGTGTGTGTGTGTGTGATGCACGGTTCGCACTTATATCTTCTGATCGGGGTGGGCCAAGTAATACAAAAATGACATTCCAATCAATCGCGGGTGGATGAGAGATGAATCATTGTGTTTGTTTTATAAAGATATTTTGAGAGCCCTGTGGGACGAATAATTTCGGTTGCCGTTTCTCACAGGCTTTCAAAACAATTCCTTGTGTAGCCTACTCACAGGGGAACTGAAGCTCATTAAATATGCAAAACTGTTATCCAATCCTAGACGTGGGCGTTTACTTCCAAGTCTTCAGTGCGGCATGCCCATCAAAACCCAGTGTTTCTTGAGAGAGCCTCAAAACCAGGGTAGAAAATAGCCTATTATTATTCATTACGTTTTTGAATGTAAAAACCATGCAAACGTCATAAGTTGACCTCAGACAACAGTATAAAAAATATAAAAAAGCCAGTTCATGACCCCTTTAACCTCCAAAAATTAACTAAATAAAATGAGTTCATTTGTTAAATCTATCATTAATCGACTCATCCATAGCTTGGATAGACGCTGGGATAGCCGCCAAAATGTGGGATAAAGCCATGGTCTCGTCACTAGTAGTAGCACTAACCGCTTGTTCAGACAGTGTTTGCTTTTCCACCAATTGCTCATCGACGATGGTCGATTGGTTCATGGGGTATTGTTTGTTTAGTTTTTTTATTAAATAAAACACATTTTTCAGAGGTTAAGGATTTCAGGGGTCTTTTTTCTGTTCTTGAAGTTCCTCTTTCCTTCAGTACTTGTTATCATCAGTTCCCTTTCGAGAGTACTCTCGTATTGCGTTTGCTAAACGCTATGGGGAATTTCCTTTCCTCGAGATTTTGAAGCAATTTTTATCCTAAAAATACTATGTAAAACGCAGTGCAGTTGCACAGCTCTCAGCAGAAAGCAGCTGCGTGCTGATTGGCTGTGCCGCTGCTACTGCAGGAACTCATGGCGAGACCGCTGGGCGGGATGGACCAATCAAGTCCTTCTACATTCCCGCCACAAGGGGCAGCAGAATTTGCATAGCCAAGGGTATATAAGACCCTGTCTCGCCAGGTTCGTCAGATTATTTCTTCTTCAGCGATTCACCTCACTGAGCTCCGGATTGATTGAAGCCCGCCGTCGAAACGCTACCAGCGGAATCCCTGCAGCCCTGAGGATGCCGGATTCCAACCTGGTCTCCGCCTTCAGTCGCCTGCTGTTCCAGCTGTGCCATCTGGCGTTAAAATATCCTTTATACTGTGTATGTGTGTGTACGTGTGTGTGCGTTGCTGGCAACGCCACTTCAAAGAGCTTACTAGCTCTCCATCTCTCTTCTCTCGTGTCTGCCGCGTGTTTTTACGCCGCGAACAGAGAACATTAGTCTTCCGGCACTTCAAATAAAGCAGCGGACATACGGAGCGCTCCTCTTCTCTCGTTCCGTCGCGCTGAGAAGCGCCGCGGACAGAGAATGTTATATCCCCGCCGCTCTAATGGCGCCGCGGACATACGGAGCACTCCTCTCTCTTGCTTCCGGCGCTCTGAAGATGGCCGCGGACAGAGGATGTTATATCCCCACCGCGCTAATGGCGCCGCGGACATACGGAGCTCTCGCTTTCTCTCGCTTCCGTCGCGCTGAGAAGCGCCGCGGACAGAGAATGTTATATCCCCGCCGCTCTAATGGCGCCGCGGACATACGGAGCTCTTCTCTTCTCTCGCCTCCGCCGCTCTAAAATGGCCGCGGACAGAGAATGTTATATCCCCGCCGCGCTAATGGCGCCGAGGACATACGGGGCTCTTCACTTGCCTTCTTCTCTCACTTCCGCCCCTCTGAAAATGGCCGCGGACAGAGAATGTTATACTGCCGCCGCGCGGATAGCGCTGCTGACAGAAGATGTGCACTTCTGCACACGAGTGAACTCAAACCTAAGCTCTCCTCACTCTTCCTTTCTACTCTTCTTCTCCTCTCACTCTGCCGCTCTGATATGGCCGCGGACAGAGAATGCTAGGGTAGACAAGCAAACTCAGGCTGCTGGATATATCGAGAACGTGCTTACGTCACAGCCGTTCTTCACTCAATAAACCTGATATTCTCCCAGTTCCCTTAGTTCAGGTGACTGGAGATGTAATATTGCAATAACTAGCCTGTGGTCAAACATGCTCGGTTGCACATTAACGCTGTTATGCGTTTACCTCTGTGAACTCGTTCGCTGGCGTACGCCGCGAGTACTCTAATGTAGTGGCGCCCATTATACAGTGCGCGCCACCACACATTATTTACAATGAATCAGAGCTTTTCTAGTGGCTAGGCAGACCCGCGCCTGCAGAGCACGCGCTATCCATGAGCCCTGCCGCTAACGTGCACGTGGACTAATCCGCAAGAATGCGTCCACTTTACGGTAACACTATCCAAACACATTGTTACGAGTTCATCTGTAGGCAGTGTGCCAACATCAAAGTTGTACCCCTACACTCAAGCACTTCCCTATGTCCCCAGCTCCCTGCACCCAGGTGGCTGGAAACATTATTCCCACAATCGACGAGCCCGTAAACAAACGCGCTCGCCTGTACACAAACGCGCTCATCTGTACACATGCACCATTTCCCCGGCGACACAAATAAAGCGTTCGCCCATTATTCTGCGTTCTCCGGCCCCCTGCACTCAGGCGGCTGGGAACATTATTTCCACAGTCTACGAGCCCGTGAGCAACGTGCTCTCCTGTACACAAACACAATCTCCTTGGTAAGCGCCACTTCCACGGCGACCCAAATAAAGCGTGCGTCACCATTCAGTGCACGCAGCTTCTCACAGTGCCACTAGCACAGTGCAACCGGGCTAACAGGTCCCTGTTACTCAGTGACCCGCCCCACAAATTAATTCAACCCTTGGCTTCGATAACAAGGTTACTCGCTACAGTTCGCTCGCAGACCACCGTGCTTTGCACTGTGGTAGAGACAGCGGTGAGAAGCGACATGAGTCACGTGCTTAGAACCGAAATATCAAAACTGTAAAATAAAGGGAGCGGTGGAAACCGTGCACCCCTCACAGAGCGAGTCAGGCTTTTACAGTCGCTACTTCCTTGTGCCAAAAGAAGGGTGGTGGTCTCAGGCCATTCTAGATCTCAGACATCTGAACAGGCCCTTATGAAGCGCCCGTTCAAAATTTTGAAAATAAAACAAATCCTCGCGCGCATTCGCCCGGGAGATTGGTTTTTCACTGTGGATCTAGAGGATGCCTTTTTCCACATACAAATAGCCCCCCATTGCAGGCCATTTTTGAGATTCGCCTTCGAGGGGAAAGTTTACCAAAACAGGGTGTTACCCTTTGGTCTATCTCTGGCTCCCTGCACGTTTACGAAGTGCATGGAAGCGGCGCTAACCCCACTGAGGCTTCGGGGAATGAGATTTCTCAACTATCTCGACGACTGGCTCATGATAGCTCAGTCAGAGATACAGTTATTGAACCACAGATCTTGGCTTCTCAACCATCTAAAATGCTTGGGCCTCAGATTCAACGTGGCAAAGAGCTCATTGTCTTCCCTGCTCACTGGTTCCCTGTGCAACGAAGGTATGGTAAATGTTTATATGACATAGCAAGCTAAGCATTTATATTGCATCTAATACTGGGCTATTGGAAAATAGGTGTTTGACTGATTACCAGACGCTTCCGGGTAATTGCGCTGTGTATTACCGAAGGTATTATTTGTGCATTTTATTGGTGATCATAATGTGGGTGTCATTGTTGGGACATATGCACTTTTAATGCGCACATTTGTGCACAGGTCTTGGGCAAAGCACCCGCCAGGTAGCTGTACCGCAATCAAGCAGCAACATCAAGAAGGTAGATGGTTATTGTTTGTGTTACGAGTTGATCCAGTGTGTTAGGACTAAAAGCTTTGAACACACATAAAATGAGTCTGATTGTGTTGCCCTGACGTAATGCACTGACGTAATGCATGGCTGTGTTTTGTCAACTCTTAATATAAATGTATTTAATGAATATGCTGTGTGTGATAATTATGTAGGATTGTGAAGACTGGCGCAAAGGGCTGTTTTTCCACTGTGTCAGTTCATATGTCGACATTGAGGTAAAAGAAAATAATGTTTTATGAAATGTCTGTGATGCTATATGACTATTTGTGCATATGTATATCAAGCACTAATTTTAATGATTTTGTGTCTGCAGTCAGATTGCTCCTGCTGCTTTGCCTTGCCTGAATTAAGTTTTATATATATCTTTTTCTTTTCTTTATTGTGGTTATTTTGCCGTAGCCTCCGTCTAATGCTCTGTCCAACTGATCTGGTATTGGCTGTTCTAGTAGTGTATAAGTTTTATATTCTCTATCCTGCTAGTGATAACCTTCTTGTCCTCCTTTTTTCTAGAGTACTAGAGTAACTGCTCACAAGGTTCCTGGTTCCGTCCCCGCGCACTGCACCACGTATTGTAGTGGTAAACTGCACTTCACAATATTGATTGAATCATTGGTTTGTAGTGGTTGTGTGTGTGTGTGTGTGTGTGTGTGTGTGTGTGTGTGTGTGTGTGTGTGTGTGTGTGTGTGAATGCATGTGATCGTGGGCACCAGATTCCAGAGCACGGGCGGTGAACGTCACGCTTATCCCGGACAGGTAACCTGCCTTGACAGTATTGAATAGTAAATCAGTATTTTCTAAATAAATGGTTAATCGCATTGTCTCTTGTAACCGCCAATACCAGGTCTGGTCTTTCGCTTTAAGACTGTGCCACTAGTATGACGGTGTGGCTCCTTTAATTCTACAATTGTGCAATAAAGTTTTATCATTGTTTTTATCTACTGGAAGCACGTCTCTGTCTAGTTCATCCTGGGTGTATTTTTACGAACCTGCTTGCCTACCAGTTGAGGTGAAAAGTATATCCTGGTGTGAGAGGCACCAGGTGGCGTAGTCAAGAACCTTTAAACATAGATCTGGTCAAAGTACCATATGGTCACACATACACTCCTCTCAAACACTTTCAGAGGATGTTGGGTCTCATGGCCTCGCCGGCGCCAGTTCTCAGACTAAGTCTGTTACACATGCGCTACAGCGCTGGCTGAATCACCGCGTTCCAGCTCACGCATGGCTCTCGGGCCGATTACAAATCAAGGTAGACCACAACTGTGTGTTGGCTCTGGCTCCTTGGAAATATTCCGTCTGGAATCAGACGGGCGTGAGTTTGGGCACTATTACGAACTGGAAAGTTATCTCGACAGATGCATCCAACCTAGGTTGGTGAGCCCTTCACGAGGGCAGGCCAGTCTCCGGTCTCTGGTCAGACTCGGAAAAGAGCCTTCACATAAACTGTCTAGAGATGAAAGCGGTCACGCTATCGCTAAGAGCTTTCCTTCCATACATAAAGCACCACCATGTCCTGATCCGAACGGACAGCAGGTCAGTGGTAGCCTATATAAATCGCCAGGGCGGTCTAAGATCTATTGGTCTACACACAATGGCGGAAAAAGTCCTAATATGGGCAGAGCACAACCTGAGCTCGCTGAGAGCGACTTATGTGCCTGGCATTCTGAATTTGGGTCCAGACATGCTGTCCAGGAGCAAAGTGTCCCCAGCAGAGTGGTCTCTTCGCCCACAAACGATTCAGACAATTTGGGGCATGTTTGGAAAGGCAAAAGTGGATCTTTTTGCCTCACAAGACAATGCTCAATGCCTAATATAATTCTCCAAGCACAAGGATGCCTTGGCCCATGAATGGCCCAACCTCCCTCTTTATGCTTTTCCCCCAATCTCTGTTACCTCAGGCCATAGAGAGGATCAGGGAGAGCAAGTGCGCTGTGCTTTTGATAGCCCCGCTGTGGAGAAATCAGCTTTGGTTCTCACTGCTAAGTTGGATGTCAGATACAGCTCCGTGGCCAATACCGCTGAGGAGAGACCTCCTCATGCAGGCGGAACGGCAGATCTGGCATCCCCGTCCCGATCTATGGGCGCTTCATGTCTGGCCCATCAACGGGTACATGAGAACCTCTCTGAAAATGTATTAAACACTATTTCTGAAGTTAGAGCCCCCGCGACCAGGCGGCTCTATTCAGGCAAATGGTCAGTCTTTTCGGACTGGTGTAAAGCACAAAGCCTGACCCCACATAATTGTGAAATGTCAGAAGTGTTAATTTTTTTACAAGAGCTGCTGGGCGCGGGTCGTTCCCCCTCCACGCTCAAGTTTATGTGGCTGCTATAGCAGTGTATCACATTCAAGTGAATGGACTGTCACTGGGAAAGAACAATCTTATCATGCACTTCCTCAAAGGGGCTAGAAGGCTTCACACCTCGCCCCCCTTCAGTCCCTATACGGGACCTGTCCACGGTCCTGGATGCTGTGAAAGGCTCAACATTCGAGCCTCTGCATTCGGTGAGCTTAAAGCTCCTATCACTCAAGACCGCTTTTCTGCTAGCGATCGCATCAGTTAAGCGAGTGGGTGATCTGCATGCACTCTCAGTGAGCGCCTCTTGTCTGGAATTTGGGCCAAACGACTCTAAAGTCATCCTCAAACCAAGACATGGATATGTACCTAAGTGCTTTCAACTCCGTTCAGAGCACAGGTTATTTCACTTTCAGCACTCTCATCATCGTTTGATGAGGAGGATGCTAATTTGCTCTGTCCTGTCAGAGCGCTGATAATATGCATAGAGCATTCCGCTGCTTCAGACAAACTGAACAGCTCTTTGTGTGCTTTGGCGGCCGCACCCGCGGGTGCGTGGTTACAAAGCAGACCTTGTCACGATGGATAGTGGATGCTATCTCGCTGGCTTACGAGTCCAAATATCTCAACTGCCCTATAGGCATCAAAGTCCATTCTACTAGAGGCATGGCCTCGTCGTGGGCTTGGTCTACTGGCATTTCTCTGAATGATATCTGTGCGGCGGCAGGCTGGGCCTCCCCGTCTACTTTTATCAGATTTTATAATTTGGATGTCCCTGCCTTACAGGCTGGGCTTCTCGCCGTATAATACATATTAACCCCTTATGGCCGATAGTCCGGTCTGGGTTAAGTATTTGTATAAGTCATGAGCACATTCCTTATAGGACTCGACTCTGTCTGGTCTATATATATATATTATATATATACATATATCTTGTGTAATGTTCTCATTGAATAGCCCGACTCAGGTCTGGCTCATATTGGGGACTTCTATGAATATCATATTTACGGGCCCACATAGGTCGGGCTGTGTATGGTTTCTCCATGCTATCAGAGCCGTTAAGCGAGCACTGCATTTTGCATTGGTTCCCCATAGCGTTTAGCAAACGCAATACGAGAGTTCTCTTGAAAGGGAACGTTTCGGTTACTTAAGTAACCTTGGTTCCCTGAGAAGAGGGAACGAGTATTGCGTTTGCTTGCCGTGCTTCGCTTGCTCAGGGAGTCGCTTCAGTTTATTTAACCTGACGAACCTGGCGAGACAGGGTCTTATATACCCTTGGCTATGCAAATTCTGCTGCCCCCTGTGGCGGGAATATAGAAGGACCTGATTGGTCCGTCCCGCCCAGCGGTCTCGCCATAGGTTCCTGCAGTAGCAGCGGCACAGCCAATCAGCACGCAGCTGCTTTCTGCTGAGAGCTGTGCAGCTGCACTGCATTTTACATAGTATTTTTAGGATAAAAATTGCTTCAAAATCTCGAGGAAAGGAAATTCCCCATAGCGTTTAGCAAACGCAATACTCGTTCCCTCTTCTCAGGGAACCGAGGTTACGTAAGTAACCGAAGCGGTATTCATCACTAATGCTCAATCATAACTTAATTAAATATCTCATTAACTTTAACACTGCTTCAGTTTTATTTTAACACTCTGTAGATTGGGACCAAAAGTGCTCTGAGCAGTGTTGATTTAACACTGGGGATTTTGCTGTGTATTAAATGACTTGGGTTACTTTATCTTAAACAGTACACTAAAAATTCCAATTAAACTATAACGATAACTATAGCATCCATTGACTTACCGTTGCATTCTCATACACATGTTCAGTCATCTTAGCATCACAAGTTTGTCGTCTGTCATGATGAGGTCTGGGCTGATTCATCTTTGGAATTAAAGAAAAAAAAGAATAGAGAGAAAATAAATAACTATATTAGCATCCAACCCAACGGCCGGTAACTATAAAATTAACTTACCGTTGCATTCTCATACACATGTTCAGTCATCTTAGCATCACAATTTTGTTGTCTGTGATGATGAGGTCTGGACTGATTAATCATTGCCTAAAATTTTTTAATTTAAATTAAAAAAAAACAGAAAAGAGAGAAAATAATTAGTGTCCAACCCAACGGCCAATTACCATAACATTAAGCTACCTTTATATTTTCATAAGCAGGTTCAGTCAAATCAATATCAGAAGCTTGATGTCTGTTCATCTTTCCCATTAAAGAGATAAACAGAATAGAAAAAAATAAGTATATTGACACTATAAAGTCGCAAATACAGTACATTCATACTTTTTAATTTTTTTATCCGTAAACTATTGAAAACCAAATTAATTCTTCTCACCTGAGACACCTGTCTGTCATTTCTCTTTTTCATCAACCTACTTCTCCTTAAAAAAAAAAATGTTTAATGTTTAATATTTCAGATTTGTGGGCTGTCATATTTTATTTCTAAGCTCACCCCAAAGAATCTTTCAATGAAATCAATATTTATAGAAACACCCAAGTTAGCCTAATAACAGAATATTTCCTTCACACTGGGCTGTGTTTCTCAAAAGCATTGTGAGTTAATTTGATCGTAGGTGCTAATGGTTCTATGATCTACTTACGGTGCTTTTGAGAAATGCAGCCCAGGTTGTTTGTGAAAAAGAGGTTAAGAGAGTAGACAAGCACCTCTAATCTACTAGAGAATGGGAACGTGATGTCAGCAACGTAATGCATTCGTGTACTTTAGGACACAGACACTACATTAGAGAATGAGTAGTAGTTGAGGTAGACGTCAAAACTTGTATTCTAGAGTTAAAAAGACATTAGAATGGTGAACGCTTGCTGTGTTATGGACTGCTATAGCTGCTCTCACTACCTGCGTGGAAAACGTATCTCAAATGACGCGCAATTTTCCAGTTTACCAGCTTGGAAACAAGAAGTGAAAGTAAAAGTAAAACTCAATGGAAATAAACAACTTAACCAACATGTGTCTTTATAATTTGTATTTATATATTTAATATTTATAACAGATATATCCAGTGTTGGGGGTAACGCATTACAAGTAGCTTGAGTTACGTAATAATATTACTTTTTCCAAGTAACTAGTAAAGTAACGCATTACTTTTCAAAAAAGCAACGCAAGTTCCCTTTCGTTCAGTCACTATGATGTTAGTGACTAACGATTGGGGGTTTCGCCTAGAAACCAATCATCTTCGAGAATTCAACAACGCCCAATGGCAGTGCCAATGCCATGGGCATGCAGAATTTGCAAACGTAACTCCGCCCGAGCGGTTCTCCAGGTTGTTGGTGTGACGGCGCGCTCCAGCGATCTCACATTGCCTGCCTGCTGATCTGTGCAGTGATCTGCAACAGCTGTGTGTGTTTTCCCTGGGCGCTACAGCACTCTGCAGAGGTTTCCTCTCACAAAAAGAGCTTGCGCGTGGCACGTCTTTTTCAAGACGGTTCGCCCGCGCACTTCCGGGTGCGATCGATCTCCGTTGCTGTTTATGGACACATTCACTGCTCGATGTGTTTGGGCTTCAGTACGTTCACTGCAGGAACGTGACCATCGCGATGTCGCGGTCGAGACTCAGTGATCTCCGTGAGGAGAGAGAGTCCCCTCTGCCACACCCCAATCTACCATCTCTGAGTGAGGTGGTACTTTGGCTGGTGGCCAGGGTGACCTGAGGGCGGTGCCGTGGTCCTCGGGCCACGCCCCCTCTCGCAAACCGCTTCCCGCGAGTGCTGGACTGAAACAGCGGCCCGTCTCTGACGTCTCGTTCGTTTCGTTCACACTCCAGATAGCAGCGAGATGTCGATCGCCGCATCCCAAGGTGGGCTAGAGTCCTTTGGGGATGACGATTAGGCTGTGCTCCGCCTTCGGGTGTGCCAGCGCTGCCTGATCCAACCTAGAGTTGACAGCCATGTTATCTCGGGCAGCCGTGAGCCTCGGGCTTGCCTCGCACGACTCTTCCCTCTGCTGCCTGTTATATTCCCTGACCGAGGGCACGCTCGGCACGGATGCACTGGCGCACAGCTGGCCGAATATGTGTCCCCCCAGTGAGCCTTCTCGTGCAGCTATTGTGCAAAGTCAGGGAGGACAAGGAGCAGGTCCTTCTGGTCGCCCCGTATTGGCACGGCCGGACTTGGTACCCTGAACTCTTACTCCTTGCGACAGCCCCTCCCTGGCCTTTCCTCTGAGTATCTCCTCGGAGACGGGGCACCCTATGGCACCCACGTCCCGATCTTCAGAACCTCCACGTGTGGCTCCTGGGTGGCAGGTTTGAGTACCCCACCACCTCTGGTGGTGACTACCAGCACTTCCTCTAGGGCAGAGTACTTTCGCCTTTGCGTTGAAGTGGAACCTCTTCGTCACCTGGTGTCTTCTTGTCAAGAAAACCCCTGGAGATGCCCGGTCGGGTCTGTGCTCTCGTTTCTCCAAGTAGGGTTGGAACGAAGGCTGTCTCCTTCCACCCGTAAAGTAAATGTGACCCGTTACGGCAACCAGGGACTCAAGTCGGCAGCACAAGTTTCGAGCAAAATGAGAATGAAGCGTTTTTTTTCAAAATTGGTGATTTTCGGTTTTTTGCAGAATCTGTTAGTTGAAATCATGAAGAAGCCTCTCCATGTTTGAGATAGCAGTATTGGTATATTTAAAAGCATACACTTTGAGGTTGAATTCGCCTTGTTTTTAGGAGATTCTAGCATGCAGCAGAGGCGTGTTTCTCTTTTGTTATTATCCCGCCCTCTAAGGGAAGCGTGGCTCAGTGTTGCCAAGTCCGCTGTTTTTCATGTCCGCGGGTTGAAGCGACCCCAATCATGTGATATTTAGCCCCGGGAATGTGAATTTTAGTAGGCAAACATTGCCAAAAAACACATATTTTACCCCCTGAAATGCAATTTTTACTGGAGAAGCCCCCCTGAAACGTGATTGGGCTTGTTTTGGGCTAGTTTTGAGTAGCAATTGTGCGGGTTTTGTTATGAAAACCTGGCAACCCTGGTGGCTGATACACGAGCAGCGAGCAACGAGCAGCTGATACGAAGTGCAAACCTCCCAGATAACACAATGTCTGAAGCAGTAAAGAACCAACACGATCATCTTTCCCTTGTGCAGAAAGAGAGGGCTGAGTACAACGACATGACTGAAAATAAACATACATACAGGTCCTTGAAAGTGCTTGAATTTATTTTGTGCAAGAAGTTTTCTGGAAGAAACTCCATATTATTCTCTCCGGTCCGATAATGTGTTATTTCGCCAACACTTCGTGGACTATGCTTGATTTACGTTTGTTACTTGCATTCAAAGTGAGTGCAAGCAGTCCTTAACGTAAATACAGTGTTTTTTTTTCTCTGGTGATTCGCATTTGTTATCATTGTACGCTAATGTGTGTCCTAAAACATGGCGGTGACTACCCATAATACAATGCACAATGACATAGTTTCCCAGACTCTATACTATACATTTCTTACCAAATCAGTACCATCATTATGATAACGGAAGCACCACAAACAACTCCAATGGATATGTATAATATCAGCAGACGTCCTGCAAATGAGACAAAATAATAAAACATCTGAACAGATTCATTTGCATCACTTTAGAAAGAGTAAAGTAAATATATGAGCTGCTCTACCTTTAACAGTCACAGTTACAGCGTCTGATCTCCGAGATCCATGTTGATTGTGAGCCTGACAGTAGAAGCGTCCACTCTGTAGTGCACTGAAACTCTGTCCAGATCCAACAGCTGAGGTTTCATTCTCCTTAAACCAGCTGAAGTTCAGAGCAGGAGGGTTTGAATCACTGCTGCAGCTCAGAGTCACTGAATCTCCCTCCACTATTTCACCAGATCCACTCATCAACACTGAGACGCTCCTGGGTGGGTCTGAAAAGGACAAATGAAAGTGTATATTCGTGGTCGTTTTGCACTTAATCCACTAGTTTGTTTATTGAACCATCATTAACTCACACATGACATTTAGAGTCACAGTATCAGAGTATTTCTCTCTATATTTATTGATGGATCTGCACTTGTATTCTCCACTGTCATCAGAGCTGATCTTTGAGATGCTGTAGATTCTTCCAGATCCTACAATCGTTCCTCCTTTAAACCAGCTGAAGTTCAGAGCAGGAGGGTTTGAATCACTGCTGCAGCTCAGAGTCACTGAATCTCCCTCCACTATTACACCAGATGGACTGATAGACACTGAGACGCTCCTGGGTGGATCTGACACATCAATATTATTAAAAATCACAATAAATTTGAAATCACAGACTATGTTTAAATGCTTTAATGTCACATTTACTCACACATGACGTTTAGAGTCACAGCATCAGAGTATTTCTCTCCATGTCCACTGATGGATCTGCACTTGTATTCTCCACTGTCATCAGAGCTGATCTTTGAGATGCTGTAGATTCTTCCAGATCCTACAAACATTCCTCCTTTAAACCAGCTGTAGTTCAGAGCAGGAGGGTTTGAATCACTGCTGCAGCTCAAAGTCACTGAATCTCCCTCCACTATTACACCAGATGGACTGATGGACACTGAGACGCTCTTGGGTGGGTCTAACAAGGACAAAAAGTAAATCCTTAAATCATCTCATTTAAGATCACCAATGTTTTAAAGAACAAATGAATCTGTACTCACACATGACATTGAGATGAAGATCAGGAGAGATGTGATGGTGTCCGTGTACAGCACAGCTATATCTGCCTGCATCCTCTCTTCTGACTGACTGCAGCAGGAGTTCATTGTTTCTGTCTCTTCTCTCAGTTAATGGCTGTGAGTTTCTGTACCAGATGAATGTTGCTCTGTCAGTCAGAGTGCAGCTGCTTTTACATGTCAGACGGACTGAATCTCCCTCTGTCACTCTCTCAGGAGACTCCACCTGAAGATCTGAACACAACACACACATTATATCTAGTGCTGCTGTCATACACTGATTATTATTCAACATAATGCACAGAAGAAGAGATAAACATCACCAAACTCACCTGTGACAGTAAGAGTCACTCCTGGATCACCAAGCCATTTGTCTTTATCAGTGATGAATCTGAAATAGTACTTGTGTGAATCCTTCAGTGTCACATGACTCAGTCTGACGGTGCAGTTCTGCTGTTTATCTCCCAGATACTGAAGCCTCTGACTGTATTCAGGGTCCTTAGACAGATCTGGATACTCTCCTTTATCTTTTACCAGTGTTTTTGTCCAGAACTCTTTCATGATCTGATGTCCAGTAGGGTATGTATAAGTGCAGTTCATTATCACTGTTGAGTCCTTTAGTGCACAGATGTGTGAAGGACTGTAACTCACACCCCAACCAGCACTAGAAACCCCTGAAACACAGAATTCATCCTGAACAATTTAGCAGCAGTTGTGCATAAAACAATGCGGTATGCAAAATCTCTTGAGTGTTTCTGAAGTGTTGCATTGACTCACCGTGAATCATGAGCAGAACGATCAGAGGAAGAGGAGGAGTCATTCTGATTGACCTCACTATCAACACCTACAACAAATGTACAATGGATTATTTCTGTTAAATTTAAGTGTTTTAAACTCTTATAATTTTTTTTACTACTATACATAGTAAACATGTAAATATTGTTTAATTATCTGTTTTGAAGCTGGTGTTTATTGAGGTTCAGCCCGGCTCATTGCGACTGGTTCATTTAAGCACACAAGCCCTTAACTTCCTCTTTCTTGTCAGTGTAAATTGAGCATCATCTACAGTACAAGCTGCTGACAAATAAAGTCGTGTGGGTTAAGATTATAAGAAGTAATGAGACCGAATTCAAAAACGACATACGTTGGTCTTCATAATATTTACTAAAAATCCCATCTCATCCCCACATAAAGATTTTAAATGTTTTAATCACGAGGATATTTACACACTCAACTGGGAATATCACATATAATATATAAATCAACAAAACCATATCTCCAAAAATCAGAACAATTAGTACAAATGTGTGTATACATACAGTAAAGTTTTCACACAGACACACGGGTTAGTTGTCACACTTTTACTCCAGTCACTATTTCTATTTCTAGATTAACTTCATGTATAGAGACACACCTTAAAGTCTTTGGTATCAAAAACTAATGAACAACATCACCGTTATTACTCAGGGGAAAACGTGAGACACATGCCCCAAACCTTCACAATTCAAGCTCTCAGTTCAGATTTACTTCATTAGATACATAATTAGTGTCTTAATGTATGTCACTGTGGATTTACTGTGTTAATTTGATACCTAACATATCTTACAATGTACAAAGATTCAACTATTTGTAACCGAGATACAAAACCACTTGATCTTTTGACCTTAAACCTTATAGTTTCTGTGTGCCAACTAGCCCCTGTCTCCCCTATAACATGTTTGAATCTAAAGATCGATCAGTAAACAATGCTCTTACCTGTTTCACCAACACTCATACCAGTGACAAATGAACAGGATGAAACCAACTGTGGGTTTTATGTGGTCGACAGCTTATTTTTGTCATGAGGATATGACCTCAACCAGTGCTCCTATAGCAGAAGCAGAGTTCATACTAGGCAACATTAGAAACAACATTAGACTAAAGTAATAAAAGTTAAACTGGTGAAACTCTATGTCAGTCTGTAGAGATGCTCATGAGCATGCATATATTAACCTGTTCCTATAGAGACAAGAAAATAATTGCTTGATTGTGCATTTGATAAACCACGACTAATAGCTAACTGGTAATAAAACAAACAATAAAAACTAGAATAACAGAATATTGAACTTGCATCCTCATGTCTAAAGGTTTTGTAATATGAGATTAGTATTCTGACAGTGGCCTTGTGTTACTTCTCTGATGTCTCATGAAAGTCTAAATATGGCCATACATGCAGTTTCCTCTGTAGCGAGGGAGGTGAGAAAACAACACGTGTCCAGCTTCACAGTAGCATCTCTCGTGTTGACTGTGTGATCATGTGACCCTTGTGAGCGATGAACAGACGAGTGCTGACATCACAGACATGTTGCTCTAACATCTGTAGTTATAGACAGATTTTGTTGATTGTCATTATCTGAAGGGGGTCTATATGATACCTGGAATACCTCGACAGCATTAGTGTTCCCATATATCCCAAATGGTATTTGTTGGTTTGACTAACCCGTAGCCCTGGAAGTATCACTCTTGAAGGAAACATTTGCGGGAACAAAGAGTAATGTATTTGATGTTTCTCCTATAGAGGGCGCTTAGCGCTGGGTTGTTTCCGATGAAAACAGACGGCTGCCTCAGTGGATGACTGAAATAAGCTCAGTCAAGACGGACAGTTTTCACTTCTCATAATGGATCAGACACCTTCGAGATCAAAGGCAGACATGTGCGGTGTCGTCATCAAATCATTTTTCCCATCGTACGTTTAGTCAGTGCAGTCAGTGGACATTGGTTCAATTAAAACAAAAGCCTTGTGCAATAGCTCTGTTTGTGTGGTTCATTTGAATAAATGTGAACGCTGCCATCCGAACCTTGGTGCGCACCAAAAACTGGAAGATGAGATTCTTAAAGTACAGAAAGCTCAAGCACACCTGTTTTTTCTCGTCATAATCACAATGTTGCCATCACAGTTCAGTACAGGCGTCAGAACCGCGTCTCAGATCTAGGATTGTGTGTGTGACGGAGGGATTCCTGCCGTTGTTTTGACCTCTTTAAACATGTTATAAGCTCTTCACGAGTTCTCAGCTGGTCAAAATATTATTATGTAGGCTACGCATGTCACAAGCACAAATGAGAGTGCCCGTGGTTACCACTAGAGGGCACTGCATCCTGGACTGTCACTTCATCTGAGGAACTACATTTATCACATCACTCCTGGACTTCCTTTCTGATTACATCCACCTGCACCCCATTACCTTGTTAGGTCACACTTCATAAGCCTGGTCATGTCTGTCATTCAATGCGAAATCTTGTTTTGTTCACACTGCATTTCTGAGCGTTTTCTTGTCTCTTGGTTTTGGATTTCTTGCCTGTTCCGTGGATTACCTGTTTGCCTGTCTCTCATGTCTTTTTTGCTTGATTGGATTGATATCCTGTTATGACATCATGCCTGTTTGTTGTCTACGAGTGTGGATTACCGTTTAAACTAAAGATGCATTTGGATCCTCAACCTTCTGTCTCAGAGCAGTACGTGATAACGCACACGCAATAAGCACATTTATCCCGGTTCACAGCATTGTTCTGAATGTTCAAAATCTCAAAATAAGCAATACGTGATAAAAGCTGACCAATCAGGTTGTGAACGTATCCCTATGCCTTAAGTTTTGCCTTTAAAATTGTCAATCTGAACGCTAAGCAGACCAGGACTAAATGTTTTCGTTTTTGTATTGGTCTGGACCAAGCAACCTGAACTACAAGATAAAATGTATTTTATCTTCAGTTGATTTCATCTAAGGCTGTGGCTGAAGTCAGTTGTAGTTCTTGTGTTTCTCTGTCCTTCAGTGATTCTGCTCATTATCATCAGGTGTTCATCACTAATGTTTCATAAAAGTGTTAAAAAAACTAAACATGACAGTTATGCAAGTCCGACGGTTAAGTAGAGAGGGTTAGATAAAGGGGTTTGAGTGATCAATTATCAGTATTTAACCCGACGAAAATATATTTATTCCATATTATCCACATTATATTTCACCTGCAGCAGCATTGTGAACTTTTGTAATGATACTTTTGGCCATTAACTTTGCAAACACATGAGAGGAGTCTCTGCATTAAAGACCAATGAATGGCAGAACGTGCTACTACATTTATCTCCGATACGGTAGGAAATGAAATTGAATGTGGACGATTTGAACTGTGACGATGATTGACAGGGATGTTTAAATGGTGACGAGCTGCACGTAACTAAGCAACAGAGTCCGTTATAGATGACAAAGTAGTATGTCCCAAAGCTTGCATACTCTTCTGCTACACACTCAAAAGTATGTACTTTTTCTTCACAAAAATAGTACATAGTTTTAGGTCGTAGTATAAGTAGGTGAATTGAGACGCAGCATATGGATTTTACTGTGTGGTTCAGGTGTGTTTGATTGGGGTTGGAGCTTAACTCTGCTGGACGATAGCCCTCCAGGTCTAATAGCCTAGAATATGATTCAATAAAAGGACAATCTACTATTTCCTTTAAATACAGGCAACTGTGATGCCCACTAAAGTGTTATCACATTTGTGGTAGTTTTCTGTAATTTTACAATTAAAATTTTAAATAATTGGTCAGGGGTAATGAACCTGTTTCCACCACCATTCTTTCACAAAATTATTTAATATATAGGGCAGGAGAAATTGTGGAGTTCGCCAGCAGGGGGTAGAGTAGCGCTTATGGTGCTTCAGGGGAGCGTTACGTCAGTTTGGTCCGCTTTGCGGTTGCCCTCTTTCTGCTGAGCGAGATGAAAAACGGATGCTGAGTTTGCCCTGTCTCACTTATTTCTCCTGTTTCCAGGTTGGTGGGATAGTAAATTAAGCTAAATACCTGAAGTGGAATATGCTGACATGTCACTGAATGTTTAAATGTCCGCTAATAAGGCTGTTTTATGGATATGTGGACATATATGTAAATATGGCAGTAGCCGCATTTTCACGCCGGTTAACGCCACCTGTTGCTGCCAAAGTCACGTCAGAGAGAGTTTTATTTTTAGCTCCTTGAACATTCTTGTAAAGTCTCGATACGTTTGAAATGTATGATGTTGATGTAAAATGTTATCAGCGAATATTAAAAACTGAGTTTGCATAATGGTTAAAAAGTAAGGTTAAATATAAATGTGATGTATTTTACAAAGTGGTTAAAAATAAGTTAAAATTCTGTCAGCTCATGCACTTTGGGGAAGAGGAAAAGAAATGACTTTAGCTGGAAATGGAAAATGCATTTGAGAACTATATGTAATTGTTAAATTAAGCCATGTTATATTTTGAGTTGGAAAGAGACAACTTACAGAGTAACATTGGTTATGACAATTGGTTATTGTCATTTTGATTTATGTAATCACCCAAAATGTATAATTCAGTATTTGCTGAAACCTGGGGAAAAAAAGGGACAACTTGTATTTTATTTTGAAGTTATGTTTGTTTCATAGTGAACATTGAGTGTTTGTATCAGAGGAGGATTTAAATGGTGAATGTCTAATAAATCCTCTCTGCTCTCTTTCTGCTGAGCGAGATGAAAAACGGATGCTGAGTTTGCCCTGTCTCACTTATTTCTCCTGTTTCCAGAGAGAGCATATAAGCTGTTTATGTGGTACCAGCCGGTGCCTGTAACACAACTTTATTTGTGTAGTCAAATTCTCTCAAAGCACCAATTTGAAACCATGAGCTGAAAATTGGTCAGTTTATTTTTGATCATTTAATTTCTATAAAAAAAAACAAAAAACATTTTAACTCTTTCCCTGCCATTGACGAGTTGTTTCGTCATTCATGAGAAAACGGCTTTATGGCTTTTTATATTTTTAGCTTTGGATATTACACATCTCCTGAATGAGTAAAGTATCTCAAGATCAAAACACAGACAAAAAAGAAGCAGAAACAAGCAATCTCCTATGTAAGCAGATGCACATGAAAAATAATGCGCCCAACAATAATAAACAGTGTTTAGGACTGTGAAGCTTTGGGGGTGTTGATGGACTTGATCTACTCGACAGCTGTGCTTTGCTCATTGTACTGAATCTGATCTGACGTAGTCTTTGACAAAAACATGGTTTTCTTAGTTTTTTGCACAAAATGTTGCTTTTTTATGAAACATACTGACATTTAAGAATGCACAAAGCTAGAATAAAAAAGATTAAAAAAAATAATGTGTGTTTAAAAGCTGAGTCTGTTCTTTCTTTTGATACATTGCATGTTCAGATATTCATACAGCAAAATATTCTGTGGGACATGAATATTTTTTGAAAATGACCAAAAACACTACTGATGGCTGAAAAAAAAAAAAAAAAAAAACACTGGCGGGGAAAGAGGTAATAAACAGATGATTTTGTTTTAAAAGGTATTTACAAATCTTGCACGTGATTCAGTTACACTATTAAATTTGAAGGTCATTTCAGCAATAGCTCACAGTGGAAAACCTGTTTATTGATTACAAAACTGTCCATTCATCACACACAGTGAGATCATACATGAACATAATCCATCACAAAAACCACATCACTGCAGAACGAAAACTTTAAAGTGTCATTTACACATAAAGTCGCTCATTTTCATTGGTAGTTGTGATGTGAGCGTGTCCAGTGATGCCACAAAAGTTGCGTAAAGTCTGCTTCCTTTTACCGTGGTGTCATGCTGTCTGGCTACAACAGAAATAAGACAAGAGAAACACATTTACACACAATTGAATTTGTTTGCTGTTGGTGAAGTTACTCTTTGAGTCTAGTCTGTAACTGAATGAAAGTTATGTTAAGTATCTATTGATGAGTAAATATTGAGAACATCTGAGGATCTCCAACTTACTGGCAGATTCTCATATTCAGAAGAGCCCGACTGGTGAACAGCAGATCTGGGATGGACAGTCTATGGGAAAAAAAAACACATTGATTGATTATTTATTATCTGACTTTTGAAAGCTTTTACTTATGTAGTTTTTGATATTTCACTTACAAGTGTGTTGTACAGGTCAGGTGATCTAGACTTGAGGTCAAGAGCTGTATATGAGCCTGTACTGGGATCATCGTTCTACAGGGATAAATATATTATACACACAAACATCTCTGCATGGATGAAAAAGCTCATTAATTTAATTCTTGTATTGATTTAATTGTGTGATTCTTTGATTATCTCACCTCATACTCATGTATTGCAGATCTTCTGGTCATTTTCCTCTGACTGTCAAAAAGGAAATATTATTTCATTGTTTCATATCTAATTATTAATCAAATATCTATAGTTTGAAAGTAGTAGTTTGATATGTATATATTGTATTTACATAATAAATAGTATAATGATGAAGATGATGATGAAGAATAATCCTCCAGATGCCGCTGTGATCACAATCACATTCCTACCAGCACCATGATGAACTGAAAGAGGAAGATCCTCATGATTAACTCTCCAAACTGATGAATGATGTGAAGATACAGGAGTGTGTTAATAAAAGCTTCACCTGTGATAGTTACAGCGTCTGATCTCTGAGATCCATGTTGATTGTGAGCCTGACAGTAGAAGCGTCCACTCTGTAGTGCACTGAAACTCTGTCCAGATCCAACAGCTGAGGTTTCATTCTCCTTAAACCAGCTGAAGTTCAGAGCAGGAGGGTTTGAATCACTGCTGCAGCTCAGAGTCACTGAATCTCCCTCCACTATTACACCAGATCCACTCATCAACACTGAGACGCTCCTGGGTGGGTCTGAAACAGAAAACACAATACATTTGACATCACAGATGTATAGAAGATTTAATGTCACAGTTACTGAACCATCATTAACTCACACATGACGTTTAGAGTCACAGCTGAGTATTTCTCTCCATGCTCATTGATAGCCTTGCACTTGTATTCTCTACTGTCATCAGAGCTGATCTTTGAGATTCTGTAGATTCTTCCAGATCCTACAATCGTTCCTCCTTTAAACCAGGAGATTTGTCCAGGAGGGTTTGAATCACTGCTGCAGCTCAGAGTCACTGAATCTCCATCCACTATTATACCAGATGGACTGATGGAGATTACAGGATTCACTGGAGGATCTACAGAAGAAATATTTGAAATTATTTGTAATCAGTAGTTCATCTCTGAAGGCCTCAAAGTGTCAAGTTAAACTCTTTTTATATCAAAATGTTTGTGTTGAGAATTCTTTTATGGGGGAGTTGAAGCAGACATTATTTTCCCCTCTCCAAAATTTGATGTGTTCCTGATTTTACAACTCTATGTTTGGTTCTCAGGCTGCTATTTGATAAATTAAAGATCATGGATTGAGTACTGGATTGACTGTTTTAATGGACACAATATCCTGGTTGCACATTCCTTAACCAAATCACTTTAATACTTTACAGTTTGCCCAATGACAATATATGACTGTAGATGTGACTTTGAAAATATGTTAGTGCAACTGAAAGAGTCAAAGCCACTGATTACAAGAAGAGCCCACATACTTTTGCCCATGTAATTTACATCACTGGACTCTTCAAAGACGATTAACTGGGGAATTGACAAATGTCATCTAGTCGCTTATCAAATAAACTTGTTAATTGTGACTTTCTTTAACTGGGGGTCTGCCAATCATTGGAATACCTGTTGAGTCCTCTTACACAATTTAAAAATAATAATAATAATAATTTTTTACATTTTATTAATAAAATATATTATACTCTGGTTTCACAAACAAGGTTTAAGCCTAGTCCCAGATTTAAATGCATGTGTGAGCCTTTTTAACTGAAAACAACTTATATCTTAAAACATGTCAGTGCCATTGTTTTGTCTCAAGATGCACACCAGTAATGTTTTTTTTCTATAAAAGCTACTTAAATGTCCTGATTAAACTAAAGCCTACACAGCAAAATACACAGTGTTAAATAAACACTGCTTAGAGCACATATGGCCCCACTCTACAGTGTGTTAAAGTAACACTGAAGCCGTGTTAAAATTAATGAGATAATTAAGAGATTTATTAATTAGTGATGAACAACTGATGATAATGAGCAGAATCACTGAAGGAGAGAGAAACACAAGAGCTACAACTGAATTCAGCCACAGCCTTAGATGAAATCAACCGAAGATAAAGAAGACATTAAGGCCACATCCACACGAAGCCAGAGATTTCCCTGTTCAATAATTTTTTCCCCTCATCTCAAGAAATATCTGCATACACACAAAACACTTGGGGTTACTTAACTGTTACCCTGTTCCCTGATAAAGCGGAACGAGATGCTGCATAAACTTATGCAAATGCAAATGTCTTTGACATGACCAACTGTGAAAATTTGTTTGAAGACCCGTCCTGAAGCATCATCAGCCAGGCCTAGCAATGCAGCATCTCGTTCCGCTTTATCAGGGAACAGGGTAACAGTTAAGTAACCCCAAGTGTTTTGTGTGTATGCAGATATTTCTTGAGATGAGGGGAAAAAATTATTGAACAGGGAAATCTCTGGCTTCGTGTGTTCCCTTTCAAAAGCTACACTCAATGCTGCATAAGCTTATGCAAATATCGAAAATAACCACGCCGCTGTGCTTGATGGTGCCTGGACCCCTTACGGTTGTGTAGGTGTGCACAAGAATGCAAGAAGCCTCAGACATTAGCTTGTGATGTCGACTCAAGGACATGAGAGCCCTAACACAGTAGAAGAGGCGACTCCCCTGGTGGAGTGAGCCCTTAATCCTATAAGCGAAGCTTGACTGCGCGCCTCATAGGCAAGAGCAAAAGCACCCCTGACCCAATGTGACATTGTTTGTTTGGTGGCGGCAGAACCTCTGTTATGGACCCATGGCAAACAAACAATTGCTCTGACTTACGCCACTGGCTAGTTTGGTGGACATAGGCCTGAAGTGTCAGGGTTCTGTCACTTCGGTCTAGTTTACTCTTGTTTTTTTATTTTATTGGTTTGAGACAGAGCCCTGACACTCCTGTATTGTTTGTCTTGTCTTGTGTGAGCGCGCAGCTTTGAGCATGCTCGAGCTGCGTGCTCTTCTGTCCCTGTCTTGTCGTGTGAGCATGCACTCTTCTGTCCGTGTGTTGTGTTCTGTGTAGCACGTGGTTCGTGTTTACATCGGCCGCATGCTTTCATGTTATGTTTTGTCTTGTGTTGTGTAGCACGTGGCTGGTGTTTTTCCACTGGCTGCATGCTTTCATGTTGTCATGTTTTGTGTGAACATGCAGCTGATTAGTTCTCATTAGCTGCATGTTCATGTCACGATTGGTGTGAGCAAATGTCTTTTCAAGTGTTTCTTTGTTCCATGTGCTCATGTCTATTGTCTAAACCTGCCCACCTTGTTTCCTGATTTTTGGTTAATTTGCCCCACCTGTCTTCCCTCGTTACCCTCTTTTGTTTGTTCCCTATTTAATCTCCTTGTGTTTGCAGTCCTATGCGGAATCGTTGTCGAATGTACCTTGTGTTTCCCTGCTTCCTACGTCACGTCACGTCAAGCCAAGCCAAGCCAATCCAATCCAATCCAAGCCAAGCTCTAGTCAAGTCTTGTTTTTCCCCCCTCGGGATAGTTTTGTTTGTCTTGTTTTATTTTATTATTATCATTAAAAGCCCATATTTACTCTGCATCTATGAGTCCTCGCTCCTTTAACTTCACCAACCCTGACATGAAGATCACGGACTGGACACAGTCTATGAAGTTTCTCCTGATCCGGCGTTGTCAACGTAGGTAATCAGGTGCAGGTAATCAGGATGAGGATGCAAAATCACTTTCACCAAACCTGGAGCAAAGTCTAAGCAGAATGGCGATATTGACAGAGTCTGCATGTGCCCAATTCTTTTCAGAGAAGTTATAACCATAAGAAAAAACATCTTTAGAGTCACAAGTTTGTCAGACGCTGATTCTAGAGGTCCAAAGTGGGTCTCAACCAGGCCTCCCATGTGGCACCCCATCCACCAGGGCATGGCAAGCCAAAAGAGTGGCCACATAAACCCTGAGAGTGGAGGGGCAAGTGCCTGTTGACAACTCCTTGCAGAAAGTTGTAGCCAAAAGATAAAACAATTCTATGGGTCAGAAGTCTGTCAGATGCTGACTCTAATGGTTCAAAGGGGGTCTCAACCAGACCCTCGAGGACTATAACTAAGTTCCATGAAGGGATCTTGGTTTTTACTGGAGGCCTCAACTGCCTGGCACAATAAAGCGAGCGAGCAGAGGATGCCTCCTGAGCGGCACCCCATCCACCAGGGCGTGACAAGCCGATAGAGCGGCCACATAAACACTGTTCGACCAACGCAGCGCTATCGAAGAGCAAAAAGCAAGGCCCTTGTTGGTGAACCCTGGCTATAACTCCTGGGAGCAGAGCGACTGGAAGGAGGGCATACATACGCATTATGGGCCATGTATGAACCATCACATCACACTGAGAGAGAAGCATAGGGGACATTGCACTGTCTGAGAAGAGGTGACGAGGTCCATTTCCGCTCTGTAAAATCTATTTGATCTGTTTGACTACTTCTGGGTGGAGGCACTACCAACTCGAGGCAGTTGATGTGCCAACTGAGTTGATGACCCTCCCATTCCTGTTGAGCTGGACGACCACTTAAGGCCGCACCCCTGCCCGTCAGGGAAGCATCTCACAAGGTACACCTAGAGTGGGACCCAAGGCAAGAACCACATAGTTAGTATACAAAGCCACATGGCGCGCCACTTTAATTGCCTGAGGATTGGCCCTAAATCCTCTGGCTTTGAGCCACAACTGAAACGGTCTAATGTGCAACAACCCCAAAGGAAAACCCATGGATGCTGATGCCATGAGACCTAACACTCTGGTGCTGATGATCAGTAAGATCTTGGTATAGCCTGACTTTTCTCAGGGTATACTAAATGGTCTTGATTCGAGTGGGAAACCGTTGTGCCCACCTCGTGACCAAAACCCAAACAAACCCTAGATAAGTCGTTCTCTGGGCAGGAGAAAGAACACTTTTCTTGGTGTTGAGTCTCAACCCTAGAGAAACTAGATGAGCTAACACACTGTCTCAGTGTTGAAGCACCATCTCATGCGATTGTGCTATTAGCAATCGTGTATGTAATTCAAAATGTGAATTCCCCGGAATCACAATGGAGCCAGTAATACATCCATGCATTAGGCTAGTCGAATGGAAGACCTGAAATTGGTAAGCTTTTGCCCCCAAGAGCGAACCTCAGGAACTTCCTGTGTTGTGACAGTCTTTATATGTGAATACATATGTCCTTTGGATCAATCGTGCCAAATCCAACCACAATGTTGAATATACGGCACGACCGGCTTCACTGTAACAACTTTACCTTGAGTACTTTAACTGCTTCATGGTTTAAGACTCGAGATCTAAGATTGGACACACACCCCACCCTACTGGGGACCAGGAAGTAACTGCTGTCACTTGTGACAGCACGAGTGCCAACTCCGCCTTCAAGGAAGTGGAGACCACGGCGTTCAAACACGGAGGACGACAAATAAATTAGACAAATAAATTTTACAAATTTTACTGTGCTTAACACCCATGCAGAAACGACTGGTAGAAGTTCCACGCTGCCAGACACTGAGAGTGACAATTTTAACACTTCCTGTTGAAGGGATGTTCTATGTCCTGGATGATAGCAGGATTTAAACACAGAACGTCTAACATTTCACTGGAAACCTCTGATTTTTGATGTCTGTGTCCAAAAAAATGTCAGGCAATGTATATAATAATGCAAGAAAGGAGATAATCAATGAAAATCAATGAAAATTAATTTCCATTTTTGGTCAGTGATGAGATTAGTGAATCATTCTACCTTATGATGATAAAAACTATATCACTTGATCATCTCTATTTCTGGCTTCCTTTGTAACAAATTATGTGTTTTGGTAAACATTGTTACAAAAAGCAGAAACTCAGATAAAAAGCCAAGATTCAAACTGACCAACTAAATGAAACACTGATCACCATTTTAAATAAAACATCAACATCTAAACCTCTGTTAATTCTCAATAAGAGCTTCTGTAGTCATCTGACAGAAATAAAGTTAGTCTGCTTAGTAATGTGTGAAGCTGGTAATGCTGTTTGTGGAGTTGTTTAATCCTCCTCTGCTGAGATCTTCAGAGATTGAATGTCTTATTTTATCTTCAGTTGATTTCATCTAAAGCTGTGGCTGAAGTCAGTTGTAGTTCTTGTGTTTCTCTTTCCTTCAGTTATTCTGCTTGTTAACAGCATTAATGATCAATCATCAATCAATTAATCTCTTAACACTTAATTATCTCATTAAATTTAACACTGCTTCTGTGTTACTTTAACATTTTGTATTTGTGTGCTGTGAGCAGTGTTGATTTAACACTGGGGATTTTACTGTGTAATCCTGACTTAATCTAAGACCTGTCTGTGAAACCAAGCCAATATCATGTAAACTTCAGATCTTAAGTTTAAAAAGTGCAGTTTACTGAAACATAATTAACTCACACATGACATTTAGAGTCACAGCATCAGAGTATTTCTCGCCATGTTCATTGGTGGTCTTGCAATTGTATTCTCCACTGTCATCAGAGCTGATCTTTGAGATTCTGTAGATTCTTCCAGATCCAACAATCTTTCCTCCTTTAAACCAGCTGAAGATCAGAGCAGGAGGGTTTGAATAACTGCTGCAGCTCAGAGTCACTGAATCTCCCTCCACTATTACACGAGATGGACTGATGGACACTGAGACGCTCCTGGGTGAGTCTGAAAAGGAAAAACATTTCAAATTCACATTAAATATTAGAAATTGTAAATTTAGATGTGAACAATATGAACAATGTGCAGATGATCATTAACTCACACATGACGTTTAGAGTCACAGCATCAGAGTATTTCTCTCCATGTTCATTGGTGGACTTGCACTTGTATTCTCCACTGTCATCAGAGCTGATCTTTGAGATGCTGTAGATTCTTCCAGATCCTACAATCGTTCCTCCTTTAAACCAGCTGAAGTTTAGAGCAGGAGGGTTTGAATCACTGCTGCAGCTCAGAGTCACTGAATCTCCCTCCATTATTACACCAGATGGACTGATGGACACTGAGACGCTCCTGGGAGGGTCTAAAAACAGTAATCAAACTTATTGTGACAAGGATCATAGAACATTTTTGTGCAACTAATTATTGATGAAAATCATATTAAATATGCTGAAATGTTCTACAGCATCTTATGTTGTATAATGAACTCACACATGACGTTTAGAGTCACAGCATCAGAGTATTTCTCTCCATGTTCATTGGTGGACTTGCACTTGTATTCTCCACTGTCATCAGAGCTGATCTTTGAGACGCTGTAGATTCTTCTAGATCCTACAATAGTTCCTCCTTTAAACCAGTTGAAGTTCAGAGCAGGAGGGTTTGAATCACTGCTGCAGTTCAGAGTCACTGAATTTCCCTCCACTATTACACCAGATGGACTAATGGACACTGAGACGCTCCTGGGAGGGTCTAAAAACAATATTTTTTTAAGACCTATTAATAATTTTTTGAGACCTATTACATATTTTTTAAATTACTAATATGAACTGAATTTATCAAAACAGAGAATTAGCATTGTATGTTTTATTCTAAACTCACACATGACGTTTAGAGTCACAGCATCAGAGTATTTCTCTCCATATTTATTGACGGTCTTGCACTTGTATTCTCCACTGTCATCATAGCTGATCTTTGAGATGCTGTATGTTTGTCCAGATTTGAGAGGTTTTGTTCCTTTAAACCAGCTGAAGTTCAGAGCAGGAGGGTTTGAATCACTGCTGCAGTTCAGAGTCACTGAATCTCCCTCCACTATTACACCAGATCCACTCATCAACACTGAGACGCTCCTGGGTGGGTCTGAAAAGGACAAAAGGAACTGTATATATGAGTATTAAACAGAAAACAAATATAATTAACTTCATCACAATAAAGATGTCACACATATTCATGACAAAACATAAAAAATCAGTTATCTTATGTTAGAATTTTAATCAGTAAATCACACCACTAATCATTTTTTCACCACCAGTAACATCATTTGATCCTATTGTATCTTGGTTATCTTTGCCATAGCAAATGTGTTTTTTACCTTTTAACCTGCGCACCTATTTTTGAGAATTTTCTGAAAAGGACATACCCAAATGAAAATGTCTGCAGCTCTTAAACCCTATGGTCTATATTCATAAATATGGTCTTATTTTAAACAAGACATTTGAAATATTGCTACCCAAGAGTCATAATAACTCAAAGTAATATGACAACAGAGTAATATACATGTAAATATACATGCAAGTTGCTCATGTTTTTTTATTCTTATCACTTAGGGAAAACTTTATGAGACTTTAATGTTAAGAACTGAATGTCTAATCATGTTATGATTCAAATGTGATGATGCAACTCTCAAAATTGTAGCTTCTGTAAGCTTTTATGGCAAGAAAAGTCTAGGCATCCTTTCAAAAAGGCCATTTATTTCAGAAAATGTGTAATTGTAAAGAGTAGTTTTTCATTCAAATAAACTGCAATAAACGTCTAAGGTTACGTATGTAACCTCTGTTCCCTGAGAACAGGGAACGAGCGCTGCGTCTAGCTGACGCTATGGGGGGGAACGCCCTCGGCGTGACTGGTGTCTGAAGCTACTATCGAATCACGGCAAAGTCTTTGACCGACGTCAGCCCATGACGTCATCAACGTGCGACCCGGAAGTATAAAAGGGCGCCGTGCCAACACATACACATCTTCTCGTCTGAAGGGACTGTATGGCAGATAGGCCCTGAAGCATGGCAACGCGACGCAGCGCTCGTTCCCTGTTCTCAGGGAACAGAGGTTACATACGTAACCTTAGACGTTCCCTTTCGAAAGGGAACTCTCGCTGCGTCTAGCTGACGCTATGGGGAACGATATACCAACGCCGCCATGCTGAGGGGAGTGTCTGCCCATTGGCAGTGACAACTGTCAACTCAAGTAATTCATAGAAAAACCTGAGCGACTCCCCCTCAGGTCCTGGGCTGACAGTGACAGCACTCCCTACGGTCATAGCCCAAGCTATACAACTAAACGGAACCCTAACGCACTGCATGGAGTTCCATCCAGACAGCTCCAAGGCCCGGGACCACTACTTCCAATGAAGGGGTCCCTTCAAGGGAATGTGGCTAGGGGACCCGAAGGAACCCCAGCCAGTCACTACTCGGGAAAAAGTTCTCCCGAGTGCCACCAGGGAGGCCTGACCTGGTGCCCTAAGTGTTATGGACACTTCGGTTTAGCCAACCCTGTCTGTTCAAAACAGAGCCTCTGGATGGTGCCCAAAGGGCGTCCAAGCTAAGGGACTGAAACACAGGCAGTCTTACTTAGCCCGGAACTCAGAGACGGGTTATCCAAGAGAGCAACACTCAGCGTAGTGCTTTTCAACCCTTGCTATCGAGGGGAGTCTGCCTGCTCAAATCAAGGATCTACCAGGTGCTTGTGTTTCACAGCAGTAGGGAGGCCGAAAGGGCCTAATGACTGATCTAACAGGGAGGCCTCATGAGAGGCCTACGACCGTCTGACCAGGCTCAGGCGGCTGAGCACTCATAGACGACCCTCATTGAGGGGAGCAGCTGAGCCTGCCTGGCGAGTAACCTCCAGCTATAGGCCCAACTACCACAAGTTCTCACAGAGAACTGGTAATCAAAGTGCCTAGCTCAGGAACTTCAACTTCAAGGAGGCCCTGTGGGCCTACTACTTGATAGCGGGTATTCCAGGGAGGCCTATAGAGGCCTACTACCTAACCGCAAGCCATGCTGGAAACCCAAGCATCCAGGCTCGGGACTCCGTCCTCAGGGAGGCCTTAGTGAGGCCTACTACCTGACAGTAATACCGCCTGCTGAGGTTACCCTTGTTTTCTCAAGGAGGCCTAATGGAGGCCTACTACTTGACAGTCAAGCTACGCAGGCTAGTCGGGCATCCTGTTTAAGGAACCCGTCCTCAAGGGAGGCCTATTAAGGCCTACTACCTGATAACCAGCCTTTAGGGAGGCCTGGAGAGGCCTACTACCTGATTGCAATACGTGCTAAATGACTGGGTCCCAGGAACACCTTAGGGAGGCCTGATGGGGCCTACTACCTCGTTCGAGTGACCACCATCTGGGACTCGACAGTCAAGCTACGCAGGCTTTTCGAGCATCCTGATTAAGGAACTCGCCCTCAAGGGAGGCCTATTAAGGCCTACTACCTGATAAGCAGCCTTTAGGGAGGCCTGGAGAGGCCTGCTACCTGTTTGCAATGCGTGCTAACTGTTTCAGATGACTGGACCCCAGAAACACCTTAGGGAGGCCTGATGAGGCCTACTACCTTGTTCGAGTCAGGGAGGCCTATTAAGGCCTAGAATTAACAGCAGGCTTTCAGGGAGGCCTGATGAGGCCTACAACCTGCCTCTGAGAGCGACCACAATCTGGGAACTCACCCTCAGGAAAGCCTAGTAAGGTCTTAGAGTTAACAGCAGGCCTTTCAGGGAGGCCTGATGAGGCCTACAACCTGCTTCTGGTAGTGATCACAACCTGAGAGCTCACCCTCAAGGAGGCCTAGTAAGGCCTTACACCTACCAGCGGGCCTTCGGGGAGGCCTGATGAGGCCTACAACCTGATAGCCTCCAGGCTAGCTGTCCTGATGCGCACATCGGTACATACCTCCAGTGAGGCCTGTTTGAGGCCTTCCAACTGATAATGCGCCTTGTTCAAGAGGCCTAGTGAGGCCTACAATTGACAGCCGACCTTCAGGAGAGCGTATTACCCCTATTTAACCTGATAGCCAGCTAGGCTAGTAGTACCCTGATGCTTAAGCATTGTCACCTGCCTTACTAGAGGCCTGATAAGGCCTACCACTGTCACCGTTTACTCTTGAGAACGGTGCAATCCTTGCTGCTAACTGGGACAGCCATAATTGAAAAATGTGGGTTGTAGTAATATTAACTCGTTTTCATGGAGGCCTGCTGAGGCCTAACACATGATAGCTACCCATTACCCCAGCCAGCACAGTCATGTGGGGCCCATATGGGCGTCACCTGGGCTGTCTAACTGGGGCCCAGCCAGTTTTGTCCTCAGTTTCCATGTAGGCCCCACATGGGCTAGCCCAGATGAACTGAACACTGCTCAGTGTGCACACTACAGGCTGTTAAATGTAACTGAATCAGTGTTGGAGTTAATGAGATAATTAAGTGATTATTGAGTAAAGAGTGAATATTACTGAAGACTCCTGATGATAACAAGCAGAATCACTGAAGGACAGAGAAACACAACAGACTTCAGACACAACTTCACAAAAGCATTATCAGCTTCCCTTTTTACCTATTAGATTGACTTTCTGTTATCTTAGTTTTTATTGATAATTCCCACTGAGCAAAGGTGTACGTTGAAAAGACGTCCACTGAGGAGCCAGAATGAAAGTTTTTATGACGTCTGTTTTTGACGTGTTCTGCACGTCCGATATAGACGTTCATGGAACCTCAAGGTTAAAAACTAGTTTGAATGTGCTCATTGTGGACATATTTCCCATTTGTAATTGCAAAGCAACTCACAGACAGTGTGTGTTTGTCCAGAAATCATGAAAATAACAGAAACTTAGCTCACACCTTTGGACACTTTAGGCAATTTAGCATCTGTAATTCACACATCTTTGGATCGTGAGAGAATCGTGGGATTCAATCCAGGATCTTCTTGCTGTGAGGAGACAGTGTTTCCCACTGAGACACTGGTGCTGCCCTTAATCACAGACATAAGACACACTTTGACTATTTCTGTCAGACGTCTACAGAAGCTCTTACTGAGAATTAACAGAGCTTTAGATGTTGATGTTTATGGTGAATTTGAAGTCACCATTGTGGTGGGAAGCGTTTGCTTTAGTTGGGCTCTTGGTCCCCGTATTTGAGTTAGCTTTTCTTTGGATGTTATAACTGTGTGTGTGAAACACAATAGTTGTGGCTGAGAAAGCAAAGATAAAGTGACTTCAGGTGTTGTCAGCGCCTTGTTGATGACTAAATCATCAGAAGTCTAGAATCTGATGTTGTGCTTTTGAGTTTTAGGTTCTTGTTCGGCAAATAATAATTTGTTTATATACTATAAGCTTGTGAATCTGCTGTATTGACACCAATAGCAATAAACAAATCACTCATCCTGAAAGATGATAAAAAAGCAGGTGCACATTGTTTTTAGAAAATATTTCACATAGTCACACGCAGATATCAAGATTTTGCATATTATTCACAACAACGGTGACAATCAAGCATGAGTTTTGTACTTTGAAGCTACCCATCATGCATTGCAGCATGAAGTTTTTTTGTTATGATTGTCACCGTTGTTGTGAAGCATAGGCAAAATCTTGATGTCTGTGTGTGACTATGTGAAGTATTTTCTCAAAACAATGTGCACCTGCTGTTTTATCATCTTTCAGGATAAGTGATTATTTTATTGCTATTAGTCCCGATACAGTGGATTCACAAGTTTATAGTATATAAACAAATGATTATTTGCCAAACAAGAACACAAAACTCAAAAGCATAACATCAGATTCTAGACTTCTGATGATTTAGTCATCAACAAGGAGCTGACAACACCTGAAGTCACTTTATCTTTGCTTTCTCAGCCACAACCATTGTGTTTCACACACACAGTTACAGCAGCCAAAGAAAAGCTAACACAAATACGGGGACCAAGAGCCCAACTAAAGCAAACGCTTCCCACCACAATGGTGACTTCAAATGAAACATAAACATCAACATCTAAAGCTCTGTTAATTGTCAGTAAGAGCTTCTGTAGACGTCTGACAGAAATAGTCAAAGTGTGTCTTATGTCTGTGATTAAGGGCAGCACCAGTGTCTCAGTGGGAAACACTGTCTCCTCACAGCAAGAAGATCCTGGATTGAATCCCACGATTCTCTCACGATCCAAAGATGTGTGAATTACAGATGATAAGTTTTCTAAAGTGTCTAAAGGTGTGGGCTAAGTTTCTTTTATTTTCATGATTTCTGGACAAACACACACTCTCTGTGAGTTGCTTTGCAATTACAAATGGAAAATATGTCCACAATTTGAACTAGTTTTTAACCTTGAGGTTCCATGAACGTCTATATCGGACATGCAGAACACGTCAAAAACAGACGTCATAAAAACTTTCATTCTGGCTCCTCAGTGGACGTCTTTTCAACGTACGCCTTTGCTCAGTGGGAATTATCAATAAAAACTAAGATAACAGAAAGTCAATCTAATAGGTAAAAAGGGAAGCTGATAATGCTTTTGTGAAGTTGTGTCTGAAGTCTTTTGTGTTTCTCTGTCCTTCAGTGATTCTGCTTGTTATCATCAGGAGTCTTCAGTAATATTCAGTCTTTACTCTATTAATCACTTAATTATCTCATTAACTCCAACACTGATTCAGTTACATTTAACAGCCTGTAGTGTACACACTGAGCAGTGTTCAGTTCATCTGGGCTAGCCCATGTGGGGCCTACATGGAAACTGAGGACAAAACTAGCTGGGCCCCAGTTAGACAGCCCAGGTGACGCCCATATGGGCCCCACATGACTGTGCTGGCTGGGACTATGGGGACCCGTTCCAGGGAGGCTTGTAGAAGCCTACAAGCTGTACGAGTTTCGCAAAAAACGAGAAATAACTGCCAGACAAACAAACTGACTGCTATTAAAACCAACGACTCTCAATGAGAGGAGGCCTCCGATCTAAGTACAACAAAAAAGGTGACGGTGCCTCAGCAACGCGCCTCCTTCATCCACATACCAACTGACGCCGTAGCGCTCAGTCGTAACAGAGATAAACTAAACCAACCTGCAGTGGCTTAGGGAACCGAAGACACATAGTAACCCTAGGCGGTAGACAAACACTACATTCTATCAGAAAAGTGTGCTACCGCCTAGTAATCCGCAAACATTTCAAAGAAAAGAGCGGCGGCCTAAACACTACTCTCAAAATGAGAGGAGGCCCATCTTCTGATAACCATAAGCGGTAGCCTATCTGGCGCCATCTTGACCAACCAGGGAAAGCCAACACACGCTCACAAACATAGCCCAGATAATGGTGCTGTGTTAAAGCCTAACTAAGCAGGGGAATAGACAGTTCTCTCTGATGAATACCCAACTCTATACAGGAACCTGGGGTCTGTAAGAAATACATATTTTTAGTATAACACACAAAAATGACCACTCTCACCTGCGGCATGCTGAGCGAAGACTCATTGTGCGGTTCTCACCACCATGTTCTACCGCCCTTGAATGCCTGAAAGGGGCGTTCTCACTGAGCAAGTCCGGGCGGGCCATCAGAACATAGTTCTACTCACCATAGGCCCGCCTCAGGCCTGATGTAAGAAGCGCCTGGGTAAAAATCATTAAAAAGGAAAAAGGAGAGGGCTATGATGTAATCGCCCTCAAGGGAAGTGATCCATCATCAACGCCTTCGTTGAGAACGTTTGTCCTGGATCACCTCCCTTACATCCTTTTTCCCGCGGGAATCCCATCTCCTCTGTACCCTGCTCCTCCAAGGAGGGGGGGCACGAGAGGAGACACTAGCACTCTGGTCCTGCCTACGGTCCTCAGACCATGAAGGACCAGGTCCCGCCTGCCTGGGTGGGGGCGCGGATCTCAGCGGTATGCATGTTTTATTCTTAAATGCCGCTGAGCGCGCCTTCGCCTCCCTGAACTTTCCAACCACCGCCTACACGGAGGTGCCGAAAAGTTCAGTAGGCGAAACCGGCGAATCGAAGAGAAAACCCTTTTCTCTCTCCCCGATATAAGCCAGGCCCAACCACAGATGCCTCTCCGTAACCACCATAGCCGCCATAGAGCGGCCGATAGCAGCAGCAGTCTGCTTGGTGGCCCGGAGAGACAGATCTGTGGTGCGGCGCAGCTCAGCAACCGCCTCAGGGGACAGCCCGGCCCCCTGGTCGAGATCCTCCAACAGGTCCGCCTGGTACGCCTGAAACACCGCCATGGTGTGAAAAGCAGCACCAGCCTGACCTGCTGCCGTGTATGCCCCTGCCATTAAAGCACAACGTGATTTAGAAAGGCAGAGTTTGAGCTCTTCAGTGTTGATGCCCACGAAACGCGAGAAAAGTTCGCAAACTTTCCTCGCCAGTCGGTAGCCTCAACACATATCCATATTCCCCTATCCCCTCGACATCAGCGAAGTTAAAACGCTGATGTTGATGAACATTGGGTAGAATATGGATTCTTCCATGCCCTCTCGATCTCTGTAAGAAGATCAAGAAGGAATGGAAGGCTCATCTGAGCTGATGGTTTATGGCCAAGGAGAAATCGATCGTGCAATCTACCACGAGCGATCTCTCCTCTAACGCGCCAACATGGCAGCAGCAGCCTGCCTGCAGTACGTTCCATAACATTCATCAGCTCAGCATACACGGTCAAGGTGGCTGAGAGGATTGATACCACTCTCACCAGCCATCCCTAAGAGCACTTGCTGTTTAGTCTCGTTAGCCGCCAGATCGTCGCGACGATCGGCGAGCTGCATCTGAGAACCCATGATGTATGCCAACGCTCAGCCTCAGCTTGAGCGGGACAGCATCATCCAGTCCCAGATGCCAAACTTTCTTCCCTCAGGAAAAAAGCCAGACTAGAGTGGAGCGATCTCAGATTGAAAACCGCTCACACTCACACACAAACAACTTCAAATGAACTTGACTGTGCATGCTCTTGATCCCAGGCAGTAAATACACACTCGTGTGTATTAATAATTGAATTTGTTTTACCTTAACTCGTATAGCAGTTTCAAACAGACAGTCCATGAAGACGAGAAGGATGTGTATGTGTTGGCACGGCGCCCTTTTATACTTCCGGGTCGCACGTTGATGACGTCATGGGCTGACGTCGGTCAAAGACTTTGCCGTGATTCGATAGTAGCTTCAGACACCAGTCACGCCGAGGGCGTTCCCCCCCATAGCGTCAGCTAGACGCAGCGAGAGTTCCCTTTCGAAAGGGAACTGCTAATTATAATGGATATACAGTTACTGAAAAACTAAAGCAACTATTTACAGAAATGTAAATCCCCATAATGGTGATGAAACATTTTCAGTAAACCATCAACATCTAAACCTCTGTTTATTCTCAAAAAGAGCTTCTGTAGACATCTGACAGAAATAAAGTCAATCTGGTTAGTTATGACTGAAGCTGGTAATGCTGTTTGTGGAGTTGTTTAATCCTCCTCTGCTGAGATCTTCAGTTGATTTCATATAAGGCTGTGACTGAAGAAAGTTGTAGTTCTTGTGTTTCGCTTTTTTCTGTTCTTGTGTTTCTCTTTCCTTCAATGATTCTTCGATGATCTTATTAACAGCAGGTGTTCATCACTTATGTTCAATTATCAATTTATATCTTCTTTTATTGAACTCAACTGATATAAGTTGAGTACCCATAACTAATGTTTTCTAAACATAAATGGTTATCACTTTAGATTACGGCCCGGAAAGTACTGCGTAAGTAAAGAGAATTTACAGCCTAACTTTCGGTAATTATAGTGTAACTATAAAGTAAGTACATGTAGATATAAGGGAACAATATTTAATATTGAGGGAATAAAGGGGTAACTATCAGGAACATTAACAAATGATTTATACTGTAAGTATTTTTTAATTAAGGGGTAATTATCTGTGTAGTTACAGGGTAAGTATGAATCTACGGGCTGTAAATTAAAATGGTGCTTTTCCCCCTCTTGTTTACAGGGTAAGTGCAACAAACAACACATACAAAATCTGATATCACTTGGAAATGTTTATTTGAAAAACAATTTAATCCAAAACAGGTTTAACACTTCTTAATCATTTTTTTAAATAAACTTTTCATTTCAAATAATGACATCCTGACAGAGAGAGGCACGTTTTGTCCTTTTTTTGTTTATCTTGCTTGTCTTCCTCTTCTTGTTCCTCTTGTAACAGTCAAAAGACATCCTTTTTTGTTGAGATGGGTACTTATGTTTTTGTTCATTCATTCAATTCATTTCAATTTTGAGTTTATTCAATTTAAAAACAAATGTATTTATAATGTATCCCCTTTGAAATGTTTGAACTTGGGGGTGGGATTTAGGAGACATAATGTGTCACATGACCCGGTTGAGTTAAGAGCGGGTCTGCGTGATTTTGGCAAGGTCGAGCACGAACACGGAGAAATTACATATAGCCTGAAGAGAATTGTTTTTGTCTGCATGGTCTGAGAGGCGACCATGTATAATTTAACTCTATATACTTCATAATGTCTAAGGTGTTGTTTTGTATCGCTTTATGTGCCCAATGTGATGTGTTAATGATGTTCATGAATCGTATTTCTGTTGTGACATTCATTTTAATATCTGAAGACACTGGACGAAAGAAATGCATATTTAGAATATTATGTTTTTATTTCTTGTAGTTTTCATGGTGTCTACTGAAGAGAGAGAGACAAAAATAAACAGAGAAGACATCTGTATGAAGCGTGGCCATTGTTTTATTAGACCAGTGCAGTTACACCTCTTCTTCTTAATCGTTATTTCCACTGATGAATCTTAAGAGGAATCCCATGTCTTTTGATATTTTGTATTATTATTTATTCAAATAAAAAGTACACCAAGAAATGTTCTCATAATTTACTAATCTTTTCGCATCCGATCAGCTGTTACCAGTGCGTGCATGAGTAAAGAAGCTTCAAGCTTTCATGACGTTCTTGCGTGCGTTTAATCTGAAACACACGGGAGAACTGGCGTCTCTGTCTTCTAGTCTTGTTTGTTTCTCATTGCTATTATCATATATTATGCTATTGTTTGTATACTGTTGTTGTGAGCATTAAAAAAATAAAAACCCGACAGCAGCATCCGACATCCACATGACCAGAGTTTCTCAGCGCGCTCACGTCACGCTTCAAGTTACGTCAAGCGTGAACTCAACCCTCGCACGCAGATGACTGCTGATCGGAAACGATAGTCTACAGTTTAAATTTTTTTAAATATTTTTATTTTTCTTACTAACACTTATCGTTTCACTTCAGATGACATTGATTCATCCATTGGGATTGTATGGATTACTGTAGTTATTGCTGTATGTACTGTTTGATGCTTGAACTTTTAGGAACCCAAATGAGTTTTCATTAGCAGAGATTATTTATTTTTCTGTGTTCATATGAAGAAATAAAGTTGTATACATCTCGGATGGCATGAAAGACGAGTAAACGTTGAGGACATTTCTGCATGCACTGTATTTTCAGTGTAACAGTTACATAAAATAGAATACTAACTAGAGACATGGGATTCTGTGGGATTCCTTCTTAAGATTCATCTGTGGCAAGGACTAAAAATAAGAGGAACAAGAGGAGGATGAAGCCAAGCAAGAGAAACAAATAAGTGTTGTAAATCTGTTTTAAAAAACTTGCTTTTTAAATAAAGGTTTCCGAGTGATATCAGATTGTGTATGTGTTTTTATTGTACTTACCCTGTAACTACACGAAACAAGAGGGGAACAATCACCACAAACTACACAGATAATTACCCCTTAATTAAAAAATACTTGCTGTATAAATAATTTTTTAATGTTCCTGATAGTTATCCCTTTATTCCCCCAATATTACATATTGTTCCCTTATACCTACACATACTTACTTTATAGTTACACTATAAATACCTAAAGTTATGCTGTAAATTCGCTTAACTTATGTAGTACTTTCCGGGCCATAATCTAAAGCGTTACCCATAAATTAATTAATTTAATTGGTTTCCTCAAATGTAATGAGTAAGCTTAACTTGGGTTTGACTTTACCTGCATCCCAATTCAGAGGCTGCATCCTTTCCACAACGAAGGCTGTACCAATTCGAAGGCTCCTTCAAATGCGGCCTTCGTTTCCCGTGAAATGACGTATACAACATATAGATCCTTTGCGGCCTTGCCTATCCCAGAATTCATTGTGCGCCAGTGACAACATGATTTTTTTAGAGAAATTGCCAAATTACACTTTTAGAGGCAAGTATTGGGTTTCAGCTTATTTAAATATCCAATGATACAAATGTAAAAATAAACGAGTGGCTAAAGTTTGTAAGCAAAATCTGGCAAGGGTTGGTCTCCAATTTAAAATGTCCTAGTAACTGGTCACATATTAAAATATGGATAAGTCAACTCATCAACTTACAGTGTGTAAGTCTCCTCGCCTTTCATTGTCAATTGTGCTCGCTCTTGTTGTGTGTCCTCAATCTGGCAATCTGAGTGTCGAGTCTGAGAATAACGGGTAAAACAACCCTCTCCAATATTTTGAATTTGGACTGCAGTACCCATTTCAACTGTTAGCTGTCAATATTACATGCATCTTACTACGATACGATTATATATTGTTTATTATCTTTATTATATACAGCAATAGACCACGCTGAACATATTTAGACAGCATGTGAACCTGGTTTTGTTTTCAGACTGTTTAATATAACTTTCAAAAAAGTCCTGTACAAACGTTACTGCTGCTCATCAATCGCAGCTGTCACAGTTGCTAGGCGACATAGGGACAATAGACCGTCCCATTTAACAACACTCAGTCCGACCTTCGGAGCCTTTAAAGGATGCAGCCTCTGAATTAGGACCCAGCTTTTGTGTGTGCTGTTGTGAGGTAGCAGTAACTGCAAGAGCTCTGAGTTAATTTAAAGTTTGTTTAAAGTTTGTTGTTTTAGTGAACTCAATTGAAATAAGTACACTCTCAAAAAAAAAGAATACAAAATTGTACCTTTTAAGGTACAAGTGTCCGTCGCTGGGCTGTTACCCTTACATTGTTGTACCTCTAAGTCAGGGGTAGGCAAGTTTGGCCCTAGATCTGATGTCCTGCAGAGTTTAGCTCCAACCCTACTAAGCCACCACAGTATAAAACTCATGGCTCCCAGCATTCATTGCAGCATTAAATATGTCACCATTGTTGATATTCATATTCTGATTCTTTTCATATGCATCTTTTTTTTTTTTTTTTACAGATTATGTGTCTTGTTAACACTGTAACAAAAACCACAAACTCAAATAAAAAGCCAAGAGTCAAACTGCCCAACTAAAAATACTGATATACTGGTGACCAAACATTTTCAATAAAACATCAACATCTAAACCTCTGTTAATTCTCAATAAGTGCTTCTATAGATGTATTTCAGGGTTGGAGTCAAACTCTGCAGGGCAGTGACTCTCTAGGACTGAACTTGCCTACTCCTGCTCTAAGTAGAGGAAAACAATGGTATAATTGTACCCTAAGGACCAATTGTGTACCTTTAAATGAATAAAACGGGTACAGTTATACAAATAAAATTGTACCTACACTGTACCTTTTTTTCTGAGAGTGTACTCCTAACTTTTTTAACTTAATTGAATTGAGGTAATCAGCTTTCTCAAATGAAATGTGTTAGCTGAACTTGCTGGGTTTTACTGTATATTAATTACAAAGAAAAGCCCACATACAAACTTCAAAGGAAAAAAGAATATTAGATAAAAATGAAATAGATACTCACACATGACATTGAGATAAAAATCAGGAGAGATGTGATGGTGTCCGTGTACAGCACAGCTATATCTGCCTGCATCCTCTCTTCTGACTGACTGCAGCAGGAGTTCATTGTTTCCGTCTCTTCTCTCAGTTAATGGCTGTGAGTTTCTGTACCAGATGAATGTTGCTCTGTCAGTCAGAGTGCAGCTGCTTTTACATGTCAGACGGACTGAATCTCCCTCTGTCACTCTCTCAGGAGACTCCACCTGAAGATCTGAACACAACACACACATTATATCTAGTGCTGCTGTCATACACTGATTATTATTCAACATAATGCACAGAACAAGAGATAAACCTCACAAAAGACATCTGTGACAGTAAGAGTCACTCCTGGATAACCAATCCAAATGTCACCAACATCAGAGAGGAATCTGCAATAGTATGTGTGTGAATCCTCCAGTGTCACACGACTCAGTGTGACGGTGTTGTACAACTGATTATCTCCCCAATAGTTAACCCTCTGACTGTATTCAGGGTCCCAATACAGATCTGGATACTGCACATAATCTGTTACAGTTGTTTTGGTCCAGAACACGTTCGTGATATAATGTCCAGGGTATGAATAATAGCAGGTCATTTTGACTGTTGAGTCCTTTAGTGCACAGATGTGTGTAGGATTGTAATCCAGATGCCACTGGCTATAAACTCCTGAAACACACATTAAAGGGATAGTTCACCCCAAATTATTCTCTCATAACAAAATACATTTTAGTGTGAGAGATATTTTGATATTTTCGTTTTTTAAACTTGAATGATTTAACTTAACACTTTTTTGCAGCCAATCAGAATTGAGCATTCAGACAGACCATATAATAAATGATATTGTATTTTTGATTAATACAACATTTTATGAAAGGGGGTTCCACACGGAGTCACACACATGAATGTCACAAACAGGGTTATTTAATAAGCGACTGTGTAACTAACTAATTAATTATGTTAATTCTCCAATGTCTCACCGTGAATCATGAGCAGAATCACCAGACGAAGAGGAGGAGCCATTCTGACTGATATCACTACAATATAACACACATATCATAGTCTTTAAAATAGTCTTTAGCTTCAAAAACATTTCCATAAATCAGATTTCAAGAATAGCTCCTATCGAATATGTCAGTGGTTTCTACAACTGTATTAACCGGACTATATTCACATATTAACCAGCGTAAGTCTTACCGTGCTCTGGTGAGTCTGATCTCGGGCAGGCGTTAAACTGATTTCACAAGTTTAACACTTTTACAATCCCCATGCAGACAGAAAATGTTTCTTCCTCTTTCTTGGATCCTGCCCTTATGTGGGCAGCTTTAGACAACTTTTTACCATAATCCAATTGCATGTATTTATATCAAAAAAAAAAAAAAAAAAAAGTAATTAAACCTAAAACGCTTTAACAATAAGAATCCTCATTTGCTATTGTTAAGGCATTCTGGGTTTAATGACTTGTGTCATAATTTTTTCAGCTCCACCACTTTAATTGATCAGCGAATCACAGATTTATTGACATATTGTCAAATATTCGGTATTTACATTTAAAGTTGCTTTTTCACATATTAAAACTTAAGAGATGTTCAGGTATAAATCATATTTAAAAACAAATGTGTTTTTTTATACTGGTCACGCTTTCTTCCTGGAAACATTTTAAAACATTAAGTAAGACTGGATGTTGTAACTTTGACCACAGAGAGATTTTTTTGCTGGCAAAAAAGAAAAGAAAAAAGAAATGACTAGGAAGTAGTGGGCAGTAGAGTTGGGTGGGACAGGAAATTACCCCATGCAGAACCCAAATCCCACAATGAATAAGACCCCACGACAGAGTCTCAACAAATGTCACTGGTCGAAATAATCAGCTGAAAATGGAACTACAGCACACTCTGATTGAGAGCCACGAGGGCAGATTTGAGACTGTCCTCTATTTGCACTTTTTTGCCATCATAAAAGACAGGCAAGGCTAACCAACTAGGCAGGAGGAGGAAGCCCCATTTTTACCTTTTACATGCAGATTTATGCTAATGGCCATTATCAACTTGCAACTATTATAAACTTAATTGTATCAAGTGATAATATTCAATGTTATTTTAAAGATCTTTTAGAGTTGCAGAACCCAGGGTGTTTTTAAAATTGAATGTCCATCTCATTGTTCAAACCTCATAACTTAGTTGTGTGCCAGACTGTGACATTTGCAAGCATTTTTAAAGCTAAACTACAAAGCTACAAATTGAATTGTTAATGTTTTATAAAAATGAATGTTATTTAATTTTATTATTATTAAATATTATTTATTAATAATATTATTGATACACTCCACAGTGGAGATACAATTTTGTTCCTTGGGGAACACAACATATAACTGTACCATTAAAGGTACACATTTGGTCCTTAGGGTACAATTATACCATTGTTTTCCTCTACTTAGAGCAGTCCTAGAGAGTCACTGTCCTGCAGAGTTTGACTCCAACCCTGAAATACATCTATAGAAGCTCTTATTGAGAATTAACAGATGTTTAGATGTTGATGTTTTATTGAACATGTTGGTCACCATTATGGTGATCACTGTTTCATTTAGTTGGGCAGTTTGACTCTTGGCTTTTTATTTGAGTTTGTGGTTTTTGTTACAGTGTTAACAAAACACAATCTGTTCAAATCAAAATAAGCCATAAACAAAAACTGTCATGAAGAAAAATGTTTAGGAGGGAAAAGTTTAGATGCACACAGATATCAAGAATCAGCATATTAATCTCAACAATGGTGACATACTTAATGCTGCAATGCATGCTGGGAGCCATTAGTTGTATACTGTGGTGGCTTAGTAGTGTTGGAACTAAACTCTGCAGGAAATCAACTCTCTAGGACCGAACTTACCTACCCCTGACTTAGAGGTACAAAAATTCACCCTTAAGGGTCCCACCCTAGTGACGGCCACTTGTACCTTAAAATATACAATTTCTGGACCCACTTTATATTAGGTGGCCTTAACTACTATGTACTAACATTTTAATTAATAATTTGATACAATGCACTTATTGTGTACATACATGTTTTTACATTGTACTTACATTTTAAAAATACCTGCATGTAATTACATTTGTAATTCATTTCTGTAGTTGCATTTGTAATTACACAGTTGACACTTCCCTTACACCTAACCCTACCCTTAAACTTACCCACAACACCACACCTGTCCCTAACTTTACCCGTATCCCACCTCAATATCAGCAAAAGTGTTTTGTAATACAATTTGAACACAGTAAGTACATCTTACATATTTTTTTTTTATGTAAGTACATAGTACTTAAGGCCACCTAATATAAAGTGGGGCCCAATTTCTTGTTCAGACTCTTTTTTGAGAGTGTGAGCACAGAGAAACCAGTCATCTAGATATGGTAGAATTCAGAATCCCTTGGCCCACAGGGAAAACAGGGCAGCCTTCATACATCTTGTAAACACACAAGGGGCTAGGGAGAGTCCAAATGGTAGAACTCTGAACTGGTAATTCTTGTTCTTAAAATTGATGTGTAAAGAAACTTCCTGTGATGCATGGTAATCAGAACATGGAAATATGCATCTGTTAGGTTGACACTTTCTGCCATTGACCGAAGAACATTGATCACGCGTACAATGTGAAACGGGAGCTTCTCTGAGAACCTGTTGAGTCTCCTCCAATTTCTCTAAGATATCTAAAATGTCTCTCTTTGGAACCAGAAAATATGTAGAGTAAAACCCCTCTCTGAACTATGGGGTGAACCTCCTCTCTTCTTCAACAAGGAACACATTTCTTGAGAGAGCTGCAGAACAAATCGGATCTACCACAGCGGTTGGAATGCAACCCGAAAACTTGTATAACCTTTGCACAATGTCGCCAATTCCCAGGGATCTGACACTGTGCTCTCAGTAAATCAGATGATGTGTCATAAAACATCCGACCACCGGCCCTAGTATCTCAGGCCTTGAAGATTCTGCCTTTTGAAATTGTGAGGGAATGCTGACATGGACCCCTTTGGAGAACAAAGTTCTTTTGGCAAAAGGTGCCCAGCCAAATTACTGCCACTATAGATTTCTTCTTAGCCTGAGGAGCACCAGCAGCTGCTGAGGTGTGGTGCTTTTGAGCTCTGCTTGCAAAATCAGATTGCCACTTGCATTCCAGTTGCGGTCTACTCCCACCAAACACAACTGTCTATCCACCATAGGCAGTGTCTGTAAGAGCTTCCTTCAGATGTTGAACACCCAGGCATGATGGGCAAAGATCATGCCCATTATCAGGAAGAAGCTCAATAGGACAGAACTTGCACTTTAGTGGGAAGGCAGTAGAAATGTAATAAGAGCAATCAGCCTTTTGAACTGCAAAAATTAGAAAACCTCAAAACAAGCAAAATTACAATAAATCCTCTTAACTCTGGATGAACCATGAGGAAGAGAGAAAATAGAGAGTTCTGTCTCCAAATTCAAATAATTTGACAAACACCCACAGTTAAGACCATCGGGCAGAGAGTATAAGTGAAAATACAATGCAAAATAGACTTTCTGTTTTGCAAAATTCGGACTTGGCCAGTTTAATATGAACTTTAAAGCACAGATTCGAAACAGAATGTTGACTCTGTACCTTTTTTATCATTTAATGTTTTATTTGAAAAGAATAAAAAGAAAAATCTGTCACATCGACCCTTTAATAACATAAATAAAATGTACAACATATTATTGAAACAACTCATTTATTTATTACACTTTGACTGTTTCTTCATGTCACACATGAATATAATCCATTACTTTCTACAGGACCTTTGAGAAACATAACTTCACTGATGAATGATCATTTTCATTACATTACATTTACATTTAATAATTTAGCAGATGTTTTTATCCAAAGCCACTTACAAATGAGGAGAACAATTGAAGCAATTAGACCAACAAGAGGGTAACAGTGTACAAGTGCTGTAACAAGTCTAGTCTAGCACAGAACAGATTAGATAGATTTTTGTTTTAAAATCAGAAAAACAACAACGAATAGAATAGAATAGGTAAGTGCTAGTATTAATCGGTCAGGTGCTGGCGAAAAAGATGTGTCTTTAGATGATTTTTGAGATCGACAGGTTCCACCAGCAGGGAACAGTTCAGGAAAAGGTAATTTTACATTTATACATTTTCATTGGTGGTTGGATGTGGGCGTGTCCAGTGATGCAACAAAAGCTGAGAAAAGTTTCACTTGTGCTTCATTTTACTGTGGTTTCTTGCAGTGGCTACAACAGAAATACACAGGTCTGTATTTTTTTTAAGCATATGAAACAACACTACAAATAGTACAAATAAATGGAGTTATCTCAATTTTTCTCAACAGAAAGAAAAGGCTGTTTATTATCTATTGACTAGTAGATTGACTACTGAGAACATAATCTAATCTTTATTGATTGTCTTGAGAAGACCTGAGGATCTCCCGCTTACAGATTCTCATATTCAGAAGAGCCCGACTGGAGAACAGCAGGTCTGGGATGGACAGTCTATGGGGAAACACATTGATTATTTATTAGCTGCACAAACTCTTTTATGCATGGGTAGTTGATGATATTTCACTCACTGTGAGTGTGTCGTACAGGTCAGGTGATCTGGACTTGAGCTCAAGAGCTGTATATGTTCTTGCACTGGGAACATCGTTCTACAGGGATAAATATATTACACACACACACACACATCTCTGCATGGATGAAAAAGCTAATTTTCAATCTTTTGTTGATTTTATTTTGTGATTCTTTGCTCATCTCACCTCATACTCATGTATTGCAGATTTTCTGGTCATCATTTTCCTCTGACTGTCAAAAAGGAAAACATTTTCATATATAATGATTAAAGGGTTAGTTCACCCAAAAATGAAAATTCTGTCATTAATTACTTACCCTCATGTCGTTGGACACTCGTAAGACCTCCGTTCATCTTCGGAACACAAATGAAGTGTCAGTATTTTAGTTGAAATCCGAAGGCTCAGAAAGGCCTCCATTGGCATAGACATGTGCTGGTACACGGTAATCCGATATACAGTATAACAATAATGAACATGCACAATGTTGTTACCGTGGGTACTTCAAAATACCGTGAATAATTATTTATTATGAATTATTTCGATTTCTTAAAATGCCGTTTAAGAATACTTTCCCCATCAACTGTTTAAAATGAACAACACGTCAAAGAGGAATGTGCACTGATGTCAACAAATATGGGGTGGGGGGCTTCATGTGTTCTGAAGATGAACTGAGGTCTTACGGGTGTCGAACGACATGAGGGTAAGTAATTAATAATAGAATTAAAATATTTGGGTGAACTAACCCTTTTATCAAATATCTGTATGCATTAGTTTGAAAGTAGTAGTTTGATATGTATATATTGTATTTACATAATATATAGTATGATGATGAAGATGATGATGAAGAATAATCCTCCAGATGCCGCTGTGATCACAATCACATTCCTACCAGCACCATGTTGAACTGAAAGAGGAAGATCCTCATGATTAACTCTCCAAACTGATGAATGATGTGAAGACACAGGAGTGTGTTAATAAAAGCCTCACCTGTGACAGTTACAGCGTCTGATCTCTGAGATCCATGTTGATTGTGAGCCTGACAGTAGAAGCGTCCACTCTGTAGTGCACTGAAACTCTGTCCAGATCCTACAGCTGAGGTTTCATTCTCCTTAAACCAGCTGAAGTTCAGAGCAGGAGGGTTTGAATCACTGCTGCAGCTCAGAGTCACTGAATCTCCCTCTACTATTACACCAGATGGACTGATGGACACGGAGATGCTCCTGGGTGGGTCTAACACAGAAAAAATGAAAGTGTATATTAATGTTTTGTGATTGTAAATCCATTAATTTGATAGTTACCACAGTTACTGAACCATCATAACTCACACATGACGTTTAGAGTCACAGCATCAGAGTATTTCTCTCCATGTTCATTGATGGACTTGCACTTGTATTCTCCACTGTCATCAGAGCTGATCTTTGAGATGCTGTAGATTCTTCCAGATCTTACAATCGTTCCTCCTTTAAACCAGCTGAAGTTCAGAGCAGGAGGGTTTGAATCACTGCTGCAGCTCAGAGTCACTGAATCTCCCTCCACTATTACACCAGATGGACTGATGGACACTGAGACACTCTCGGGATTCACTGGAGGATCTACAGGAGAAATAGCAAGACTCTAAATGCAAAATAAGAATATGAAAAACATGGACATCCAAGTGGATTATGTCAAAATGTTCAATGGACTTGTTGCTTGGAATTGAGTAGCTAACATTCAGCCAATCACACATAAGAGTTATGAGGCCAATCATCTCTCATACACATCTCTGATCTCTCTGGAGGATCTACAGGTGAAATGTTTCAAATATAATTTTTCACCACCAGCTTTTCTCTGAAAACCTCCAGCTGTCAGGGAAAAGTTGAAGCTTTTATATGAATATGTGAAGAAACTTTGAAGATGCACTCTCAGAAAAAAAAGTTACAGTAGAGGTAAAGTTGTATTCCTTGGGGAACAAAACGTATAACTGCACCTTTAAAGGTACACAATTGGTCCTTAGGGTACAGTTATACCATTGTTTTCCTCTACTTAGAGCAGGGGTAGACAAGTTCAGTCCTAGAGAGTCACTGCCCTGCAGAGCTTGACTCCAACCCTGAAAGACATCTACAGAAGCTCCTATTGAGAATTAACAGAGGTTTAGATGTTGATGATTTATTGAAAATATTTGGTCACCATTATGGCGACCAAGTGTTTGCTTTAGTTGGGCAATTTGACTATTGGCTTTTTATGCAAGTTTGTGTTACAATGTAAACAAAACACATAATTTGTTCAAATCAAAAGAAACCATAAACAAAAATTGTCATGAAGAAAAATGTTTGACTAAACTCATCACTGACTAAAAATATTAAATAATATTCACCAACAATACTTTCTTGCCACAGGTCAGGCATTCTGAATTTAGATTTTTAAATACATTCTAGAAGGAAAAAGTTCAGATGCACACAGATGTCAAGAATCAGCATATGAATCTCAACAATGGTGACATACTTAATGCTGCAATGCATGCTGGGAGCCATGAGTGATGGCTTAAGGGTACCACCCCAGTGATGGCCACTTGTACCTTAAAAGGTACACTTTTGTACTCTTTTTTTTTTTTTTTTGAGTGCGGTGATAGGTCGCCTGATCACCTGAATTAGTTTACTCACACGTTTAGCTTCATATGCTTGATGAATATTTAATTTCAAAGCAATCCTTCCCCTCAAAGCTTTCCTTTAGATGTTGGGACATGAATGCAGGGATTTGCTCCCATTCAGAGACACAAGAGCAACAGTGAAGAGATTTGTTTCAGTTCATCCTAAATGCAGTGGTGGAATGTAACAAAGTACAAATACTTTGTTACTTTACTTAAGTACATTTTTCTCGTATCTGTACTTTACTTAAGTAGAATCAATAGTGCATACTTTTTACTTTTACTTCATTACATTTTGCAGCAATTATTATACTTCTACTCTACTACATTTCTACAACGTTTCGTTACATTTTCTGATCAGTTTCAGGGCTCGACATTAACGCTTGTCCTCTTGTAATGAACTGACGGCAGTTGCGATGTTGAGGCTCGCGCAGCCTCATGAGGAGAAATTGAAACAAATAAGCGCCGCTCACACAGAGAAACTCAGTCACATAATGCAGTCACGATTCAAAATGTGGAGTTTTTATATTTAAAACATACAATACAGTTCAAAACATCAAACGACCATGAGTACTGTTTTCCTGAATGCCATCATGACTGAAAATGTGTCACTGATTTCATATGACACTGACAGTTCCATAAACAATTAATTAACAAGAAGTTACTTACATTTTAGATGCAATATATTGACTGTTTTTGTTCTATTTCAGCGAAAATAGTTCTAAATGAAGCAGCAACAGAGCGTTACTGAATGATTCAGTGTTTTTAATGAATCGGTTGAATCAAAGATTCAGTGACCTGTTCATAAATGACTGCCTCATTCTTAAACAAATCAGCCGTTTGAATGAATCGACTCAATGATTCACTCATTAATACCTGCCGCACCTGGCGGCCATCTTGTCACATGCTCACTCATAACGCTAGGTGTGTTGGACATCGGCTGCGGCTGGATGCAACTGATCGGCGAGAGTAGCCGCGTGCAGGCGGGGAGGAGCTGCAAACGGAGACGTGAAGTAGGGTGACCACCATCAAACAAACCAAATTTGGGACAATTACTAAGTTTTTGTGGGACAATGTGGGACATGTTCCCACTGAGCAAAGTTATGTCCAAAAGACGTCTTTTCAATGTCTTTGCCCCTAGAGGCGTACGTTGAAAAGACGTCCACTGAGGAGCCAGAATGAAAGTTTTTATGACGTCTGTTTTTGACGTGTTCTGCACGTTCTATATAGACGTTCATGGAACCTCAAGGTTAAAAACTAGTTCAAATGTGCTCATTGTGGACATATTTTTCATTTGTAATTGCAAAGCAACTCCAACTGTTTTAGTGTTGGTGGGTTACCAACACTAAAACATAACCTGAAACTGTTGTATAATCTTAAATCCAGCATCACTGAGCCCAAAGGCAGCAGGCATCATGCAGATAACTATTTTTGAAACAGTTCTGACCAAGTGCAACTAAAATCCAACTAAATAAATAATGAAACAAATAAAACATAAAACAACATGAAATTAGTTAATATTATATATTAATTTATATACAGCACTATCCATTCGTTTTCTGACAGGGAACACATGGAACGAATCACCGCTCCACATTTTGATTGACAGCCGTCACAACCTACTAGTGACCGTGTTTACTCCTTTATTTTCAACCATTGGATATGATTTAAAAAATGGCTGTTGTATTTGTGTAAGGCGGGATGTTACTTCTGACAAAGCGCTGTTAAATATAGGTGAAAAACGATGCCACAAAAATAATAAATAAAATGCTTTCTTAAAAAGGCAAAAGAACGCATACATTTTCAGCATCTGCTAAGGATAGCGTTGGACGGAGTTTTGCAATGTTTCTGAGATGGTAGAAAGATGTTTTGCAGAGGTTTTTGATATGGGCTTCAAAGCTGAGTTGTGGATCAAATCTTACACCAAGATTGGGGACAGTTGTGGAGAGGGGAACGTCATGACCAGAGAGTGTTATACCAGTTATGGAGGAAGACTGGGTTTGATGTGGAGTGCCAACAAGAATTGCCTCAGTTTAAGAGCTGTTTAACTGGAGGAAGTTGTGCTTCATCCACGTCCTTAACTCCTCCAGACAGGCGGTGAGTGTTGAAGACGGAGATGTTGTTGTTGAAATGGAGGTGTGTGTTTCTGATTTCATGTACAGTTGTGTGTCATCAGCATAGCATATTGTATTCAACGCCATTCCTAGTGGTATAAAAACTCTCCTGAGAGGAGAGCAAACCTATAATCCTATGTCTTTGTACAACACTTCTGTTTCAATTGAAGGAATTTTGATCACTGATGACAAATTCAATAACCATTTTGTTCGTAATCTTATGAACAGAAAATCTATTCCAGCATCATCTTTCAAATGGATGGCGTTATACAATATTAATTGGAGAGTGGTCTGGTCTCTTCCACACAAATATTTATTAACAAATAGAATAAAAGAAATTACATATAAAATATTACATAGATGTTACCCCCTGTAATAGTGTACTCAGTAAGTATATCCAAAACATAGACGATAAATGCACTTTCTGTGATGATGAAGAGACAATTGTACATCTTTTTTGTGAATGTGTTTGTGTTAAAGCTTTTTGGAATGAGTTCTCTCAGAAAAAACAAATGACAAAATATGTATTAACACCTTTAGTATTATTTTTCTTTATCATAATCCAAAATCTCATATTCAGTACATTGTTAATCTGTTTATGATTCTTGGTAAATTTTTTATTCACAAATGCAAATTTTTGGGTAAAATCCCGTTATTGTCTATTTTTCTAGTAGACTATAATTCCTATGTTCTGTCTTTGATGGGCATAAAAAATGAAAAATCTTTGAAAAGCAAAATATTGCTTTCAATGTTTAACCTTGTATAATTTTTTTTCTTTCCTCTGGCACTTTATTTTGTTTATATACTTTTTGTGATCTTTTTTTTTTTATTGTTCCTGTTGTTATGTATTTGTTACATTTTCATTTGTGGCATTAAAAAAAAAAAAAACACGAAACACACGTGATCGCTGTCATGCGGTGATTCTGGCCAATCGTGGGACGGCTGTGTCGTCATTAGAGCCCCTGCAGCCTCGAGCAGCTGCTCTGGAGAAACTGCAGCGGCTGTATTCGCCGGCTGCTCTCGAATCGCTCTCGCGGCACTTTGTTGACATACGTCACTGTCACGTGGCGTCGGCGCTGCCTCAAGTCGGACAAAATTTCTAACCGGCATGAACTGCTTCAAGTCAGCCGCCGATCAGTCTGCGCATCGCTGGGTGAAGTCGAACAAGCCTATTGTTTTCATGGTGCTTGCACTTTTTAAATAACCAGAACTTGCTCAATTTTCAACCGATTTTCAAACTGTTTGGTTTGTTATAAACGTCAGAGATGTAGTTATGACACTGCATACTTATGAAAAAATATTAATAATTTGTTCAAGCATCCATAATTATAGCCACGTTAATAACGTTTGTAAGAAACCAAACCATTTGTAAATCCGTCAAGATTTCAGTGAGATAAGAGTATTTGTGTTCAGATCACTCGCCTTACATCAGGAGCCACAGAGCCCTGCCTGTGACAAGATGGCCGCCGGTGATGACGTTAGAGACTCCGCCGTAAGACATCGAGCCTTTATTATGTATATCTATGCCTGCCGCCACCTACTGGCAGTTTAGTTTCATGTTAAAAAATTATTTCCAACATTTCTTATTTGTATTCAAAAAAATATATTTAAAACAATCTCATAACATCATTTAATTAAGTTGTAATTTTTCAGTGTAAATTATTTAATTTGATTGGTAACAGCCCTATATTGTCTTATTCCAATTTAATGTATTGATATAATTTAAGAATATAAAGGGAAAGCTGAAGCATATCCAATATTTAATAAGATTAGGAGAAAAATGCCCTTTATAAAAGGTAAAAATATCATAAATATGCAGATTTAAATACGTCAAAGCTGTTTATTGAACACTACAGTGAGAATATTGCTTCAGAATAATGATATTTAACTCTGCAGATCACCCTGATAACCAGAATTGTAAGTCAGAATGTAAACTGGGCCACAAATGGTAAGCACAATTACATTAACCCAAAAAAATGCCTTTTTTTAATTATTAGAATAGACATTAAGAGAATAAATTGTTATGCAAGTACTTTTACTTTTAATACTTAAAGTACATTTAAAATCAGGTACTTTTTACTTAAGTAGGGTTGTCATTGTGGTACTTCTACTTTTACTTAAGTACTGAGATTCAGAACTTCCTCCACCACTGCCTAAATGTGTTCAGTGGCATTCAGATCTGGGCTTTATGAAATCAAGTTCTTCCACACCAAACTCAAATGTTGGTATTGTCATGCTGAAAAAGTACACATTCTTCTACTAAAGTGATTGTGTCATACCCATTAATTACAAGGGCTACATGTATGTTTGCCCGTGTTAGTTTATATCACTGGAACCTTCTTAATTTGGAAAAAAAACTTAAAAGAAAAAAAATGCATACACTATATAAAATTCATACTCACACATGACATTGAGATGAACATCAGGAGAGATGTGATGGTGTCCGTGTACAGCACAGCTATATCTGCCTGCATCCTCTCTTCTGACTGGCTCGAGGAAGAGTTCGTTACTGACTTTACTCTTAGTTGTTATCATCTCTGAGTTTCTGTACCAGATGAATGTTGCTCTGTCAGTCAGAGTGCAGCTGCTTTTACATGTCAGACGGACTGAATCTCCCTCTGTCACTCTCTCAGGAGACTCCACCTGAAGATCTGAACACAACACACACATTATATCTAGTGCTGCTGTCATACACTGATTATTATTCAACATAATGCACAGAACAAGAGATAAACCTCACCAAACTCACCTGTGACATTAAGAGTTACTCCTGAAGAGCCAATCCATTTTCCTTCTGTTATATTGGTTGTGAATCTGAAATAGTACTTGTGTGAATCCTTCAGTGTCACATGACTCAGTCTGACGGTGCAGTTCTTCTGTTTATTTCCCAGATACTGAAGCCTCTGACTGTATTCAGGGTCCTTAGACAGATCTGGAAACTTGTCATCATCTTTTTCCAATGTTTTTGTCCAGAACACTTTCCTGATCTGATGTCCTGTAGGGTATTTATAAATGCAGCTCATTATCACTGTTGAGTCCTTTAGTGCACAGATGTGTGAAGGACTGTATCTCACACCCCAATCACCCAACTGGCTACAAACTCCTGAAACACGAATTAAAGGGATAGTTCACTGACCCCTCATGTTCATCATATTAGGTTACTTTGTAGAACACATGAAATGTAAAACATTAACACAATCATTATTGATGCACATATTCATGTTGTACATTAATTGCATTGTGAGAATAATATAAACATGTAACTGAAGGATTTTTTTTTTTAATTATTATTTGGGTTTGACTGAATATTATTATTATTATACTATAATTGTGAAAGGGGTTTTAACAGGTTGTTCAGTGACTGCTGTTGAAGACCTGCGATTTGAAAGAAAGACTTTGAGAAATGACTAAAGAAGATTAAAATATTCTCCATCAGGAGCAACTCACCGTGAATCATGAGCAGAAACACCAGAGGAAGAGGCGGAGCCATTATCAGTGACATCACTGCTAGAACTAGAATAGAGTAACACACACAATGATCATTATAATACATCATTAGATATAAAACATTTCCATAAATCATTTTTCATTGAGAATATTTCCTATTGAATAGGTCAGTGGTTTCTACAACAGTATTAACTGGCAACCGTTCTGGTGAGTGTCTCCAGAGATAAACAGGCAGAACATGTTTCTTAATCTTTCATGACTCCTGCCCACACAAGCAAATTTAGACAGTTTCATCTCAATGGCATTTATGATATCTAATATTCAGTTTTCACTGCATGAAAAGTGGGATTTTCGTCAGTATGTGGCACTGTAGATTGCCGTGAAACTTCAGGTTTACGACTGTGCACGGCAATTTGCAGGCAACACCGAAAACTGCCGTAAATTGTCGGAAATTGACGTGGGCCTTGCTTGGCAGTTTTCCCCCCATGACCCCCCCTCCCCTTAATTCTAGGGGAGGCTTTATCATGTAAATGAACATGCTGTGAGCTACACAAATGCAAATCAGAGTAGCAGCAGGGGGAGTTTTATCTAGGTTCTGAATTTTTTAAACTAAAACATTTTAAGTTAAATGTACTCGTTTTAGTTCACATTACTACATTTTTAGGGCAACCAGTTTGCTCCAATTTTTTAAGTAGATTCAACTTGTCCGAGCTCACAGTGTAGATTAATTACTCTGTATGTCATTAGCAATAACCAATGTTATGTACAAAAAAAAAGACACACAAAATAATTTATTTCAAAAATGTTAATTGTTTTAACAGAGTTTTAATCATGCTCAAAATGTGCATTCTATGCAAATAACATCAAACAACATTTCATGGCTTTCCATAATTGTGCGATTACATCACAGTTTACTAGAGCTCAAATACTGTGCATTGTGTGGATAAATCCAATCATTTTTTCTCCCAAACTCCATTTTTGAAATAGCGCTTTCTGTGGTCAAAATACTGTGTATGACACAGTTCAGTGTTGCAATGTTCACAGAAGCGCCAAGGTCGTTTCTTCAGTCTTGGGACTTCCATCTTTCAACTGACAGCACACCGTGTTGATATCACACAGAGTTTCATATGCACACCTCGCTTGTTAATATCATAGGTATGCGAGCCAGTGTTGCCAACTCTCGCAAGACAAATAAGCAACCGCAGCTTCAAAAACAAGCCCAAAACAAGCCCAATATTATATTATTTATTAATTATATTTATTTATGATCAATTCTTTTTTATCAATAAATGAGCCTGCAACATATTAAACTGAAGCCTCTCGGAGTTTGAAAAGCAGAAACAGAAGTGATTTTCATTTGACAAAAAATCATCAAATTGCAATAAAGGGCACACAATAGCTGTGAACAGAAGAGGTTTGGAGATGGAAAAAGAGAAAAAGTGAAGGCCAATTATGGTAACTCATAGTCGGAGTTCGTGCACACATATTAGGAGCAGTGAGTAGTGAACACACACTGCAAACTGTGAAAAAGACAAGCCCTGCATCTCAATGTGCACACTATCTGCCCTAAATAGTATTGAAAATTACTAATGTCACATACTATTTAGGACGGATAGTATGCACATTGTGACACAGGCAAGGAGCGCTGCAATATAGCCACATATTTATAATAAAATACATTTGAACCATACCTACTGTTATTATTAGTTTTTTATAATAGCCTGTAATTTTAAATACATGATAAAAATTAAATTAGGTGCCTCTCCTCCCTGTTTCCTCTCCATCTCTGTACAACTGTGCTGGTGGCATTGTTTGTAAAAATTTATACATCTATTTACGTCTACTAACTATCATTACGTGCATTTATAACATCACATGCCTGCACGTTGAACGCAATTTTTCTTCAGTGAGGGGGAGAAGGAGGCGGGATGTATGAGGATGGATTACTACAGCACTTGTATCGTTGCACTGAATGGCTATAAGCTGTGATAAGACTGTGTCAGGCAATGTATTGGACAAAACAGCGACCATAAATGTAAAGAAACGAAGTTGCTTATTATATTTTCCTAACAAGCAACCACATTTTTTTATTTAAGCCCAAAAAACCGCAACCCGCGACTCGTGATTTTTTAACGCGGCTTGCCAAAAAAATAAGCCCAAAGTCGCATGTTAAATGCGAGCACGTTGATGCGAGCACGTCTCGCGAGATCTTCCTTATAACAATGACCTCGCATGTGATTGGAGGAGCCCGACGAGTTTCTCGCCCTCGTCCAATCACGTGCGAGGTCATGGCCATGACACGTACAAGACGAGCTTTAAACAGACGTGTTTTGGAGGGGTTACTTTTACATTTCCTGTGTTTTTGCTGCTTTGCTTTTTCGTGATCAATAATGACAGGACGCCGTCTCGCCTTCAGCTCCCCTTCAACTCCTCTGCATGGATGCGACCAAATTTTTCGACTAATTTTCAGGAGGCTGTCTGGCGTCTTCACAACTCTGAGGCAAACTGCAGGCGCTATGAACCAGAGCATGGGTAATGTAACGTTATGATTTAAAGAATATGCTTTTATTCTGCTGTATAAGGACATGGATGCGTTAATAGATCCGAGCTTAAAACTGCACATTTTGTTTTCACAGACTATCCCCGCCTCATAATGAAGCCGTGAGCTCTTATTTGCTTGGAGCGATTTCCGCGAGTCCAGATTTAACCACTGATATATGTGCTCTAATGTTTTTCTCATTCCTTGTTTAATTTTACCGTGACTGTTTTTATTAATACCAGTCTCATGTAATTGTTTTCCAGCTGCCTGTAAGACGTATTATGAATCGATACGCCGGAGCTTCAGATACAAACAACCTGAACTTAAATCGCAGGCGGAGTTTAGCTCGGAGTCGATCGATAAGAAAAGGGGTAAGATTTATTATATTAGATCCGTTGTCAATGTGAGTATTTTTCAGGTTGCTTATTGTCTTTATGGATTGTATTACAGTTGCTGGAAGCGAGAGTGTGCTGGATGAGGTGGACATTTGGAAGTCCGCGACCATTGAACTCATATCTGATGAGGAAGACGGCTTTGTTCACGGGGTGTCTGGATGGATTGTTCGACCACCGCCCACTCACAGCCTGGAGCTCTCCGAACTCTGTGCCACTGTGCAATCCAGATTAGAGGCGATACCGAAATACAGGGCAACTCACCATATACGCCTGTGTTTCCCGAATGTGTTGGGCACTTCTTTTTGACGTTTTTGGAGGACAACATAAGAGACATTACTGCTGCACTGTACATAGTTGTGTGTTTAACAATAAAGCTCTTTCTTTGAATAAACAGCTGTGTTTATAAATGAAGCTCTTTCTTTGAATAAACGGCACGGTCCGGGCAAATGTTCCCATATATTCCTTGATGGTATGAATAGTGTAGTTCATAGCACAATAACATTATTATAAAACATAAATTATTACAACATAAATTATATATTTATTATTATTGGGGTTTACATTTATAATGAGCCAGGGTGACCAATGATGATTGGTTTGCAGTGATCTGCCAACCAATCACAAGGGATTTTTCTTGTTTAAAAGTAGTGGCTTCAGCCAATACTGAGTGAGTAAATTCAAGTCTGGCCGTTGACTCTCTGGTTTCGCTGCTATTCATATGCTAATTAGAGGCGTCGCACCTCCGCGCGGTCTCTCAGCGGGGGGCTCTCCACCTACGTCATGGTTCATTTACGACAATTTGTGGCACAGACGAACGCGACGTTCGCTGCCTCTAAATTGCCGAAAACTGCCGAAAATTAGGGAGATTTCAGAGAGTCTACAGGCGTTTACGAGGTCGAAAATCCCACTTTTCATGCAGTGTTTGGAGTTCACTCCCTATTTCCTTAAAGGTCCCATGGCATGGCATTTTTCTATTATTTTATAATGTTTCCTGAGGTGTACTTATATTTTTAGTATGATTTTTACATCATAAAATGTCATAATTTAGAAATAAAAGGCATTTTTTCTATACTGATGTTTGCCCTCTGGCTGAATGCCCTGTTTCAAGGGCGTGTCTGGTGTGAAACGCCCACTGTTGTGATTGGCTGACATCTTTGCATTTGAAATGAGCGGAGGGGGCGTGGTTTAACAAGGTCTACGAGGCACGAGCTGCTGCCAGAGAGACGGATGGACCTGAGTTCACTTCACATCAGTTCTCAGCACATCTCAGTTCAGTGAACTGTTGTAGTTACTAGAATATACTTCAGGTTATAAGTTTATTTCTAGTCGGAGGGACTGTCAATCATGTCAGAAAGTTAGTAATTCTACTTAATCAGCGCTGACTGGAGACGCGAACCCTTTAGAATGATTCAGTCCAATTTGGTGAACTGATTCGGTTCACTAAAAAGAACCGGTTCAAAAGAATGATTAGTTCGCGAACCGGACATCACTAATGTACCAGAGACGGAGCGTTGCTAACAAAGTTATTTATAGTAACTACTGAGTTATGAGAGCGCTGTCTGTCAGCGCGAGTTTATTGTATTTGTATCTGAGAGTTCGGAATAAACACGAGTCCCAGTCACACCGAGTCCGTCTTCATCCTTATTACCATCTTTGTAACACACGGAATGTACCATTACAGCTGAAGAGATGAACGAGTTACGAGTAAGTGTTGATTATAGCATTATTTTTTGATATTTTCCTATCATATGAAAAGCGTCAGTGACGCGCATTGAGTACACAGCGCAAACAAAGACACAACAGCAGTAATCAAATGTAATCCAGTTTATTGTGGGGAAAGCTGGCTAGCCGGATACCCTCACGCTTACCCCGCTTCTGCTTAATCTCGCGCCGTGTTTGGTGCCTCCGCTGTGGGCCAGATGCAGTACTGGGGGTCGGGGATGTTGAAGGCCGACCGGTCAGTGCAGCCCGAGCTTCGGCGTGCGTGGGGTTTAACTCTAATGATGTTACTCTGCTGATGTTGAGCAGAAACGACTGTAAGCACATTTTAGAACAGATAGACGCGACGAGGACGTACAAAAACACTGACTCACAAGCTAGAAAACACGAAAACACCGTTCTGTCGGGAGAGAGAGAAGCTGCAGTATGTGCACGAATAATAAATAATTAGCTACACATCAGAAATCACTGATCACAGATCAGAAGGAACAGGATTGTAAGAATGGATTTCACCTGGAAATGAACTCACAAGATCTAAGGTGCAATAAGACAATAAAACTCCACTCATCTGAATAGGAGATCTACAAGAGAAAACAGGACACCACCTGTTTCAACCTTATCTCCTCTCCCTGCTGAGGCCTGACCTTTTTCACCCTCTCTTTCTCAGGGCTTAGACAATCATGCGACCATTTGGGCACGAGAAAAGTTCCACCAAAAGCTGCATAAATATTTGGGTGCTGAATGTTTATTGTTCTTTTGTTCTGGGTGAGTATTTAAGGGGAATTGACAAACCGCTCAAGGAAGCATCTGTAATCAGAACTTCCCACACTGTTGCGGTGTGTCTCTACTGCCAGGTATGACTCTTTGAAACTATTTTGATACTATTTTCATACTATTAATTGGTAATTATGAATTGTCTTCTATGCTGATCAGTTGTGTATGTTGGATTTTTAAATTCCTTTATTTGATCTTTTGCCTGGCTAAATAAACATTAATTTTGATTTATCTTGTATTCTTCTGAAATCATTATTTTATTCATGTCCATGCGGGGTTTTGTAGGAGTTACCGCAGATCTCTCTGCCAGGGCAGGTCATACTGGGAACTCCATAGCGGGAGCATTGAGCCATGCATGAGGGAAAACCTGATTTCTGACCTGCCACTGTTATTACAAGTTGCAGTTTCCGTGACTATCACTAAAATTACATGTTTTGTTATGAGTAAACATGTGTGACTCACTTAGAGGTAAGATAGTTCACCCTGCAATCCTCTGTAATATCAGAACTGACTAATCTGTGACCGTTAGAGCAAGCGAAATCCGGACGCTTAGCCTATTTGCGACTCCGTGTCCCATGGAGGATATTAATATTTGAAAATAAGTGATACTAAGAAAATCAATGATCTAAAGCAAATCGCAACTAATCTTAAAATCAGCTGATAAACTCTAAACGTAAAACGTTTTATGGAGTCACATGAAATTGGAGTCAGATTAACTTATATATATATGGAGTCAGATTTGAGGAAATGGATCTTCACATTTTAATGAATTAAAGTGATTTTTACAGAAGCGCCAGAAAAGACATACACGCAGAAGTCCTTCGACCAGCTGCTGGATTTCGTCATTGAGCGAGTGGGTGGACTTTACAGGATCAGAAGGAACTGAAAAAAGACTTCTGTTTTCATTTGTACATCCAAACACTGAGCAACTGGCATGCCTCGCTCGTTTAAAAGCCATGATCTCTCGAGGACAAACAAATATAGTGCTCGCTTGGGCGTGCCAAAATCTCTGGGCGGAGGAAAGGGTGGTAACCGTTCCTGTTTTGACGTCTTAACAGGAGACTTCAGGATTCTCAAAGGCAGAGAAATACAGCCAGAACTCGGTTTACACCGATCAACATTTCTATCCACTTGGGGACAATATTCAGGCTAGGGGAACTCATATTAATGTTGAAAAACCTCATAAAATGAAAATTTCATGCCATGGGACCTTTAATAGGAAGGGTTAATGTTAATACTAAGATTATTTTTATCGGTAACACTTTATAATAACTACACGCAATGAAGCATTAGTTAAACATTAGTAAATAGTTAATTCATCATTTATAAAGCATTAATAGACATTACTAAGCAGTTTATAAATACAGCTATACATGCTTTATTCTTGATTTATAAGTATATTTATAATGTGTTTAATAATTGTATTTTCATACTTTATAAATGAGCAATTTATCATTTCTAAATTAAGTATTACATTATTTACAAACCAATTATTTAGTTGTCAGTGGTTCATCAGATAATTTAATTTAGAAAGTGTAAGTAAAGGATTAATAAACTATTTAAATGTACATTTATACATCTTATTACTTAGACATATAGTAATAGTTACTCAGTGTGTTAATACATGCTTTATTAACATGTGTTCCTACTGTAATTCATGATTAATTCAGGTAGTTATAAAACATTTACTAGTTGTCAGTGAACTATTTTGTGAGCTCATCTAAAGTGAAGACGATTTATGCCTCATAAAGCTTTTACAGAGGAGATTTAAATGCTCAGTTTTCTTCTGCACTGTTGTTCTCTAATGTTTTAAAGTTAGTACTGTTTTGACATTAAGTTACTATAGTTGTACAGTCTCCATTTTTGCCTTTTGAAATACATATTTATATGTGCTATATTCCTCTGTGTTGTGTTTGTTTCCTTTTTTCTGTTCAGAAGAGAACTGAGCCTTTAAATCTCCTCTGTAAAAGCTTTACAAGTCATAAATAGTCCTCACTTTAGATGAGCTCACATAAATAGTTCACTGACAACTAGTAAATGTTTTATAACCACCTGAATTACAGTAGGAATACATGTTAATAAAGCATTTATTAACACACTGAGTAACTATTATGTATAAACTATATGTCTAAATAATAAGATGTATAAATGTACATTTAAATAGTTTATTAATCCTTTACTTACACTTTCTAAATTATCTGATGAACCACTGACAACTCCTAAATAACTGGTTTGTAAATATTGTAATATTTAATTTAGAAATTATAAATTGCTCATTTATAAATTATGAAAATACAATTATTAAACACAGTATAGATATGCTTATAAATCAAGAATAAAGCATTTATAGCTGTATTTATAAACTGCTTAGTAATGTCTATTAATGCTTTATAAATGATGAATTAACTATTTACTAATGCTTAACTAATGTGTAACGATCCAGTGACCCACTGAAGGCAAGTTGTAGTAGTGAACCCAAATGCAGCCTTTATTATAACCAAACGTGAACAGGACACACTAAAACATAACCAAGAACATGATAAACTTAAAACATGAACAAGGAACAATGAACATGAACCAACACCAAAACACCCTGTGACATAATGCTTCATAGCGTGTAGTTATTATAAAGTGTTACCTTTTTATCTACTTTAAAGTTGTTTTCTTTTTCAAAGCATCCCAAGATTTTTACCCAAGATTTTTTAAAGCAACTGAATTTAATCTGGATTCAATCATTATTCCTTTCTTGTGGGATTATAAAACCCATAGAATAAGTAAAGCTCACCTGTGTACGTTTGCCTCCTTTAGTCAGTTGCAGGCACAATACGGTTTGCATACAAATATTTGCAGCTCAGGGATTATGTGAGATAGCACTTGCCTTGTCTTGATGAGGCTTCTTCTGCTAAGATTGATGAACTCTTAGGGCTAGAAAATGGGGTTAGTCACTGGATTTCTCAACTATATTACTCAGTATTACACCGATGAGATCACAGTGGGAGCAGGAAGTGAGGGGAGAACATTAGTGACGAGCTATGGGTTAATGCATTAGATTATATTCATAAATTATATTCATAAAAAATAAAGCTGAATATAATTTTTTCAGATGTTTCCCCAATATGTGATAAACGTCAGTCAGAGAAAGCCATTAGTTCATTCCGTTCTGGATCAGTAGGCCTATTTCTCAAATTCTGTCAGAAATGTTACATGCTGAATTAGAGCCTGATCCACTTGTGGTGATATTTGGAATATCAGATAACCTCACTTTTGTCTTATGGGTTTATTATTGCAAAAAAAAACTAATTCTAAAGTTTTGGAAGAACACCAAAGTCCCTACTGTTAAATTGTGCTTGGATGACATGGTAAGGTTATTTCCTCCTGGAAGCATTTTCTGAAGAATTATTGAGCAAGACACTCAATATAGAGTAAGGCTGAATTTCTATACTTAGACCGCAGACAGACAAGTTATATTTTGACATCCTTGAGAGACTTTTTGCCTTCAGTTTATTGGCGAAAATGAAGAGCAACAGGAAGTGGTGGACAGTAGAGGTGGCAGTGACAGGAAATGACCTCATCCAGAATCAGCTCACCCACACACAAGTGCCAGCCTGTAATGAAGAGCTCATGCACGGCACACAGACTCAATGTACGTCACCGATCAAAAGTATTTCATAGCGAATGTTGCTTAATACAAAGCCCCTAAAACAACATGGTGATTGAAAAAGTATGAGATGCGAGGTAAAATTATATAGAGACAGTGAGGTACGCATTGTGATAGAATTGATAGTCATCCCAATGAACGTGATGGACTGTGCAGGAGACAGAGAGCTCTGTTCACTGAGAGACCACATGGTCCAGCAGCAGCTGTGTATCGTCATCTTGATTTGCAATCCCTTGGCTCACAGTAGAGGTGGCAGAGACAGGAAATGACCTAATCCAGAATCAGTTCACCCACACACAAGCGCCAGCCTGTAATGAAGAGCTCATGCACGGCCCACGGACAGTGTCTCAATTACGTCACCGATCAAAAGTACTTCTCAGCTAATGTTGCTTAATACAAAGCCCCTAAAACAACATGGTGATTGACAAAGAAAAAGATGAGATAGGAGGTAAAATTATATAGAGACAGTGAGGTACGCATTGTGATAGAATTGATAGTCATCCCAATGAACGTGATGGACTGTGCAGTAGACTGAGAGCTCTTTACCCCGTTCACTTAGAGACCATGAGGTCCAGCAGCAGCTGTGTATCGTCATCTAGATCAGACCCGATCCTGACCTCCCTGGGGACCTAAGCAAAATTCTGCTAAGGGGTCCTCCTACCTGACCTGTGTGCTATAAACCATTTGCCATTGCCACACAGTCACACATGACACCTCAGTGCTCCCAATATAATCCGCCCTCCTTTAAACAAAACAGTCAAAGAAGTCTTTCAGTCAAAGAATAAGTACAACAATACAAAACAGAATGAGTTTCTAACAAACAACATTTATTGAATAGAGTATTGTCTATAGAATATTAAAATAACAAGCAAATATTATTAAGTAAGTGAATATTAACGTAAACATAAATAAGAAAAAAATTACAAAAATTAACCCTGAGCTTTGGCTTTTGGGATTAACTTTGTTTCCCTCTACAGCCTGGGAATTTTCAGCATCAGTATGGGCACCACCAGTCTATTTGGACTGTCTAGAAGAAACTGAGAAAGAATATCACATAGTTAGTTGAGCAGTCATTTACACAAATGCATTTCTGCCATACAATCTTACATGTTACTTAGTGTGTAAACATTTGAAGAATGTTTGAATTAAAATCTTACCATCAAAATATTCCCTTTTCTGCACTTTCCTGAGGCAAAATCATTGATGATGTCATCATAGGACAAGTGTTTTCCCACATTATGATTTATGCTCATGATGGCCAATCCACTCATTGCATGTTCCTGTGACATGGAAGACCTCAGGTAGGTTTTGATGAGCTTTAATTTTGAAAAGCTCCTCTCTGACGATGCTACTGTTACAGGCAGGGTGACTGCAATTCTTAAGGCTATCCCTAATAAATATCCCTATCCCTACTATTAGGATAGAGTTCTTCCAGATTTTTCTCACAGAGAAAGGAAAGCAGCTCATCTGCAGTCATCTTATCTGATGAAATTCTGAATCTCGTGTGCCAGATCCATTACATTGATGTCACAGTCATCTCTGAAGGTAAGAGTGTTTTGAACTTCCATGCAGTGAGCCTTTATAGATTCACTAGACATCTGTGAGGCAGTGCTGAAGTTTAGCAGCACTCCATATTTGGATTTCACCTAGTTGAGTGTTTCAAATCTCTCATCCATGGATGTCACAGCAGAGTCGACCACAATGTTAAAGAAGTTGACTTTCAAGATTTTTCAGTGTATCAGTCCCTGGTTCATCAGGAGCCTCATAGCTGAAATGCCTCTTGCTGTTTATCAGTCTCTTCTCTTTCAGAACAGCCTCCACATTCATCTCTTCACAAATGCTTATGGCTGTTGTCTGGGCCTCAGATAATCCAGTTTCCCGGTATGTAGTGAGGGAGGCCTTTGCATTTGTGATTAAATTCACTGCGATATCCAACTGCATTGAGGTGGATTGGAGGAGCTTGTTCACCTTGTTTGTAATAGTCAGTATCTCACACCATACGACACAGCAAATTAAGAAACGGTAGGACCCAACTTCCTCTGCAAGTGCTTGTGCCTACACTTTGGCCACAGGATCATTGATCTTCTGCCTGGCTTCCAGTAATGCCTCCCGAACCTCAGAAGCCTGATACCTAATGGCATGAACGCTTTTGAGCCTACTCTCCCATCTTGTGTCACTCCATGACTTGATGGTTATGTTCACGTGATTCTTTAAAACACTCCATCTTTGTGTGCCAGCTGAAAAGAAGGTGAAGAGCTTCTGCACATGCCCAAAAAACCCTACTGCATCTTTTGAAGATTTGGCAGCCTCTGCAATTACAAGGTTTAGAGTAAGTGCTCCACATGGGACAAACATGGCTCTGGGATTTCTTTTGAGCAGTCTGGCTTGTACTCTTTGGTTCTTGCCTTTCATGTTGGCCCCATTATCAAAAGCTTGCCCTCTGCAATCTTCAAATGAAGATCCATCCATTATGTGTGTGCTGGCCAAAGTAATAAGCATGTGTCTCTCCATCTTTAATTTTGCTGAGATGGTTTTCCATAATGGGGTCAAATCTTGCCAGTAATTCAACCTCTTTTAGGAAGTTTCCATTATCTGGTTGGAAGAGTTTTTCTGATGAACCCCTGAACACTAGGTTTCGTTCAGCCAGAGACTGTGTTATTAAAAGTGTAAGGACATCCCGCCATCTCTTTCTTTCAGCCTCATAAATGATCATTTGTATCTGGTCAAGAGTCTGTCCCCGACTCCAGTTAACCCCTTAACCGGATTGAGGGCGCATTCGTCCTCAAGCTTTATTTGTTTAAATTAGCTCAAAGGACTGTCAGATGTAAGTAATTACCATGACAATCTATACATCATTTAAAAGATCTAAGAGTCAAGCTTCCATTTTTTACCTCTGTTTTATTCTCAAAGTCTTATAGTGAGAGTAATTTGTTAATATGTGTCAGGAGTTATGAATATGAAAACCGCGTCGGTACCGTTTGATTGTAATATGAGCCTCAGCTGATCTCATTCATAAAAAAAACTCCTCTATTCTCCTCACGAAGACTCGCGACAAATCAACATCCCTCAGGGCTTTTAGTTCAAAAGTGTGCAGATGAGGAGAAATATTGATAGATTCTCATATGTCTGTGTCAAATTTCTAAACAGAGGAGTATTTTTTATTCAATACTTCCTCAAAATGCGCAGATGTAGCCTATTCATGAGCGACGGAGTCTCTTATGTGTTGTTTTCAATTCATACTGGCAGCCGGAGGGCGCTCTGTGCACATGTAGTCCATATATGGTACAGACAGACGAAGAAGAACCATGTGCCATAATAGAAGTCCATAATAAAAGCTTCCTGAGATTGCGAAACATGCAAATAGAGACATTTGAAGATAATAAACACACAATCGCGATGATGTATGGTTTGTCTGTGTTCTTTATACCATGTTGGGTGTATTCATAATAGATTATATTTATAATGCAATGCTATTCGACATAGCTTTTATCAATATGCAGAATATTGTAAAATTATATATTTTCTGTCTGATTTTTTGATCCGAAGCCAAATGAGACCACAGAAGGTTATTTAAAACATCCCACTTGTGATATAAAGTAATTTTGGAGAACAAACATGGTTTTAATCTTTATTGTATTTTGATTGTGTGCTAAGCTAACATGCTAGCTAGCCAATGCACCTGCCAGCTGGGCAAATATGTTATTTTTATTAATAATTTTGAATAGACTGAAATGAAAAACCAACTGAAATGTTTCTATTGTCAACAACAGCATTTGAGGAACTTTAGAAGGTGAAGTGAGAAGTTTGATCATAAATGAGGTTTGAATAGAACAGTTTGAATAGAGAGTCATCAGTGATTACAATGAAGACAAAAGAATTAAGATTATAAGAGCCATAACCAGGCTAGAGAGGTGTGAAAGTGTTCTGGGGAGACTGAAACTGAATGGGCAGTTTGCACCTCAAAACAATAGAGACAATAAACTGAATGGTAGCACAGAAGAGAAGGCAATAAACATCAGTTAACATTTTAGAGAAATCTCAAAATAAAATCATATGACATGATCTTGAAAAACATTTAATACAATTTCAGAGTTTTAGACTTATCATCTTCAGATTTGAAATATAACATGGTCAGACATGTGGCTTCAGCTGTAGTGCACTTCTAGATTGCTAAAATGCCAACTTCAATTTTATTTTCATAAAGATATTTCATACAAATATATTTCTAATAACTTGAATTAATTCTCAATAAGAGCTTCTATAGATGTCTTTCAGGGTTGGAGCCAAACTCTGCAGGACAGTGACTCTCTAGGACTGAACTTGCTCTAACTGTACCCTGAGGACCCATTGTGTACCTTTTAAGGTACAGTTATACGTTTTGTTTTCCAAGGACCAAAATTGTACCTCTACTGTACCTTTTTTTTCTGAGAGTGTGGGCAAAAACCCCCTGTATACAGGGAGTGCAGAATTATTAGGCACATTGATTTTCTGATCATATTTTTTTTCCAGGCACATTTGACCAATTCCAAACCACAGTAATCCTAATAACTACTATTAATTTAGTATTTAATAATGTATAAGTGATATATAATTGTTCATGAAGGCTGGAAATGAAAAACACCTTATATTCAGGTGTGCAGAATTATTAGGCATGTTTTCTTTTACAGATAAATTGAGCCAAAAAAGAGATTTAACTCAGACTGAAAAGTCAAAAAGTATTAAATGCCCATGAGAAGGATGCAATACTAATGCAATACTAGACATTGCAGTTAAGGCGTGACCATTGGACAGTGAAATGCTCGTTGGGTCAGCAGGGTCAGACAAAAACATGTGGTGGAGAAAAGACACCTGTTAACCGCAAAAGAATTAAGAATTAAGGTGAAGAATTAAGGGTGAAACCATCAGGAACCTTTTAGTCTCCAGCGCCACCATTTTCCAAAGCTGCAACCTACCTGGAGTCTCCAGAAGTGCAAGGTGTCAGGATCTCAGAGACTTCAGTTAGGTAAAGAATCCTAAAAAATGACCCCCACTAAATAAGAATCATAAGCTGAAGTGTTGTAAAATACATGAAGCCTGCTTTTTTTATAGGCTTTATAGGTTTTATAGGTTGAGAATGACTCTTGAAGGACCAGCACCACATCCTCTAGTACCACTGTTTGAAGAATTCATCTTCCAGAATCTGGCAGTACGTTTTGGGAGTTAATTTTAGTCCATCCTGAAGTCCGTTTTGCCGAGATGGACTAAAAATTTACTCCCAAATCGTACTGCCAGATTCTGGAAGATGAATCAGTGATCACTTGAGTCACCAAGAACTGTAAAGAGGAAATCCAGTCCAAATTCAATCCAATGCAAAACGTATTGTCACATACGTGGCATTGGCATTACTGCTCGGGAAGTACACTTAAACTGCCCCCCCAAAAAAACAAACACACGACTTGGCCAGTTTCATATGCACTTTAAAGCACAGATTTGAAACAGAATGTTGACTTTGTAGATTTTTTTCATGTAATGTTTAATTTGATAATGACTAAAGAGACAAATCTGTCACATCGACCCTTTAATTACATAAATACGATAAAATGTATTAAATATTATTGAAACAATTTGTTTATTAGTTACACTATGACGTTTATTCATGTCACACATGAATATAATCCATTACTTTCTACAGGACCTTTGAGAAACATCACTTCACTGACGAATGGAAACTCTGAAGAATCATTTAATTTTCATTGGTAGTTGGATGTGGGCATGTCCAGCGACGCAACAAAAGCTGAGAAAAGTTTTGAAAAAGTTGCTTCATTTTAGCGTGGTGTCTTGCTGTGGATACAACAGAAATAACACACACGTTTACACAGGTCTGTATTTTAAAGCTTGTGAAACAACACAACAAATGCTACAAATAATTTGAGTTCTCACAATTTTTTCTTTAAAAGAATATGATTTCTGTCCAGTTTGTAACAGAAAGAAAAGACTGTTTAGTGTCTATTGACTAGTAGATTGACTACTGAGGACATAATCTAATCTTTACTGATTATCTTGAGAAGACCTGAGGATCTCCAATTTACGGATTCTCATATTCAGAAGAGCCCGACTGGAGAACAGCAGGTCTGGGATGGACAGTCTATGGGGAAACACACTGATTATTTATTAGCTGCACAAACTCTATTGCTTGTGTAGTTTATGATATTTCACTCACTGTGAGTGTGTCGTACAGGTCAGGTGATCTGGACTTGAGCTCAAGAGCTGTATATGTTCCTGCTCTGGGCTCATCGTTCTACAGGGATAAATATATCACACACACACACACACACACACACACACACACACACACACACACACACACATCTCTGCATGGATGAAAAAGCTAATTTAATTGCATTCTTGTATTGAATTTATATTGTGATTCTTTGATCGTCTCACCTCATACTCATGTATTGCAGATCTTCTGGTCATCATTTTCCTCTGACTGTCAAAAAGTAAAAATTATTGAATTGTTTCATATATAATTATTAATCAAATATATGTATGCATTAGTTTGAAAAAGTAGCAGTTTGATATGTATATATTGTATTTACATAATAAATAGTATGATGATGATGAAGATGATGAAGAATAATCCTCCAGATGCCGCTGTGATCACAATCACATTTCTACCAGCACCATGATGAACTGAAAGAGGAAGATCCTCATGATTAACTCTCCAAACTGATGAATGATGTGAAGACACAGGAGTGTGTTAATAAAAGCCTCACCTGTGACAGTTACAGCGTCTGATCTCTGAGATCCATGTTGATTGTGAGCCTGACAGTAGAAGCGTCCACTCTGTAGTGCACTGAAACTCTGTCCAGATCCAACAGCTGAGGTTTCATTCTCCTTAAACCAGCTGAAGTTCAGAGCAGGAGGGTTTGAGTCACTGCTGCAGCTCAGAGTCACTGAATCTCCCTCCACTATTACACCAGATCCACTCATCAACACTGAGACGCTCCTGGGTGGGTCTGAAACAGAAAAAATATAGATATCATTAACAATCACAATAAAGCTGCCACCAAAGACTACATTTAGAGGTTTTAATGTCACAGTTACTGAACCATCATTAACTTTCACATGACGTTTAGAGTCACAGCATCAGAGTATTTCTCTCCATGTTCACTGATGGACTTGCACTTGTATTCTCCACTGTCATCAGAGCCGATCTCTGATTGTCATTGATATGCCGCCCCATACACAACAAACTGAGATGCTCTGTGTATTCTGACACCTTTCCATCAGAACCAGCATTGACTTCTTGAGCAATTTGAGCTCCAGTAGCTCGTCTGTTTGATCGGACCACACGGGCCAGCCTTCGCTTCCCATGTGCATCAATGAGCCTCGGCCGCCCATGACCCTGTCGCCGGTTCTCCACTGTTCCTTCCTTGAGCACTTTTGATAGACACTGACCACTACAGACCAGGAACACCCCACAAGAGCTGCAGTTTTGGAGATGCTCTGACCCAGTCGTCTAGCCATCACAATTTGGCCCTTGTCAAAATCGCTCAAATCCTTACGCTTGCATTCATTGAAGCTTTTAAATGAATATTGGAACTGTGAAGACGTGATGGGTCGCCTGATCATGATTAGTTTACTCACACTTTTAACTTCATACGCTTGATGAATATTTAATTTCAAAGCAATGCTTCCCCTCTTATGCGAAAGCTTTCCTTTAGATGTTTGGACATGAATGCAGGGATTTGCTCCCATTCAGAGACACAAGAGCATCAGAGATGAGATTTGTTTCTGTTCATCCTAAATGTGTTCAGTGGGATTCAGATCTGGACTGAAATCAAGTTCTTCCACACCAAACTCAAATCGTTTCTTTATGAACCTCACTTTGGGTATTGTCATGCTGAAAAAGTGCACACTATTCTACTAAAATGATTGTGTCAAACCCATTAATTACAAGGGCCACATGTATGTTTGCCTGTGTTAGTTTATATCACTGGAACCTTCTTCATTTGGAAAGAAACGAAAAAAAAGTGCATACCCTAAAATTCATACTCACACATGACATTGAGATGAACATCAGGAGAGATGTGATGGTGTCCGTGTACAGCACAGCTATATCTGCCTGCATCCTCTCTTCTGACTGACTGCAGCAGGAGTTCATTGTTTCTGTCTCTTCTCTCAGTTAATGGCTGTGAGTTTCTGGACCAGATGAATGTTGCTCTGTCAGTCAGAGTGCAGCTGCTTTTACATGTCAGACGGACTGAATCTCCCTCTGTCACTCTCTCAGGAGACTCCACCTGAAGATCTGAACACAACACACACATTATATCTAGTGCTGCTGTCATACACTGATTATTATTCAACATAATGCTCAGAACAAGAGATAAACCTCACCAAACTCACCTGTGACATTAAGAGTCACTCCTGATGTACCAGTCCATTTGTCTTTATTAGAGATGAATCTGAAATAGTACTCGTGTGAATCCTTCAGTGTCACATGACTCAGTCTGACGGTGCAGTTCTGCTGTTTATCTCCCAGATACTGAAGCCTCTGACTGTATTCAGGGTCCTCAGACAGATCTGGAAGCTCATCATTATCTTTTGCCAGTGTTTTGGTCCAGAACACTTTCCTGATCTGATGTCTTGTAGGGTATTTATAAGTGCAGTTCATTATCACTGTTGAGTCCTTTAGTGCACAGATGTGTGAAGGACTGTAACTCACACTACCACCACAATCATCACAATCACTGAAAACCCCTGAAACACACATTAAAGGTATAGTTCACTGACCCCTCATGATCATCATATTCAGCTTTTATTTATAATTTTTTTTGTCGAACACGTGAAATGCTGACATTGCAACCACATTAAAATAATCATTATTGATGCACATATTCATATTGTATTTTATTTTACAATTGCAGTAAGGATAATTTAAATATTTTTTTTTTCTTTTTTTTTGACTGACTGACTTTTATTTTTGATGATTTTTTTCTTCACAGAAATGTTTGTGAAAGGGGTTTTAACAGGGGGTTCAGTGACTGCTGTTGAAGACCTGTGATTTGAAAGAAAGTCTCTGAGAAGTGACTAAAGAAGATTAAAATATTCTCCATCAGGAGCAACTCACCGTGAATTATGAGCAGAAACACCAGAGGAAGAGGCGGAGCCATTATCAGTGACATCACTGCTAGAACTAGAATAGAGTAACACACACAATGATCATTATAATACACAATCTTTAGATTTAAAACATTTCCATAAATAATTTTTCATTGAGAATATTTCCTATTGAATAGGTCAGTGGTTTCTACAACAGTATTAACCGGACTATATTGTCATATATACCAGCGTAACTCTTACCGTGTTCTGGTGAGTGTCTCCAGAGTTAAACTGATGAACTTCTCATGGTTACACACTGTTTATTTTAAAATGCTTGGACAGACAGAAATGTTCCTCTTTCTTGACTCCTGCCCACACAAGCAGCTGTAGACACCTTCATCACAATCTAATGGCATTTATTAAACCCAAAATGTTTAACAATATGAAGACGTGTGTCCACCACTTTGATTGATCATTAAATCATGGAATGACAAATAAAAGTGGGGTTTTAAACTAAGTTTGTATGCCCTTTCCTCCTGGAAGCATTTTCTGAAGAATTATTGAGCAAGACACTCAATATAGGAACTTGTATTGAGTAAGACTGGATGTCGACACTTTGACCGCGGACAGACGAGTTTTATTTTGACATCCTTGAGAGAATTTTTGCTTTTAGTTTTTTGGCAAAAAAGAATTTAAGGGCTCCATAAAATGTTGTACAGAAAACATTTGAAGTCAAACTTTAAGAAAAAAATTGCCAAGCTAGTTACATCACAAAAGTTTCTTTAGTCTCACCAAACCAAGGTTATTTTCGTAAACGAAAACTGAAACTAAGACTAAAACTATTGGTCAAAAAACATTTTCGTAAACTGAAATTAAATTAAAAAATCATAATAAATGAAAAACTAAAACTAAACTAAACTAACAACTCTTACTGAAAAACTAAAATAATAATTAGAAAAAATAAATATTCGTTTTCGTATTTAATAAGCTCTCTTTAATGTTGCGGAGAATCTGTGAGCTGAGGAGATTAACCGCTGTCCTGAGACGCGACGCGTGCAGTGAACACACATCGCTAGTCCCGTTCAACGGCTGTTCACAAAGAATGCGTTCGTGACAGTGAAATGGGAAATGACGTAAAAAGGGTAGAGAGACGCACGTTGAACTTAAGCTCACTGCTTTTAGAACGCCGTTACATACGCGCCGACGATAGACGCAGGTGCAACAGAAACTATAGTAGCAAGTGTTACTGTGTGTTTGAGATTTCATGTTCGCATAATATTGACAGGCTCAAAGGTGTTAACATTGTTTTTACAAATCATTTACTACTAATAATGTTATCATCCGTGTGGAGACATTTCCGCACAAAGTAGGGAATACCAGGACACACACACACACACACAGACATGCACGCACACACACACACACACACACACACACACGTTTGTTTTTGTGAAATGTGAGGACATTCCATAGGCGTAATGGTTTTTATACCGTACAAACCGTATTTTCTATCCCCTTACACTGCCCCTACCCCTAAACCTACCCATCACACACACACACACACACACACACACACACACACACACACACACACACACACACACACACACACACACACACACACACACACACACACACACACACACACACACACACACACACACACACACACACACACACAGACACACACACAGGAGACTGCAGTTTAATTTCAGTGAAAAAAACTTGTTCTGTATGATTTATAAGCATTTTGAAAAGTGAGGACATGGGGAACGTCCTCATATTTCACCCTCTTTTTGTAATACCTATGTCATACCCATGTCATTATACACATTTGTGTCCTGATATTTCATATGTCCTTTAATTTCGCTTAAAGGTAAAGACCCAAATTTATGCATGTTTTGTAGATTCCCCTCTCTGTTAAACATATTTTGTTGGGCTGTCCTGGGTTAAAACAAGAATGCTCTTTTATCAAGTTATTTCACTTAAGAACTTATTTATTAAGATTATGCATGAAAAGGTTTTGGATTTTTTTATCATAAGTTGATTTTAAAAAATCTTGTATATGACGTGTTTGTTTGCTTGGTTTTATTGTATTTATATGATATTTGTATTTTTGTAATTTAATTTTTGCCATGAATATAGCCTTAGCTGCTGACATGGCATTAAAGGATTAGTTCACTTTCAAATAAACTTTTGCTTATAATTTACTCACCCCCTTGTCACCCAAGATATCCATGTCTTTGGCGAGATATCATATGTATGGCGCAAGATATCATATGTATGGCGCCGAGTATGGCTGCCGTGTTGCGAGCTCCGATTCTACCTGGCAGTTTTTTGTTTGTTTTGTCTATAATTCTTATGTTGCTTGTCTTGGATGTAGTCACCACCATTGCTTATAACAGACAGACACTTTTGGATATTGGTTCTGCAGTCGCCCATCGCAAACCAGACTTTGAGTTCCTCAATGCAGACTCGCTGTTTGCATACAGCACAGAGGAGCCATTTGTCTGGGCTACACGACCACGACAACGCAAATGGGGCCGGAAGAGAGGAAAGAGAGCCGGCGTCCTCGTTAGATTGAGACGCCGTGCAAATCGACCCCCGCTGCCCAGTATCCTATTGGCAAACGTTCAGTCCCTGGACAATAAACTTTGTGAACTGAGAGCGCGGATTTCCTTTCAGCGTGAGATGAGGGATTGCTGTATTATCTGCCTCACAGAAACCTGGCTGTCCGAGGAGGTACCAGACTTCGCCATCGAACCCACAGGATTCTCCGTGCACCAAGCGGACAGAAAGCGGGACCTGTCAGGGAAAAGTAAAGGAGGGGGTGTATGCTTCATGACCAACAATTCATGGTGTGACCCGAGGAATGCGCATTCTGTCAAGTCGCACTGCTCCCCTGACCTGGAATACCTCACACTTCTGTGCCGACCTTTTTGGCTACCGAGGGAATTCACAGCTGTTATTATTACAGCTGTTTATATCCCTCCACAGGCCGACACGGTTGAAGCACTCAGGGAACTGTATAGGCATTTGTGCCAGCAGGAATCTACGAACCCCGAGGCTGCATTTATTGTAATTGGGGACTTCAATAAAGCCAACCTCAGGAAAATTGCACCAAAATTCTTTCAGCATGTAACATGCAACACACGGGGAGATCGAGTTCTAGATCATTGTTATTCTCCTTTCCGGCATGCTTACAAATCCCTCCCCCGTCCACCTTTCGGCAAATCAGATCATTCCGCTGTTCTGCTTCTGCCTGCTTACAGGCAGAAGCTGAAAAGGGAAACACCCGCCATCAGAACAATCCAGCTTTGGTCGGACCAATCGGATTCTGTGTTGCAGGACTGTTTTGATTACGCTGACTGGGACATGTTCCGGGTTGCAGCTGATGATGACATCGATGTATACACAGACACTGTCACTTGTTTTATAAGGAAGTGTATAAAGGATGTGGTACCGACCAAAGAAATTTGAATATATCCTAATCAGAAACCGTGGATGAACGCTGATGTTTGCGCGTCCCTCAGCGCTCGAGCCTCCGCATTTAATTCCGGTAATGTGGAGGAACATAAGCATGCCAGCTATGCCCTCCGTAAAGCCATTAAGAGAGCAAACGTCAGTACAGGGATAAAATAGAAGCTCAGTTTGCCACTTCCAACTCAAGAGAAATGTGGCGAGGATTGTACAACATCACGGACTGCACTGATCGTAAATATCCTACTGGAAACACAGCTGCCTCACTGCCAGACGAGCTCAATGCTTTCTATGCTCGTTTTGAGGTCAGCCACCCCTCCCGTACGGAAGGAGCTCCGATGGATGACACTGCTAAGGTTAGTTCACTTTCTGTGTCCATAGAGGATGTTACTCGATCGTTCCGACATGTGAACACTCGCAAAGCGGGGGGTTACGGATGGCATTCCTGGCCGCGTTCTTAAAACATGCGCATACCAACTAGCAGGTGTTTTTACTGATATTTTCAATCTCTCACTTTCCTTATCTTCTGTCCCAAAGTGTTTAAAATCATCTATCATTGTACCAATACAAAAGACATCCAAAGTTACTTGCTTGAATGACTGGCGCCCTGTTGCTCTAACCTCCATCATCAGTAAGTGCTTTGAGAAGCTTATCAGAGATCACATCTGCTCTGTACTACCAGCAACACTTGACTCACTGCAGTTCGCCTACCGCAGTAACCGCTCTACTGAGGATGCAATTGCTTTCACCTTGCACACCGTCCTTTCCCATCTGGAAAAGAGGAATACACATGTCAGAATGCTGTTTGTTGATTACAGTTCAGCTTTTAACACCATAGTGCCCCCTAAGCTTGTTGTAAAACTAAGGACTTTGGGTCTGAACAGTTCCTTGTGCAGCTGGATTCTGGACTTTTTGACAGAAAGACAGCAGGTGGTCAGAGTTGGTCGAAACATCTCTTCCACATTGACCCTTAACATCGGAGCTCCACAGGGGTGTGTCCTCAGTCCACTTCTATACTCTCTGTACACGCATGATTGCGTGGCCACACACAGCTCCAATGTCATTGTCAAATTTGCAGATGACACAACGGTGGTAGGCCTAATCACAGACAATAACGAGTCAGCCTACAGAGAGGAGGTGCACACTTTGACAAACTGGTGCTATGAAAACAACCTCTCTCTGAACATTAGTAAGACCAAGGAGCTGGTGGTGGACTTTAGAAAACAGAACAGTGTTTACCCCTCCCTTATCATTGAAGGGACGCCAGTGCAGCAGGTCGATAGTTTTAAGTTCCTTGGTGTTCATATCACCAATGACATCACCTGGTCAGTTCATACTGATTTAGTTGTGAGAAAGGCACATCAGCGTATCTTCTTCCTCAGGCGGCTGAAGAAATTTGGTATGAGACAAAAAATTCTCAGACAATTTTACAGCAGCACTGTGGAGAGCATCCTCACTGGTTGTATTATCGCCTGGTATGGAAACTGTACCGGTCTCAACCGGAAAGCCCTACAGAGGGTGGTCCGGACGGCTCAGCATATTGTTGGAGGTGAGCTTCCCTCCCTCCAGGATATTTACACCCAGCGATGTGTTAGAAAAGCTAAAAAGATCATCAGAGATTCCAGCCATCCGGGCCATGATCTGCTTTCACTGCTGCCGTCTGGCAGACGGTATCGGAGTATTAGGGCCCGGACCAGTAGACAGTTTTTTTGCACAGGCGATTAGACTTCTGAACTATAGCAACACTTTGTAGCACAACTCACTTATCCATGCACTGCACTTTAATAAATGTGGTTATTGTTATTATGTATATTGTTAATCTATGTACTGCAATGTAAAAGAGACTTGCACCTAAGCATTTCACTGCCAGTACACTTGTGTACATGATATGTGACAATAAAAAGAGAAATTGAGAGAAATTAAAATTCTGTCCTCAGTCGAAAAGAAATGAAGATTTTTGATGAAAAGATTTCAGGATTTTTCTCCATATAATGGAAGTCAATAGACCCCATATGGTTCAAGGTCCAAATGAGAGGTTCAGTACAGCTTCAAAAGGGCTTTAAACCACATCAAACGGTACCAGACGATCAATAAGGGTCTTATCTAGCGAAACGATTGGCCATTTTTTTAAAAATAAATAAAGTTTAAGCTTTATAAGCTCAAATGCTGGCCTTGCTCTGTTCAGTGATGCGCGCTCGTGGCGTCACGTAAAGCGCAATTATGTTGAAAAGGTCACTCTAGACGCAGGCGCAAAGATGTTTGAATATGTGGATACGGTCCTCCTTCCACTCATTTGTAAACACTGACTCTGTACTTCTGCTGCGTCTAGCATCTAGCCTTTTCAACGTAATTGTGTTTTACGTGACGTCACGAGCGCGCATCACTGAACAGAGCAAGGCGAGCATTTGTGCTTATAAAACTTAAACTTTATTTTTTTTTTTAAATGACCAATCGTTTCGCTAAATAAGACCCTTATTGATCGTCTGGTACCGTTTGATGTGGTTTAAAGCCCTTTTGAAGCTGTACTAAACCTCTCATTTGGACCTTGAACCATATGGAGTCTATTGACTTCCATTATATGGAGAAATATCCTGAAATCTTTTCATCAAAAATCTTAATTTCTTTTCGACTGAAGACAGAAAGACATGGATATTTTGGATGACAAGGGGGTGAGTAAATTGTAGCAAAAGTTTATTTGAAAGTGAACTAATCCTTTAAATAAAACAATCTTTATTACATTATATTATTTATATTATTAAGATGTCTGCATAAGAGTAAACTCTAATCGGAGCAAACTTTAAACTTTGCTGAAGTAAAAAAATCTTGATTTGGTCTCTACACTGCGTTCTGGTAACTCTGCTAAACTATAATTACTAAAACTAAAACTGAAACGAAATATATAAAAACTAAATATAAATGTGTTTACAAAATAAAAACTAAACTAAAACTAGCAAAATAATTTCTAAAACGAACTAAAACTAAACTGAAAACGAAAACGAAATAAAATAAAAACTAATTTAAAAAAAAGCAAAACTATAATAACCTTGCACCAAACACAGTGTTGTGGGTTCTTGGCTCTATTCTGCTCTTGTAATGTGTAAAAGAGGCTTTGTCTTCATGATGCCTCCATCACTCATTTGACACGGCTGTAGATCACAGACGCCTCTTCCACAGTCTGCACATTTGATCGCCTAGAGAACATAAAAAAAGAGAAAAAAAACTGATGTTATGTATCAGATTACATTATGATAATGTCATTTTAAAAATCACTTTGTATATCATATTTTTTTTCCTGAATCCTCAGTGGAACACAAAGTTATTAGGAAAGATGTCCAGAATTAACTATAAATTCTCCTTTCATCATAATCATAAAAGTAACAAGAGGGTGAGTAGATGGCAAATGTCTTATTGTTGAGTGAACTGTCCCTTTAAGACTGTCCTTCTCACCTCACAGCAGATTCAGGCTGAAGAATCCTGATATTGTCATATGGGCTTTCCTTCTCCTCTGCTCTCCTCGCCTCTTTCTTTCTGTGATGTTGGACACTTGCGTACTGGATCTCCTCAGTATCTCTGGATTCAGGAGCATTTGTGTCTCTTCTGGGTTTGCTGGAAGTAACACTGGCGTACTGAGCGTCATCACAATCGGCTGATTCAGAAACATGAACGTCTCTCCCTGTTACGTTAGAGTACAGATTGTCCTGAAACGGAAGAAAAAAAATATTATTATTCTCATTTTAAAGGAATAGTTCACCCAAACATGAAAATTACCCCATGATTTACTCACCCTCAAGCCATCCTAGGTGTACAGTGTATGACTTTCTTCTTTCAGATGGATACAACTGGAGATTTAATAAATAAATATCTTTGATCTTCCAAGCTTTATAAATGCTTTTTAAATTCCGTTTTTGAAACCCAAAAAACACATCCATCCATCATAAAATATATCCACACAACTCCAGGGGGTTAATTAAGGCCTTTTAAAGTGAAGTGATGGGTTTATGTAAGAAAAATATCCATATTTAAATCGTTATAGCCTAAAATAACTAGCTTCGGCAAGCTTTGAAGAGCCAGGGTATTTTTTTATTAAATCTCTGATTGTATTCATCTGAAAGAAGAAAGTCATATACTGTACACCTAGGATGACTTGAGGGTGAGTAAATCATGGGGTAATTTTCATTTTTGGGTGAACTAATTAAAGTCATGTAGTAAAGATCGTATTTATGAGTTGAACGCACATGAACGCCACCATAAAGTCGTAAATACCAGTGGGAAGCTCTGGATTTTCTTTAAGCCCTGATCTTTACTGTAACAAAACTGCCGAGACACGAAGGCTGAGGACCCAAACGCAGCTTTATTAAAGGGTAATCCACAATCATAGTCAAAAAACAGGCAAAAGGTCACACACAGGCAAGCAGTCAAAACAGGCAAACAAGACAGGAGAGACAGGCTAAAGGGTAATCCACGGAACGGGCAAGAAATCCAAAACACCAAGAGACAAGAAACCAGGTAAAACGCTCAGAATGCAGTAATAGAACAAACAAAACTTTGCAATGAATGACTGGGTGAACAGGCTAGATATAGGCCTGCTCCACCCTGGTCATCTGCCCGGAGCATGCCAGACAGATGACCAGGGTGGCGCAGACCGAACAGGCGACCATCGCGGAGCAGGCCGGGCAGATGACCAGGGTAGAAGGGAGCAGACGACCACCACAGCAGCACAGATGGGCTTGAAGACCCCCATGGCGGAGCAGACGACCAACACAGTAGTGCAGATGGTCTTGAACCCCATGGTGGAGCAGACAACCACCACAGCTGACTAGACAGGCTAGAAGACCCCCACGCCTGAGCAGGCTGACCAGGTGGCCTGGCCAGGGTCCTCTCTGGACTCGGGACAGGAGACGGAGTCCTCTCTGGACTCGGGACAGAAGACAGAGTCCTTTCTGGACTCGGGACTGGAGACGGTCCTCTCTGGACTCGGAATAGGGGCTGGAGCCTTCACTGGACTCTGGAAAGGGGCTGGAGCTAATGTATGTGCTGCCCACACACACCATATTGCTGTGGCCACAATGGTCAGCGCTGCACACTCCAAAGACTGACTTGGGCATAGCGACCATCTTGGATGAGGGCTCTGGCAAGGTGGCCATCTTGGCAGAGGGCTCTGGCGTGGCGGTGGTCATCTTGTCTTGAGACACTGGTGTGGAGGCCATCTTGTCCGGAGACACTGGCTCAGTGACCATGAACGTGGAGAGGCTCTGGCATTTTTTCCCCAAAAATGTTTTTGTGGGGTCCTCGAGTGATCTATTACCTTGCTTCAGACGGATGAGTTCAACAGCTGGATCCATGATATGGCAAAATCCGTAACAAGAGGTAATGAGGTAAATGAGACACATGTGTAAACAATGAGTGCTGATGAGTCCGGACAAAGGATTATGTGTAATGTAGTCTTTGATGGAATGACAGTCTGGGGTGGAGTGCCCTCTGGTGGTAATCAGGGGCACTCTCACTGGTGAGTCGTGACATTTAGTGGCTGGCTTGTCAGTGAGAAAAATGGCGAAATACTTAAAGTTAGCAGTGATATTGTCAGGCTTTTTTATTTACAGCAAAAACATGATAACTATGATATAATTATAATATAACAGTATAATATGTAACAGTTGAGTTTACAGTGGCTTCATAACTTTATTAAAAACATAAAGTAAAGCACACCTGATGCACATTCCTTGTCCTTCATTTTCTGGAAGTAGATTTTAAGATCCTTGCTGTATTTTTAAAGTACTCCACCATCTTACTCTGATGAAAGTGACTTGAAATCACATGACTTAAACACGACTTCATACCTCGTAAATACGAACTTCGCAGGAGGATTTGAACGCACAATAATCATTTAAGGGCCAATCACACAGAACCCATTTTTCCATTTCAGTGTGCTACTTTTCCATTGTTTTTCTCTGTAAACACACACTATATGGATGTGTTTGACTGTTGCACTCACGTGCAACGGAGTTCCATAAAAGCGGCAGTCAAATTAAAAGGCTGTAAACTTTAAAAAAAATAATCTCTAGACTTTCCTGGGTTTTATTTTCATTCCACTGACTTGTCTCTAACATTTGGCATGAATGGCCCCGTCTTAGAAGATTATTCACATGTTGTGTCTGGATGATTTACCTGTTTCGCTCGGAGGTCTTCAGCTGTAGCACCTCTTCGATTTCTCCTGATTTAACAGACGTTAAACTAGTAAGCTGCATTTTAAAGATGAATTGCTAATCACATCACATTTTCACCTGCACTAGTCTGAAAGTGAATTACATTCATACACTCAGTGTAAGTGAGATAACTTACATTATTAACAGAATTATGATGATGATGATGAAGAATCCTAAACATGCCACTGTGATCCCCAACCAGACATGCCAGCCAAGACCACGATAAACTGAAAGATTTGAGTTAAGTTTAACTTTCAAAGATACACAACTGTCTTGAACCCTTTAATAAAACAAAACCCTCACCTGTGACAGTTACAGCGTCTGATCTCTGAGATCCATGTTGATTGTGAGCCTGACAGTAGAAGCGTCCACTCTGTAGTGCACTGAAACTCTGTCCAGATCCAACAGCTGAGGTTTCATTCTCCTTAAACCAGCTGAAGTTCAGAGCAGGAGGGTTTGAATCACTGCTGCAGCTCAGACTCACTGAATCTCCCTCCACTATTACACCAGATCCACTCATCAACACTGAGACGCTCCTGGGTGGGTCTGAAACATCAATATTATAAAAAATCACAATAAATTTGAAATCACAGACTATGTTTAAATGCTTTAATGTCACAGTTACTGAAAAATCATTAAAGGACGAACTGCGAAACGAAAAATGAACCTAGGGGTAATTAACACATGGTTACCAAATAGATCGTTCTCTGGGATGCGTTTTGAGAACTTTGTAAGTGTACAAACAGTTTAATAAGAAGATACTTTATAAAGACATTACGGGTATACAGACAGGAGCCATCTTGGAAAACAGTCTCGACAAGTCGAGCCTCGGTTGAATAATTCTCCATCTCTTTAGTGTGTATCCTTTAGTGTGTATCCTTTAAAAAAATATATTTTTATTTATTTATTTTCTCTGTTGCGTTCAGTGCTTTCTTCCGGAAAAAAAACGGACCATATGAGATTCCAAGTCACAGTTCATCACTTAGCACAGCGTTCATGGCTCAACTTGTTGAGACTGTTTTCCACCAATTTACAATAATGTCCCATTATTTAATGATAGCTTTTTTTGACTGTAGTAATCAGGATTACTCAACAAATGTAGTTTTGAGCCTGTTCAAAACATTTGTTGCACAGAGAGAGAGAGAAATTTTTTTTTTTTTTTTTTTTTTTTTTTTTTTTTTACAGCACTTTATTTTCAAATAAATAGGGGGTACAACAGTACAATACAACACTCACATTCACATATACTCTAACACTTAAAAAGTAAAAACCAATTCGTCATCAATTACAACACACAAAACCTCTTTGCAACACCATATACCTTCAAACGTGATTTTGTCATTCACCATTTTATAATAATTAAAATCAATTGTGATTCTTGACTTTACCATTTTTGAAAAAACCATTGTGCTGTCCTGAAACAAATTGTGTTCTACTTTCGTTTTTTCTACTGATGTAGATGGCCATCTTTGCTTGGCCCAACACAAAATTCAACAACTGGCATAAAAACTTTTACTTTGCAACATACTTAAAACCCAAGATAAAAACCTCTGGAGAAAAAACTTCATTGCATTTTTCAAAAATGTCTCCTAACAGACGAAACAGAAGCTGTAATCTGTTACAATTTAATAAGGCATGAAAAACAGTTTCTCTTTCCTTGCAAAAAGGACACCCAACTTCAACCTCATGATTTAAAATGGAAATAAAAGCATTAACAGCGATAACTCCATGTAAGATTCTCCACTGTAGATCTCCTACTTTTTTGGCAAAAGGCGGCTTGTAAATTGCCCTCCATTCGGGTTTTCTCTCTGTATCCAAATTAAAATACGCCCGCCATGGAGTATCAACTTTCATGTTCAACGGTTTCAACGTTTTTTTACAGAAAGCTATCACACAATATCTATACAAAGAAATACCTGTACATGAAGAAAACATTGCATCAGACAAATCATCAGAATCTAAAAAAACACCATACACATCTCTCAAATTCAAGGAAATGAGCAAGTCAGGAAAAAAATCTGTAATGTTTCCCTTAGAATGTCCTTCATGGTATTCTGCAAGTAACGTCCTTTCATCTGAGGAGAGTAATGATTGCCATTTTAGTAGCAATTGTGCAATTATCCGAACTGACCTAAAACCCAGTCTCTGTGCCAGTGCATCTCCATTTCTAAAATCAGTCCCAGTTACTTCCAGTAACTGTTCTAAAGTGAAAATTCCACTAGAAATTAGTGACCTGTTAAGACCTGGAATGCAAGCACTTGTAGACACATCCATCCGTGATCCAAAAACCAAAGGCTCTTTTAAAAGCCAATGAAGGGTGACGACAAGTCTTTTGTAAAATTAAAAAGACTCCAAACTTTAAACAAGTTCCTGCAAAACACGGGCAAAGTAGACAGATTAATTTTTCCAGGGTCCATTAAGAAACGTGTTTTGTCCAGTCCCAAATTTTCCAATGTATGCAAAATAACAAAGGCAGCAGCATACCATTTACACTGAGTAGGACAGAATAACATCCTCTGAACAAAGAGTAACCGAAAAGTTGTCAGTCTGCTCTGTAAATACACTAAACCCTGACCACCCTCTTCTTTTGGTAAAAATAAAATGCTCTGCGGTACCCAGTGCATTTTGTCCCAGAAAAAAATCAACCAACAGAGCTTGTATCTTTGTGAGTAGTTGTAGAGGAGGGTCAACACAATTCAATTTGTGCCATACACAGCAAAATCCCCAGTGTTAAATTAACACTCCTCAGTGTACATATGTGTCCACACTACAGGGTGTTAAAAGTAACACTTAAGAAGTGTTAAAGTTAATGAGATAATTAAGTGATTAATTAAGTCATGATTGACCATTAGTGATGAGAAACACAAGAACTACAATTGACTACAGCCACAGTTTTAGATGAAATCAACTGAAGATAAAAGAAGACATTAAATCTCTGAAGATCTCAGCAGAGGAGGATTAAACAACTCCACAATCAGCATTACCAGCTTCACACATTACTAACCCGTCTGACTTTATTTCTGTCAGACGACTTCAGAAGCCCTTATTGAGAATTACTTTTTTGTTTATTTTGTGTTGAAACTTTTTTAATGTCACCATCATGGTGATCAGTGTTTTCTTTAGTTGGGCAGTTTGATGACATTTTAATGTTAGTGTTTCTCTGGCTGCTGTAACTGAATTTGCAATGGGAAGAAAAGCAAGAGTAAACACAATCAGATGCTGTTGACTGTTCAGTGATAAGAATAAGATCATTGTATAGTGATTTAAATCACTGATTAACTTTGTTTTTACTGTTATTCCAGGAAAGATCCAGATCGGTTTTAATCAATAAACCTGAATAGGTTTAAAAGCAAATTGTACACTAATCACTTCTAACTCCTGCGAGAGTAACTCACACACACACATAAAGAATCAGCCTATGAATCTCAACAATGGTGACATGCTTTATGCCGCAATGCATTCTGGGAGCCATGGATGAGTTTGCATGATGCACCCAGAATGCATTGCGGCATGAAGCATGTCACCATTGTTGAGATTCATAGGCTGATTCTTGATGTCTGTGTGTGAGATAAACTCGCAGGAGTTAGAAGTGCTTATTGTGTGATGTGTTATTAAACCGGAAAACAAGACTTATGTACATGTTTTAAACATTGATCAGTTTATCTGATGAAAACGCTGCTGGATCTCCTGCTGTAGAATCACAATGCTACTATAATCAATGACTCTCAGGAGATCAGCAAATAAGGCACCATATGATGATAACAACTGTATCATCAACAACAAGACAACATCATCTGTCACCAACTTGTCATCATCAATTTTCTCTTGCTGTTTTCACTGTAACAAACAGTTACAGCAACCAAAGAGAAAAAATGCTGACAAGTCAAGGGTCAAGAGCCCAACTAAAGCAATACTGATCACCATAATGGTGGCGTCAAACAAAACTCTTATTTTCAATAAATCATCAACATCTAAACCTCAGTAAGAGCTTCTGTAGACGTCTGACAGAAATAAAGTCAGTCTGGTTAGTAATGTGTGAAGCTGGTAATGCTGTTTGTGGAGTTGTTTAATCCTCCTCTGCTGAGATCTTCAGAGATTTAATGTCTTCTTTTATCTTCAGTGGATTGCATCTAAAGCTGTGGCTGAAGTCAGTTGTAGTTCTTGTGTTTCTCATCACTAATGGTCAATCATAACTTAATTAATCACTTAATTATCTCATTAACTTTAACACTTCTTAAGTGTTACTTTTAACACCCTGTAGTGTGGACACATATGTACACTGAGGAGTGTTAATTTAACACTGGGGATTTTGCTGTGTAGAGAGGAAGCAATTGGATTGTTAATTATTAAAATGCGCCCTCTATAGGATACCATTGGCAACAAACGCTTCCATCTGTTCAGACGCCCTTTTACTTTATCTAGATTATGCGCCCAATGGCAATCGATTAACATGGGCTTTTGTCCACAAACCCCCTATATGTACTACCTCCAAGACTCCTTCCCAGTTTCTTTGCATTGTTGCCTCATCTCCCAAAAACACACCTAAATATTTAAAACCTGTTTTTCCCCAGCTTAAACTTTCAGGAAGTTTTGGCCTCTCATTTGACCCATTACCCAAAAATAAAGCTTCACTTTTTCCCCAGTTTACACTTGCAGAAGAAAGATTTTTGAAACTTGTAAGTATATTTGACAGAGCCTGTACATCGTCTTGTCCATTAACCATCACTACAACATCGTCAGCATATGCTGACAAAATTATTCTACCCTTATTAATCGGTAAATTAAAACCTTGCAATTTTGTCCTTATCTGATTAAGTAGGGGTTCTATCGCCAATGAATACAGCATACCAGACAACGAGCATCCTTGCCTTATTCCTCTACAAACACTAAAAGGAGCACACAAATTGCCATTCACTTTAAGCAAACTCTGTGCCCCACTATAGAGAACTTTAATAAAATTAGTGAAAGTCTGACTAAAACCAAAAACTTCCAAAACTCTCCACAAGTAGCAGTGTTCAACTCGATCGAAAGCCTTCTCCTGATCTAGAGAGATTAGGCCGCAATCCAAATAGAAAATTCTGGAAATCTCGAAAACATCACGAATCAGGGATATATTGTCAAAAATGGATCTACCAAGGACGCAATACATCTGATCAGGATGGATGACTCCGTCTATTACCCCCGACAACCTATTAGCTAAAGTTTTGGAAAGCAGCTTGATTTCACTGCAGAGCAATGAAACAGGTCGCCAGCACTTTATCTCTGTTAAATCACCTTTTTTTGGCAGGAGGGTTAGCACTGCTCTACGGCAGCTTAAGGGCAATTGACTTTCTTTCAAACTCTCGTTTAGTACATCTAGCCGATCACTGCACAGTACTGACCAGAAACACTTAAGAAAGTCGACCGGTAAACCGTCAATTCCCGGGGCTTTTCCAACCTCCATTCCTTGGAGGGCCTTATAAACCTCTCCCATGCTCAAAGCGTTTGAGATCTCAGTGTTTGCTTCCTGTAACAATTGGGGTAAATTATCGAAGGAATCGCTATTTTGAAATCGCTAATTTTCAAGTCTGGCAAGGGAAATAACATTGTCTCTGACATGAGTCCATGTATATTGCCTTTGTAACCCACTCAGTTGTCTCCAAATGTCACATAAATCATGTGTTTTTAAAAGTTGAATTAAGTGATTCCGAGAGGGCATATGAGGTTCAATATGATTTTGTCCAAGTTGGACTCTGTGCAGTTAAAATCTCCACCCAAGACAAGATAGTCATTCTCATTACATTCTTGTAAAGCAGAACACAGTGAATTTAAAATATCATTCTCTCCACACAAGCTGTGGGACTCTACACACAAATGAAAACAAAATACATTTTGCACTTTTAGCATTCTGCCCTTAATTATTTCATCCACCTGGTATGTGTCTGGAGTGAAGTTTTTTGAGAAAAGAAATGCCACACCACCACTAAGTGAGGTATTGTGGCTCAGGATGGACAGCCCATCCCACTCTCTTGCCCAATCAGCATCATTCTTAATATCACTATGTGTTTCTTGCAGCATCGTGATGTCAACTTTCCTTTGTTTCAGTAACTCGAAAATTGTAGCTCTTTTCCTCATATCTCTTGGTCCGTTAACATTAATAGTAGCGATGTTAACCTCACACATGAAAGATATAAGGAGAAGTATCATCAAATTGCAGATAACCATCACATTTAACATATCTCTTTTAAACCTTTCCGTCTCCATCTTCAGCAATGTCAGAAGTGATTTTCCTCACTATCTTCTTTAGTCGGTACACTTCTTTGTTTGTAAACAGTCCCTCCGACATAAACATCCTTGCTTTGTCCACAAATTGTTTATAATCAGGGAAAAATTGTTCAACATATACCCCTCTCTTATTTTTAGTAGCTCTCAAAAAGAGTCTGATATCATCTGCTTCATAAGTGTTCTGAAAATCAGTTTGAGAAAAACTTACGCTCGAGTCAGAGGACTCGCTGCCACTTTCCATACCATCCTCAGCACTCGTATCATCCACATCTGCCTTCTTTGCTCTAACAACTTGAGAATCACACGGTTTTTTCCTTTTCATTGGGATTTTAAAGCTCGTCTGTTCCCTCTCCATTTCTAGTCCATCATCGATCGGTATCCTCGCCCGTGAAGCTGAAAACTCACTGTTGTCTTCTCTAGCACTTACTTCTGTGTCAAATAAAGTATCCGCAGCTCCAGTTGTGCTCTCCGTTCCTTCAGTTGCCAAAACCTCTGCGCTTTCATTCGGTGTTTCCTCAATCATTCTCCTATTCGTCGTGTCCGTCTCCGTCACTGCTGGGTTTATCGTCTCAGGCTGAGTCACCTCACCATTGGCGGCCGTCAAATTGTTTTTGTCTTTATTTGGACAAGCACGAACTAGATGCCCCACTTCTCCACATTTGCACTTCATTTTTTCCGTTGTGGCGTAGATTACATAATCATATTCATCCACCTTTAAATGCAAAGATAATTCCAATTCCTCTTCTTCCTTAAGGATCATGTAGACAAACCGTCTAAACGAGATAAAATTTTTTGGCAAGGGTGTTACATCCGATTGGTATCATTTTGATAGGTGACACAAGTTTTCCATATCGAGAAAGTATTCTTACTAATGTCTCGTCACTTATAAAAGGCGGTATGTTAGAAAGAAGTACTTTCTTCGAAGGCATGGAGAGAGCGAGGACAGGAGTAAAAAGTCTGTCAATGGTTAATCCAGTCTCAACCAAGGCATTAGCTTTCTCGACAGAACTGAGGAAGATTACCGTCGCACTATTCATCTTGGAGGCTGACAGAATATGTTCATGTCCAACAAGTTCTCCGACTGCCAAACAGCAGTCTTCCACACCCACTGCGGCCGCTATTTTTATTCCATGGCGCCGCGTGAGTTTGTTCAAAAACTGTGACCGCGGGGCCGCCATGCTGTCCGCAGTGAGAAAAACACGGCAGCACATGGAAATTAATCGAAAAAAAAAACTACTAAACTACTAAACAATAAACAAAAAAACTTTAAGGTATAAAAAAAAAAAAAAAAAGCACCCACAAACTCTAACCATGCTCATACTCAGGGACGTGCACAGGAATTTTGAGGGGCAGTTGCTCTGACCAAAAAAAAAGGGCACTCCCCTACCAACCCCCCCATATGAAGGACTAAGAATAACAGGGTCTTTATTAAAATATATATACACAAAGAAGTAAAACACTGATGTACAGCACTCAATCACCTTAACTACTACTAATAATAACATAGAAAAACATGACTTGAGTCATGAAAATCCCTACATGTGACTGCTCCTCCTCATCTTAAATGGAATGTAATTATGAAACATTGCCATTAGTAGGCTAAAATATGAGTCTGATTAATTAATCAATTCACCTACACAGTGTCATGTCATCTTTATCACAGTGCAAAGTCTCTGTCTCACCTGCTGGTTGGCTTTTTCGCAGCCAACCCTGCAGTTATGTGCTGCCCTTTGCTGCCTCCCTGAATCGTCTCTCCCTCTCCTGAATCCGCCTCTTTTCAGTGGGCATCTTGGCTTCAAACAATACCCAAAATAGTGATAGGATTTAGGCATTTAACCATTTTGAATAAAATAATTAATGTGATGCATTACTTCCATCATTCATTGTTCTTGGTAAAACGAAATGTGAGAAACTAACTATCAGCAGACATGTAGCTTAGTTTGCCTAATGCCTACCAAAAAAATAGTAGCCTAATGCAAGCTATCTGACTGATAATTTAGGCTAAACGTGGCAAACTCATCCTGGATTTATGAAGATTTTAATTCATTTCATTAAACTTGATGATGATGATCGTCCGTTTGTTATACCTTTCCGACAATGTTAAGTTGTCTCACCCGACAACCGCGTATATATATATATATATATATATATATATATATATATATATATATATATATATATATATATATATATATATATATATATATATATATATATATATATATATATATTAAAAGTTTGGAAACTGACTGTACTATTTTGATTGTTTTTGAAAGAAGTCTCTTCTGCTCACCAAGGCTGCGTTTATTTGATCCAAAATACAGCAAAAACAGTACTATTGATAAATATTTTTACAATTTAAAATAGGCTAACTTTTTTTTCTATTTGAATATATTTTGAAATACAAGTTATTTCTGTGATTCACATGATCCTTCAGAATTTTTTCTAATATGCAATATATGCAATTATATAATATATCTCAAGAAACAGTTCTGATTATTTTCAATGTTGAAAACAGTTGTGCACATTTTTTTCAGGATTATTTAATGAAAAGAAAGATAAAAAGAACAGCATTTATCTGAAATATAAAGCTTTTGCAACATTATAAATGTCTATACTTGATCAATTTAATGCATTCTTGCTGAATAAATGTATTCATTTCTTTGAATTAATCATAAATTGATCTTTATTAAATTTAAATTGATCACAGGAATAAGTTACATTTTAAAATATACTCAAATAGAAAACAGTTACTTAACATTTAAGTAATATTTCACAATATTACAGATTATTTAGTATTTTTAATAACATAAATGCAGCCTTGGTGAGCAGAAGAGACTTCTTTAAAAACAATTAAAATAGTACAGTTTCCAAACTTTTGACTGGTATAGTGTGTGTGTGTGTGTGTGTGTGTGTGTGTATATATATAACAGAACTATATAAAATCTTAGGGCTGTTTTCTTTTAGACATTTGTGCTCTCTTCCCCACCTTTCTGAATAGATTTCAGCAGTAAAGAGAGAAAGCATTTGCAGTGATGGTTTTTCTCCATTTACCTGACAATTTATAATGCTGCTTGTTCTTCCACGGACAACCGAACCGATGCTTCTACTACAACCATAACTTGTGTGATGATGTTACGTCAAACTCACACGAGCAGCAGCGGTTGTTACCAAGTATTCATTCCCGGGGGATCAATACAAACGAACAGTGTTGGGGAAAGTTACTTTGAAAAGTAATGCATTACAATATTGCGTTACTCCCTTAAAAAGTAACTAATTGAGTTACTTAGTTACTTTTTAAGAAAAGTAATGCGTTACGTTACTTTTGCGTTACTTTTTCTCACCTGGGCAGGGCTTGTTTTTTTGTTTTGTTTTTTAATAGCAAAAAAAGTTATATTTTTGTGAAAATGTAAAGACCTCTTCATACCAAAATTGAACTAATACGCCTCAGGCTGAGGTAAAAATGTGCTGCCATTCTGGATAATGGAAGAGTAGAACGCAGGAGCGAAAAAGTTTTACCAATAAAAACAAAAAATCTAGTAATATTTGCTCATGGTTTAACTGAATCATCGAAGGTAAGTAGCAAGACATTGGTCAATAAAGGTAGATTAAATGTATAAAAATATTTGTTATATTTAACATTTATATATTTGAGGTTTGCATAGTATTCTGATTTTGCATTTGACTGATTTTATTAATTTTGAGGAGGACAGAATCTTTATTGTGCAAGTGAGATAAATAAATGCTCACATTTAGTCTAGAACTACAATAACCAGTGTTGGGCACGTTACTTTAAAAAAGTAATTAGTTATAGTTACTAGTTACTTCTTACAAATAGTAACTGAGTTAGTAACTGAGTTACATCATTATAAAAGTAACTAATTACCAGGGAAAGTAACTAATGTGTTACTTTTTTTTTCTTCAAATGTTCAAATATGTCAAATAACTTGGATGCCCCCAATATTAAATATGTTAAATGAATGAATTGGACAATAAATAGAATAAATTATTATTATAAAACATTGTACATTAAATGTACACTATTGTAATGTTGCTGTGGGACAATGTGAGAGACACCTATCAAATTCAATATATTATTGTAAATATTATAACATTATTGTAAATATTATCAGTAGACCTACTATAGTGTAAATATTGTGTAAATAGTATCAGTACTTCTTTACTACTCCTCTGGTAGTGGAGCTCATGTTATCACCTGGGTTTTTAGCCACTAATGTTGTGGCTGTGATGACGTGAGGCTTCATTAGATTAGAAATAGAATTACTTGCCACCGACGTGTAGAGACTCTTTCTTCCTGGGCATAAGCTGCACGTTACATAAACATTCTTACCTTTCACTTTTCTCTTTCGAGGGAAAAGTAGCGCTTATACTTTCAGTTTGCGAAAGCTACCTTTGAAGTCGTTGGACTGCCATCGCTGACTGTGCATATGCGTGTGCGTCATATGTGTGTGTGTGTGAACTCAACCTATCAACCTCAACCTTCTTGTCTCCCACCCAACCCAACCCCCAACACGCATGGCTGGTGTGCGCGCGCGCACACACACACACACACGTTGCAGGTCCGACTGACAGAGAGCCTGTTCGGATGAAAACCGCTTCAATGAGCTCAATTATAGTAACGGCGCATTTTTTTTCTCAGTAACGCTAACGGCGTTGTAACGGAAGAAACAGTAATTCGTTTGATTACTCGTTACTGAAAAAAGTAATTCTGTTAGTAACGCCTTTTATCTATAACGCCATTATTCCCAACACTGCAAACGAATAAACGGTTCCATTTTCATATTTCTTTGCCTGCATTTTTTGTTGCGGCCGCGGTACATTATAAAAGTAGCCCAAAAAACGCAACCCGCAGCTCCGTAACCTTTCCCGCGACTCCTTTTTTAAAATAGCCCAATTGTGCAGGAAAACCGCGACCCTGCCATGCTGGCAACTATGGTCGCGTGCAGCGCTGCAGCCACGTAAACAGAGTTTGCCCTTCCCCCCTACTGACTTTCACTTTCGGACGGGTGCTTTGCGATTTTTTTTATTTATTTTTTTATTTTTTATGCCTACGTGAAATTCTGCATCCATTGTACGGATTTTTTTATATATTTTTGTCCACCTCGGAAGGGCAACGTGAGTCGAGAAGGGCATATGGGCAGTTGCCCGGGCAACCTGAGCAACCCCCCTGTGCACGTCCCTGCTCATACTACTTTCACGCTCACACGTCGCGCTGGAAATGACGAGAGAGAGAGAGAGAGAGAGAGAGAGAGAGAGAGAGAGAGAGAGAGAGAGAAAAAAAAAATAAGGCTATGCAAGGTACTTACAATGGAAGTGAATGGGGGAGCTTTTTGCAGAAGTTAAAATGTAAAATCTAATGCTTATAATAAAAACATTTACAATATTTGTTCTGTTAAAACGTGTACATTATTTGAGCTTTAAAGTTGTTTTAGGGTGCTGTGTTGTCATGGAAGCTGTAATGTTATAATGTTATATAACTTTACACAGGAAATGTTTAGAAAGCTTTTTTTTCATACTAAAATCACGGATATTGTTCACATCCTGTAGCTTTACTATTGAAACATTGAGTATTTTAATTGTAACACCTTACTCACTTTCTTTTATTTCTTTTGACTAATTATGGGAACTCCTTTTAAACCCCAACTCACAATTCTATAACCTCCTACTGACTCAAATAAGTATTTAACAACACAAATAAGGCTGCTTTAACTACAAAATTAAAATAAGGAAATTAGTCTGTATTTTTCCAATAAACAATTACAACATTTGATTGAAAACCAAAGTTATAGAAATATAGAATAAAATAAAAATATGCAAATCGGAAGACTTCCAATTTCTCAAATGTCTCAGGAAAATTTCCCCAGTGCAAATATCACTCAATATATCAAATAAATGAGTGGAATATTGCAAATAGCAAATCACATATTGTAGATGTTGTGCTTAACTACATAAACTAACCCTTACAATCAACAGATAACAAAAGGATCTTCTTATTCAGATTAACCAAATTTGAATAGAATAATTGTGGGCCCACACACACTCTCGCACGCTCACACACGCTCACACAGTCTCACGCGCGCGCGTTTTCCCCCCATGTTGCAGGTGAAAGGATTGAAAATAATCAAAGATATTTGATATTTGAAATCCAACAAAGAAATTTGCTTCAACACATTTGCTTATCAGAAGGACCTGGAAGACAAAAGGCAGGCCTCTAGGCCGCAGGGGGTGCCACACCTTTTACTGTTGGGGAAGTTTGGTCTGATTGGTCAGTTTGAATGTTATGTGTGAGTTTGGTCTGATTGGTCAGTTTAAAAGAATACATTTGGTTTCAGTCACATGGTCAAGGAATAGATAAAAGGATTGGAACTGTGTCTCTCTCTCTCTCTTTTTCCTCTTGCTCTTGAAGTCATCTGGGCTTCTTGTCTTTGCTCTCTTCTTCTCTCTCCCCCACTCTCTCTCCTCTCTCTTTCTCTCTCTCTCTCTCTCTCTCTCTTTCTCTCTCTCTCTCAGGTAACATTGTATTCATGCTGTGTACGATTAATGGTATAAGTTTATCATCTCATTCATCCATTTTTAAACTATTTTAAGTGTAACCATAACCAGATTTTGTCATTAAATCCTTTCTATTACAAATACTGTGCTAACTAGTTTTGATTTAGTATTGACTTTGAAGTGCTCCCTATTGCAATACAATATAGTCACATTATAGCAACGCTCTCCCACATATTTTGCTATTGTAACTGCGCTTATCTCCGTCGTTGGTATGAGTTGCAGTGGGTGGAAATAGACGAGAAATGTACAGTTTTCTTCCATCTTTCTGATAACGTTTTTTAGTCTAATGGCAACCCTGTAGATTGAACCATCTACAGGAGTCCACTCTTACACAGGCCTGTAGCGTTCCTTGTGTGTGTCGTGGCCATTAAAGCAAACTCAAAATTGGCCCCTTCACTCCTGAGAGCAAAATAAAATGAACTCAAATACCTGGAAACACAGAAACTGTCCGTTGAGCTCAGCAAATGAGTGTGACTCTTTTGGCTCCTCTCGTGAAGTTCCCTTTCGTTCAGTCACTACGACGTACGTTAGTGACTAACAAATGGGGGTTTCGCCTAGAAGCCAATTACCTTCGAGGTGTTTAACAGCGCCCAATGGCGTGCCAATGCCATGGGCATGCGGAATTTGCATGCGTAACTCTGCCCCACCGCGTGGGTATATAAGGAAGTACGCTGGCAACATCGCATTATGTTTCTGCTTTGGAGCCAAGAGTACCTCTTCACTCCTTCAAGCCTACAACTGAGTCTTTGTCAAGCCTTCGAGACGAGCAGCTTTCCAGAGCCGTTGGATCTACGGCGCGTTCCAGTGATCGCATACTGCCTGCCTGCTGATCTGCGCAGTGGTCCGTCTGACAGCTGGTGTGTGGTCCCTGGGCGCTTCGGCGTCTCTGCGAAGCTTTCCTCTCATAAAAGAGCTTACACGTGGCACGTCCTTTCCAGGATGTCTCGCCCGTGTACTTCTGGGTGTGGCCGGGTTCAGCATGCTCAAGCAGCGTTCGTGGATGAGTCATGTTCCCACTGCGGGAACATGACCATCGCGGTCCTGCGGTCAAGACTCAAGGATCTTCGTAATGAAGTGAGAGTCCCCTCAACCACACCCCGATCTACCGTGCCCCCCCGTGGCCGGTACTTCGGCTGGTGGTCAGGGTGACCTGAGGGTTACGGTGTGGAACAAAGCCCAGACGCTCAGACGTTCAGGCTGAAATCGCGGGGCCAGCTCCGGCTCCCCCGCGCATTTCGTTTGGCGCTCCAGAGGATGATGCGATATCGGTCACCGCATCACAAGGTGGGCTCTAGTCCTCTGAGGATGATGACTCGGCTGTGCTGCCGCCTTCGGGCGCGCCAGGATTGCCCGAGTCGGACCCAGAGCTGACAGCCATGCTGTCTCAGGCAGCCGCGAGTCTAGGGATAGAGTGGAACCCTCCGCCCTGTCCCGAACGCTCGCGGCTTGATGATTGGTTTTTGGGGGCCCGCGCTGACTCACGTCAGTCCCCGCCCTCAATACCTTTCTTTCCCGAGCTGCATGAGGAGATTGCCCGGTCCTGGAAGTCCCCGTTGTCTTCCCGTGATCGGTCTGCAGTCTCCTCCGCCTTCTCCATCCTTGATGTGGCCGCGGCCAAAGGGTACACTGGGGTCCCCCAGGTTGAACGTTCTGTTGCGATGCAATTGTGTCCTCAGAGCGCTTCGACCTGGCGAGGCGACCCTAAGCACCCCTCCAAAGCCTGTCGATTCACATCAACCTTGGTGGCGAAATCGCACAGAGCTGCGGGGCAGGCTGCCGCCTCTTTGCATGCCATGGCGATCCTACAGGTCTACCAGGCCAGGATCCTCAGGGACATGCACGAGGGTGGAGTTGATCCGGGGCTCTTAAATGAGCTGCAGCCGCCACCGACCTAGCTCTACGGGTGACGAAGGTGACCGCACGCTCCCTGGGTCAAGTGATGTCCACAAATGTGGTCCAGGAGCGACATTTGTGGCTAAACCTGGCCGATATGCGGGACACCGAGCAAACACGCTTCCTCGATGCCCCCATATCCCAGGCTGGCCTCTTCGGCGGAGCGGTTGAAAACTTCGCCCAACAGTTTTCAACCGCCCAGAAGCAGACTGAGGCTCTCAAACATGTACTGCCCCAGCGGCCAGCTGCTGCTTCCACCCAGCCGCCGGCACAGTCGCCTCAGCCTGCTTGCCGCCGAGGACGCCCTCCTAAGGCTCCCGCCCCTCCCACCCGGTCCAAGCAGCAGCCTTCACCCGGGCCGGGTCGCGGAGGAAGCCGTAGGAAGGAGTCCAAGTCCCCTCAGGCCGCCCCGCGACCCGCTAAACGCCAGGCCAAGCGGCACTCCTGAGACGGACGGCTCAGGGATGGGAAATTCTTTCGAGGAGATGGTAGCAGGACCACTCCTTCCCCCGGTGGAGGGCAGGTGGAGGGCCGGGGGAGAATCCTTTGTTTAGCTGCTGGCCCCCGGGTCAGCAGCACCCTAATCTGGTCAAAGAAAGAATTAACACTCCCATCCCTAAGCCCCCAGAGATCGGTGATGTCAGTGCGCGCCACCCACGGGTCCCGCCACTCGCATCCCACTCTGTCGCCAGCCTCCTGGCAGAGCAGACCCCAGTGGAACGTGCGTCCTTCCCTGGTCTCCTCTGTCAGGACGCAGCAGTTAACCGCACCCCCACACCGGGACGCCCAACAGCCTCCCTTGTCCGGGTCGGTAACGCTGCATCGCTGCCCCACACCGGGTACTCCTGTAGTCCGAATGACCCCGCTGGTGCAGTTCCTGGGAGCCTGGCTTCAGATTCCAGGGCTGTCCCACTGGGTCGCGAAGACAGTCAGGCGCGGCTACGCGATTCAGTTCGCGCAGGTTCCTCCCTGTTTCTGGGGAGTCCGCTTTACTATGGTCGGGGCCAATGCCCCTGTCATGCGAGCGGAGGTTGCCACCCTACTGGCGAAGGGTGCGATCGAACCTGTTCCTCCAGCCTCGATGAAGTCCGGGTTTTACAGCCCCTACTTCATTGTACCCAAAAAGACCGGTGGGTTGAGACCAATCCTGGACCTGCGCATCTTGAACCGTTTCCTTCACAAGTTTCCGTTCAAGATGTTGGCAGCGAAACGCCTTTTCGAATGCGTTCGTCCCGGCGATTGGTTTGCAGCGATCGACCTGAAGGACGCCTACTTTCATGTCTCCATCCTACCTCGACACAGACCGTTCCTACGGTTTGCTTTCGAGGGGCGGGCATACCAGTACGCGGTCCTCCCATTCGGGCTATCTCTGTCCCCTCGCGTCTTTACGAAGATTGCCGAGGCAGCCCTTGCGGCCCTACGGCAGCACAGGGTTCGCATCCTGAACTACCTCGACAACTGGCTCATAATGAGTCACTCTCGAGAGCAGGTTTGTGAACACAGAGATCTGGTTCTCCACCACTTAGCCTGTCTGGGCCTTCGGGTCAACTGGGAGAAGAGCAAACTTTGCCCCGTGCAGAGGATCTCTTTTCTCGGTATGGAGATCGACTCGGTCGCCATGTGCGCGCAGCTTACCAGCGAGCGCGCGCAGTCTCTGCTGACTTGCCTCCGTCAAATCGAGAGCAAGAGTGCGGTTCCACTGAAACATTTTCAGAGGCTCCTGGGGCATATGGCATCTGCAGCTGCGGTAACGCCGCTCGGATTGCTACATATGAGACCGCTTCAGCACTGGCTTCGCGATTGAGTCCCGAGATGGGCATGGCGGTCTGGCACGCTCCGGGTCCAAATAACCCGGGCCTGCTTACAGACACTCACTCCGTGGTCAAACCTCAGTTTTCTACGGGTCGGCGTGTCCTTAGAACGAGTTTCCAGGCATGTTGTTGTATCAACGGATGCCTCCTCCACGGGCTGGGGTGCCATGTGCAATGGACAAGCAGCCGCGGGCTCCTGGACAGGACCCCAGCGCCTTCTGCATGTCAATTGCCTCGAGTTGCTGGCAGTACGGTTCGCCCTGCACCGCTTCCGAGCGTTGCTGAGGGGTCAACACGTACTTGTCTGGACAGACAACACGGCCACAGTAGCGTACATCAACCACCAGGGCGGTCTACGCTCCCGCCGTATGTCTCAACTCGCCCGCCATCTCGTTTTATGGAGTCAGAAGCACCTGAGGTCCCTTCGTGCTATCCACATCCCGGGAGACCTGAACCGTGCAGCCGACGAGCTCTCACGGCTTCAGCCACTTCCTGGAGAATGGAGACTACATCCCCAGACGGTCCAGCTGATTTGGGAACAGTTCGGCGACGCGCAGGTAGATCTGTTTGCCTCCCAAGACTCTTCCCACTGCAGCCTGTACTATTCCCTGACCGAGGGCACGCTCGGCACGGATGCACTGGCCCCAGGGCCTACGCTTAAATGCGTTTCCCCCAGTGAGCCTTCTCGCACGGGTACTGTGCAAGATCAGGGAGGACAAGGAGCAGGTCATGTTGGTTTTCCCGTATTGGCACGGCCAGACCTGGTTCTCAGAGCTGCAACTCCTTGCGACAGCCCCTCCCTGGCCTATCCCTCTGAGACCGGACCTCCTCTCTCAGAGACGGGGCACCCTATGGCACCCGCGTCCAGCGCTCTGGAAGCTCCACGTGTGGCTTCTGGACGGGACGCGGCAGGTTTGAGTGGCCTGCCACCTACGGTGGCCGCCACTATCACTTCCGCTAGGGCAGAGTCTACAGGACACCTCTATGCGTTGAAGTGGAACCTCTTCGTCACCTGGTGCTCTTCCCGCCAAGAAGACCCCTGGAATTGCCCGATCGGGTCCGTGCTTGAGTTTCTCCAAGAGGGGCTGGAGCGAAGGCTGTCACATACCCTGAAAGTGTATGTGGCTGCAATATCTGCCCATCACGACCTCTTGGGAGACAAAAAGGTAAGTCAGCACGATCTGATCATCAGGTTCCTGAGGGGGGCGAGGAGACTGAATCCTCCTCGCTCTCCTCTCGTTCCCTCTTGGGACCTCTCAGTAGTTCTAAGTGCTCTGCAGAGGCCTCCCTTTCAGGGTACCCGCGGGATCTTAAAAAGTCTTAAATGTCTTTAAATTCAAAATCAAAGTTTTAAGGCCTTAAAAAGTCTTAAATTCGCTAAAGTGTTGAGTTCTAGGTCTTAAATAATTTTAAACGGGTCTTAATTTTCCTACGTCCATGTAACGCTACCTCTTGCTCATTGAAATGCTCCCGCGGCGTTTTAGAGAGAGAGAGAGAGAGAGAGAGAGAGAGAGAGAGAGAGAGAGAGAGTGTGTGTGTGTGTGTGTATGTGTGTTTTGTTTCGCTAGTGAGAGACCAACATGCATCTTATATTGCAGCCAATCAGCTTTCGTGTTATTGGCGCGAGGCTCTCTCGGATTGTACCACAGACACATCAAACAGATTTTATTCTTCAGCTTCAGTTCTCCAGTTCTTCCAGTTCCGCGATTGTGAAAGCGAAGGCGAATCTTTCTTACCTGCCATCTCGCATAATGACCAAATAAAAGTATGATATGCCCGAAAGCACAAAAAAAAAGAGTTTTAAAAAGCGATGTAAACCCCGAATTCATTCGCTACTGCCATAAGGACCGATGTCAGACTGGCTGCGGATTCTGTTCACGCGTTTGCCGTCTATCAGCGCTCGCGCAAGTGTAGCCTACCGAATCTAGGCTCATTCATAGATATCTATGGGCTCGTAAACTGTAGGTCTTAAAGTGAAAGCAACCCAATATAGCCTAGCCAATACCCACTCCTGCCTGTGTCGTTAATATTAATCAAACAACAACAACAGGGAAAAACAAACAGTATCCTACCTAAACTAAAGCACTAAAGCAGTTTGTATCTCTATATTTAAGTTGTATTTATTTGTCCTATTGTCAAACAAGATTCATGCATTTTGTTTGATTTATTGCCATGTGTGACTATTGTGCATCTAACATAATGCTGTGGTAAATGTGGCATCATTATGAAAAAAAAAACATGCACATTTCTGAAAATGGCCACCACAAAATCAGTAATTTTGATCTCACAAGAAATGTATATACATACACACACACACACACACACACACACACAAAAGTTTGAGAACGGTAAGATTTTAAAATGTTTTTAAAGAAGTCTCATCTGCTCACCAAGGCTGCATTTAAACAGTATTATTGTGAATTTTTTTTTTTTTTTTACAATTTAAAATAACTATTTTATATTTCAATATATATTTTAAAATGCAATTTATTTCTGTGATTCAAAGCTGAATTTTCAGCATCATTACTCCAGACTTTAGTCACATAATCCTTCAGAAATATTTTTTTTACTTTCTATTTCAGATGAATGCTGTTCTTTAGAACTTTCTATCCATCAAAGAATTCTAAAAAAAATGTTTTACACAACTGTGTTCAACACTGATAATAATCATAAATGTTTGTTGATCATCAGATCCTCATATGAGAATGATTAGTGAAGGGTCATGTGACACTGAAGACTAGAGTAGGTAATGATGATAAATTCAGCTTTGATCACAGGAATAAATTACACTTTACTATATATTCACATAGAGAACAGTCACAACAGAACTGTCAAAATATTACAGCTTTTATGTATTTTTAATAACATAAATGCAGCATTGGTGAGCAGAATGTAAAAACATAAAAAAATCGTATCGTTCTCAAACTTTTGACCGGTAGTGTGTGTGTATATTAATCCTGGTGGGATTGAGCTATGAGGAAGTGCAAGTTTACTAATACTTTGTTCAATTTGAATAAATTAATTTGCTTTGCAAGTAATTTTGTGATTCTGCATATCCTTTTGTACGTTTTTTTTTTTAATTGCGTGATATAGGTCTTAAATTTAATTCATAATGGTCTTAAAAAGGTCTTAAAAAGTCTTAAATTTGACATGGTGAAACCTGCAGATACCCTGCCTTTGAGCCTTTGCGGTCGGTTGACATTAAGTTCCTGTCGATGAAGACGGCTCTGCTGACCGCATTGGCCTCTCTTAAGAGGGTCGGGGACCTGCAGGCTTTTTCAGTTGACGAAGCGTGCCTTGAGTTTGGGCCGGCTAACTCTCACATGACCTTGAGACCCCGGCCTGGATATGTGCCCAAGGTTCCTACCACTCCCTTCAGAGATCAGGTAGTGAACCTGCAAGCGCTGCCTTTGGAGGAGGCAGACCCAGCCTTGACATTGCTCTGTCCAGTACGCGCTCTCCGCGCTTACGTAGACATGATGCAGTGTTTCAGGACCTCAGACCAGCTCTTTGTTTGTTATGGTGGAGAGCGGAAGGGAAGAGCTCTCTCAAAGCAGAGGTTGTCTCACTGGATAGTGGACACCATTGTTTTGGCTTACCAGCAGCAAGGTCGACCATGTACCCTTGGTGTGAGGGCACACTCCACCCGGAGTGTGGCCTCCTCTTGGGCTCTAGCGCATGGCGCCTCGCTAACAGACATCTGCAGAGCTGCAGGCTGGGCGACACCCAACACATTCGCCAGATTCTACAATCTCCGAGTGGAGCCAGTGTCCGACTATGTACTCGCCCCCCCGGGGGGCTGGTAATGGACCAGGCTCTGGTGTCTTCGCTTGCTCGCCACTCCACTCCACGGACTGGATACGTGCGATATTTTCCCTCAGGTGAGCTCCCCGAGAGCCCTGAGCTCCTCCAGCACTGTCGACGCCGACATCAGTTCAGTCTGCCCTTCGAGCCCAGACCCTCATGTCCGGCCAGGTGCCCCGTGTGCATAGTTCCCTCCGGCGACCCCCACACGAGTATTTCCACCGTAAGCCTCCTCAGTGAGCAGGTGTCTTTCCCTTGGCAAACCCCTGCCACCCCTAGGGTTAAAAATCCACCTTCGGCTGGTACCCTAGAGTTTCCCATATGCAGCCCACAGCGGGTCATATGTGTACTCTCTAAGTGTACTCCTCCTCAGGGAACGAGGGTTACATACGTAACCGAGACGTTCCCTTTCGTTCAGTCACTACGACGTACGTTAGTGACTAACGAATGGGGGTTCCAATATAACCGCGCCACTCAGCTGTCGTCCAGTGCCCTGCGTAAGTGTGAGATCCCGCCACTTAAGGCCGTAGGACTCCCACTTATCACAGGATTACCAAGGTACACTGGGAAGCACATCGCAGCAAAATAAAATAATGCTGCATTCTCTTCACAAGCACATCTAACTCAAAAAAATTGTCTTTCACACCACAATCTGAACCAGTAGTCACAAAAACGTACTAACGGTTAGTTAGTAAACAAACTAAAATCGATCACATCAATCCGATCTGGATTTCTCTGTGTCAACACCTGATACACCCGTCATTTTCGCCTCCTCTCTCACAACAGCCAATCGCTGTCACGAATACGTTTCTAGAAGGTGGGTTTTACAATCCCTTATCAAATAACAAAAGAAATGATCAAACATGCTTGCAAAAATCACATTTTCCGGCAAGTACATTTCAACCAAACAAAATGAAAACAGACTTTTTAAAGAAACAGTCAATATATATGGAGATTAATGTATTATATTAAACACAGCATACAAAATAACTACTTTACTTATACTACCTTCATTTAACTAAAATTCACCCAGGTTACATAATGTTTACAGCTCGGCACAATTTACTTACATTGTAAGTGTCAACAACCTGTTTTTTTTTTTTTTTTTAAGGAGGGACCGGTGAACTCTACTGGCTTTCTGTTCTGACTGTGATACTGATCAACTGTCCATGTTACCAACAAGCCAAGGCTGTATTGTGTTCTGACCCATACTCACACATGACATTGAGATGAACATCAGGAGAGATGTGATGGTGTCCATGTACAGCACAGCTATATCTGCCTGCATCCTCTCTTCTGACTGACTGCAGCAGGAGTTCATTGTTTCTGTCTCTTCTCTCAGTTAATGGCTGTGAGTTTCTGTACCAGATGAATGTTGCTCTGTCAGTCAGAGTGCAGCTGCTTTTACATGTCAGACGGACTGAATCTCCCTCTGTCACTCTCTCAGGAGACTCCACCTGAAGATCTGAACACAACACACACATTATATATAGTGTTGCTGTCATACACTGATTATTATTCAACATAATGCAGAGAACAAGAGATAAACCTCACCAAACTCACCTGTGACATTAAGAGTCACTCCTGGAACACCAACCCATTTTCCATCATCTTTATTAGTGATGAATCTGAAATAGTACTTGTGTGAATTCTTCAGTGTCACATGACTCAGTCTGACGGTGCAGTTCTGCTGTTGATCTCCCAGATACTGAAGCCTCTGACTGTATTCAGGGTCATTAGACAGATCTGGAAACTCATTATTATCTTTTTCCATTGTTTTGGTCCAGAACACTTTCCTGATCTGATGTCTTGTAGGGTATGTATAAGTGCAGTTCATTATCACTGTTGAGTCCTTTAGTGCACAGATGTGTGAAGGACTGTAACTCACACCCCAACTGCCCCACTGGCTAGAAACCCCTGAAACACAACATTCACAAGGATCAATGATAATGTCCATCGATGAGTTAAAAAAGTACCATAAACATTCACTAAACTAGATTTTCTCTACAAAACGGCTGTTTATAAATGAAGAACTACACTTATCATGTTATGTGTGAAATCTACAGACATCAGACAGGAAGTGATGAAATGCAAGAAGCAGAACAGTGAACGCTAACCGTGAAAAACATGTTGCACTATAAGTTAGCAGCTTCCGCAGTTAGCATTATGTCAGCAAAAACCTAAATAATGCAATTTTAGTTTGAAAGCAACAATTACATCACAGACATTTCACTTAATTACCCACTGAGCAAAGTTATGTCCAAAAGACGTCTTTTCAATGTCTTTGCCCCTAGAGGCGTACGTTGAAAAGACGTCCACTGAGGAGCCAGAATGAAAGTTTTTATGACGTCTGTTTTTGACGTGTTCTGCACTTCCGATATAGACGTTCATGGAACCTCAAGGTTAAAAACTAGTAATGTGCTCATTGTGGACATATTTTCCATTTGAAATTGCAAAGCAACTCACAGACAGTGTGTGTTTGTCCAGAAATCATGAAAATAAAAGAAACTTAGCTCACACCTTTAGACACTTTAGACAACTTAGCATCTGTAATTCACACATCTTTGGATTGTGAGAGAATCGTGGGATTCAATCCAGGATCTTCTTGCTGTGAGGAGACAGTGTTTCCCACTGAGACACTGGTGCTGCCCTTAATCACAGACATAAGACACACTTTGACTATTTCTGTCAGACGTCTACAGAAGCTCTTACTGAGAATTAACAGAGCTTTAGATGTTGATGTTTATGTTTCATTTGAAGTCACCATTGTGGTGGGAAGCGTTTGCTTTAGTTGGGCTCTTGGTCCCCGTATTTGTGTTAGCGTTTCTTTGGATGTTATAACTGTGTGTGTAAAACACAATAGTTGTGGCTGAGAAAGCAAAGATAAAGTGACTTCAGGTGTTGTCAGCTCCTTGTTGATGACTAAATCATCAGAAGTCTAGAATCTGATGTTGTGCATTTGAGTTTTGTGATCTTGTTTGGCAAATAATCATTTGTTTATAGCCTCAATAACCTTGTAAATCTACTTTAGCGGACCAGTAGCAATAATCACTTGTCCTGAAAGATAAAACAGAATGTGCACATAGTTTTGAGAAAATATTTCACATAGTCACACACAGACATCACAATTTTGCTGATGATTCACAACAACGGTAACAATCAAAACAACAAAAGCTTCATGCTGCAATGCATGATGGGTAGCTTCATAGTACTAAATAGGGCTGGGCGATATATATCGTGAGATTGTTATGCGCATCTCATCAGTAAAGCCGGTTAATTGATTAGTAGTAAATCGCCTTCACCTGCTTTCAGATGGAGCGGCATTTACTACAAAGAGCCGTAGTTAACTGACAAGCTGAGCCATATCGCATTAATATCGTGGACGTATCGCCAGCGATAATTAATGCGATATGGCTCAGCTTGTCAGTTAACTACGGCTCTTTGTACACAGCAAAAACTCCAGTGTTAAATTAACACTCCTGGGAGTGTATATGAGTCCACTCAAGAGTGTTGAAGGTAATGAGATAATTAAGTGATTAATTTAGTGATGATTGATCATTATTGAAGACACCTGATGATAACAAGCAGAAAATCTCAAATTGTAAGCCACCGTTATGGGGATGGGTGTTTGCTTTAGTTGGGCTCTTGACCCTTATGTTATTAACTTTAGATTTTGTCTGGCTGCTGTATCTGAGTTATAACTGCCAGAAGAACAAAGATAAAAAGTGATCTGTTGGTTATATTATGACAATCATCATTTGAACAATGTTTTTGATTTATGTTGTTGTTAACAGCATAACTTTGATTCTGCATAAATATACAAAATTTTAGATATAATATAAAGGATTTTTTAAAAGTTGTTTTTAAAAAGTTTTTCTTTTAGGCACACACAGACATCAAGATTCAGTCTATGCATCTCAACAATGGTGATGAGCAGAATATTCAATTAGGAAAAGTAAATTACATAGACAATTCAGATCATAATTTATTCATACCGCAATGCATGATGGGATCCATTAATGAGTTGTGATTGGTGGTAGCAACTGCAACATGCTTTATTATTGTCACCATTGTTGAGACTCACATGCTGATTATTGATGTCTGTGTTTCTAAATTAATTTATTTGAAAGTCTTTTGATCAGAACAATGTTTATTAAATATTTTGGATTATAAGAAAAAATGATAATCACCTGCTGTAAAATCACAACGCTGCTGCTGCCAATGTAAAACCAAACTATCTCAAAAAGTTTCATTTTTCTGATCACAGCATGATTATGTCAAATCATAGCCCACACTATCAGATCACATTTTTCTTTGTTAAGTTGACTGTTATAAATCAATAACAGCAGACAAACAAAATCTAAAGTAAATAATATAAGGGTCAAGAGCCCAACTAATGCACACACCCATCCCCATAACGGTGGCTTACAATTTGAGATTTTCTCCTTCAGAGATTCTTCTTGTTAACATCAGGTGTCTTCAATAATGCTCAATCATCACTTAATTAATCACTTAATTATCTCATTAACTTCTCTAACGTCTTTCTTAATTTAACACTGGAGTTTTAGCTTTGTAGTAAATGCCGCTCCATCTGAAAGCAGGTGAAGGCGATTTACTACTAATCAATTAACCGGCTTTACTGATGAGATGCGCATAACAATCTCACGATATATATCGCCCAGCCCTAGTGCAAAACTCAAACTTGATTGTCACCGTTGTTGTGAAGCATATGCATAATCTTGATGTCTGTGTGTGACTATGTGAAATATTTGCTCAAAACGTTGTTTGCACATGCTGTTTTATCATCCTTTAGGATAAATGATCCTTTTAATGCTATTGGTGCCAATACAGCAGATTCACAAAGCTATAGCAGCTTTAAACAAATGACTATTGTTCCAAACAAGCACACAAAACTTAAAACACAACATTAGCTGCTTGCTTTCTGATGATTTAGTCATCAACAAGGAGCTGTTAACACCTGAAGTCACTTTAGCTTGGCTTTCTCAGCCACAACTGTTGTGTGTCTCACACACACACAGTTACAGCAGCCAAAGAAACGCTAACACAACTACGGGAACCAAGAGCCCAACTAAAGCAAACGCTTCCCACCACAATGGTGACTTCAAATTAAACATAAATATCAACATCTAAAGCTCTGTTAATTCTCAGTAAGAGCTTCTGTAGACGTCTGACAGAAATAGTCAAAGTGTGTCTTATGTCTGTGATTAAGGGCAGCACCAGTGTCTCAGTGGGAAACACTGTCTCCTCACAGCAAGAAGATCCTGGATTGAATCCCACGATTCTCTCACGATCCAAAGATGTGTGAATTACAGATGCTAAGTTGTCTAAAGTGTCTAAAGGTGTGAGCTAAGTTTCTTTTATTTTCATGATTTCTGGACAAACACACACTGTCTGTGAGTTGCTTTGCAATTACAAATGGAAAATATGTCCACAATGAGCAGATTACTAGTTTTTAACCTTGAGGTTCCATGAACGTCTATATCGGACGTGCAGAACACGTCAAAAACAGACGTCATAAAAACTTTCATTCTGGCTCCTCAGTGGACGTCTTTTCAACGTACGCCTCTAGGGGCAAAGACATTGAAAAGACGTCTTTTGGACATAACTTTGCTCAGTGGGTACAGTAAATATTTACCAGTGATTACTGTTTCCTGGAGCTACTAGTGAAGTTAACTGGACCATGCTGATTGGTCAAAACCTTTGTTTCTAATATTGACTTATTATAAGTCACATGGCATTTACAGGAGAGACTCACCTGGACTCATGAGCAGAAACAGCAGAGCAAGAGGAGGAGCCATTATCAGTGACATCACTACAGGAAACTGAATAACATGTATAAACACATCATCTTTAGTTTCATGAACACTACAACAACATCAGTTTATTGTATTATACATACACTGTAAATATGATCAAACAACACTTTAACTTTACACAACACAACTTTTGGTTGAAACTCATTTAAAGACATTAGGCAGACATGAGCTCCAGACATTCAGAGGATATTATGAAAGAAAATGTTTCTCACTTCAAGTTTCTTGTGTGACTGGAGATTAGACAATATTTATACTGAACAAGTGTAACACGTACCTTTCCGTAGTTTCAGCCGCTAGGAACAGACTCCAGGAGAGTGAACTGCAAATGCAAGCGGAAAACTTTCTTCTGCTGTTTTACAGTTTTTTACTTCCTCTTTTTAAAGTCTATTTCAGTGACATACCCCATGCCAAGACAGGAACAACCCAAATGAAACCACTTGCAAAGAATGGGGAAAAAAAGATAAAACACTCTTGTAAAAAAAAAAAAAAAAGTATACATGCTTGACTACAGAGCTGGCATTAAAAACAAATCAAGTGAAACCTTTAGTGAGAATGGAATCTTCCTGTCATCATGATTAGAAGGTGTTGATCAGTTTCCTGCAAAGTGTTTTTCTTTCTTTAAGAGAAGTAGTTCTTCATTTTTATAGATAGTAAGTTTTTGTACAATAAGTTCAAACTGTGCAAGTTTACATGTATGTTCAGTAATATTTTACACCGCTGGAACTCAAGAATATGGATGGATGGATGAGGGGATGGGTGTTTTGTGTTTCAATTCAAGAGTTGAGGGGGTTCTTTAATAGTACAGACTGGGATTTGTTTAAACAAGTGTGTACTGATCTAGACGATCTCACAGAGACTGCGACAAACTATTTTGTATTTTGTTAAGACTTAGTAATTCCTTGGATCACTAAACTGGTTAGGAATGCAGTCATGGTACGGAATAGATCTTTTAAACTTGGTGATAGTATTCAATATAGAGAAGCCCACAAACTAGTGAAAAAAGAAGTAAAATTAGCAAAATTGCAGTATAAGGAAAAAATAGAAACTATGTTTTCTAACGGGAGATCTCTGTGTGATGTGAAGTCTACAATTGGAACTAAACAGAAGACAAAAAGTATTACTTTACAAGGGAAACCCGATTATGAACTAGCAGAGAATTTTAACTCATTTTATACACGTGTTGATACTCATGATTTTACCTCTGAACTGTATAATCATTTTGGAATTCCAGAGACTGTAGATAATGTTAAATGTCTTCTTTTTTTCTTTTTGTTTTCTTTATTTATATAGCACAAGTAAACACAACCAACGTTGACCACTGTGCTTTACATAAGATACACAGAAAACATGAAAGAAAAACACAATGCAATAATGTCAAATGTCTAATGTCAAATTAGTGAAGCTGACGTACATAGCTGTTTTGACCAGGTTAAGGTTAAGAAGAGTCCAGGTCCTGATCACATTGGTGGCAGAATGTTGAGGACGTGTGCTGAGCAGCTTTCAGGGATTTATTATTTTATCTTTAATAAATCCTTGAAACTTTCTAAAGTCCCTTGTCTTTGGAAAAACTCTATAGTAGTGCCAATTTGCAAAAAATAAATAAATCATCTTTCTCTTAATGACTATAGGCCCATTCCACTTACTTCCTTGGTTATGAAATCTTTTGAAAAATTAGTAAGGGAGGAAATTTTAGCTTTATCTCAGTCAGCCCTTGATCCTATGCAGTTTGCCTATAGATCAGGTAGAGGAGTGGAAGATGCCACTTGTACCCTATTAAATATGATTTAAAAACATTCGGAAGGCACAAAAAAATCACATACGTTTGCTCTTTGTTGATGTTTCCTCTGCTTCTAATTGTGCTCAGCCCCATATTTTGGCTAAGAAACGTATTGAACATTTTCATTTAGACTCAGCCATTGTGTGTTGGCTGGTGGATTTTTTAACCAACAGAGTCCAAAGAGTGCGTGTTAATGGTGTGTTGTCCAGTCCAATTGGTATCATCCTCTGGTACACCTCAGGGTTGTGTTTATCCCCTCTTTTGTTTTATTTATACACTGATGATTGTCGTAGTGTTTTTGAAGGAAGACACATTGTTAAATTCGCAGACGACTCTGTGATTGTGTCTCTCCTCACTGAGTCAAATGGGAATCATGGTCCAGTGGTTGATCATTTTATTCAATGGTGTGAGGATTCTTTTTTTAATTATTAATGCTTCTAAAACAAAAGAGATGTCCATTGATTTCCGTAAAAAGAACTCTGTACCTGTGCTACCTGTTGTCATAAAGGGACATCAAGTAGATGTGGTTAAACAGTATAAATATTTAGGGACTGTACTCGATGATAAACTAAAATTTGAAGCAAATACTGATATTATTAGAAGAAAAGCTCTTCAGCGTATGTATTTTTTGAGGAAACTTTGAACTTTTAATATGGATGCTTCTTTCATGAAACTGTTTTATTTCTGTTTTATTGAATCCGTCTTAAGTTTCTCTATTATTTGCTGGTATGGTAATTTAAATGTCAGGAACAAGAGTAAGTTGACTAGTATTGTAAAAATGTGTAGCAAGATTGTTGGAACTGATCTAAGGACCATCACACACATTTATGAACATATGGTGACTAGGAAGGGCCAGCTAGTCCTTTCTGACGTTGCCCACCCATTGTGCACTGAATTTCTATTGCTTCCATCGGGTCAGAGACTTAAACTCCCCTTGTGTAAATCTAATAGATATCAAAATTCCTTTATACCTGCAGCGATTAAGTTTTTAAATGATTTATTATAAAAGTGTGTTATTTAATGTGTACTTGTGTTTCTGTACGAATCGTGTATGTATACTGCAGAATCGCCTTTTAGGACAATAAAGTTAACTCAACTCAACTCAAATATTGTATTTTTAGTGCTAACAGTCAAAAATAAAACTTGGAGAAATATTAAAATACTGAAATACTGTTGGTGATCTCGTGTTTTTTAGTTCTTACTGAGAATCATCCATAAAAGAGTAAGCTACATTTTTAATTTGCAGGGTATATAAGGTGGAATAACATTCATAGCACGCTACTCACTACTTTTGAGTACTTTTAAAAGGGCTACTTTTTACTCCTACTTTGAGTAGTATTTAGGACAGGTAGCCTACTTTTACTCTACTAGCACTACATTTTTTGACAAGTAACAGTACTTTTACTTGAGTATGCGTTTTTAGTACTCTTTCCACCACTGCATCAAAGCAACGCGAGAGCTAATGAAGAGCAAACGGCTCCTTATGCTTTTGAATCGCTCTCACGGTACTGTCACGTCATATGCCAATCGGTCTGCACGGAGTGGATCTCAAGGTCCAAAGTTGAGGACCCCTGTACTAAAGTCACAAAAAAAACATTAATTTTCACCATTGTTGATTCATGTTAATGTTAAAAAGTCCAGGGTCAAGAGCCGAACTAAAGCACACACTCATCACCATAATGGTGACTTCTTATTTTTTTCAATATGACATCAACATCTAAACCTCTATAAATTCTCAACAAGAACATGTGTATGAAAGAAATAAAGTCAGACTGGATTATAAAAAGTGAAGATGCTGAGATCTTGAGAGATCTGTACATTTTCTGTTAAAGTTTTTTGCACTTAATTTAAATTTTAGGGTTTACTTTAATTTTAAGATAATTTTACGTTTTTTTCAGTGAAGGTATTTGATCGTAATAATTCAGGAAATACCTGTAAAATAACATTGTTCTTCGGTTTATTTAAATGAGGATATTTCACTTTAATTTAGGGTTTCAACAGCGCTGTGACACACCTCCAGATAAAACAGTCAAGCATCTGACAGCATACAGTAACAGCCCATAATCAAAATAAAATAAAAACAAACTTACTGTAAAGTTAGGGTGACCAGATTTATCATGGTGGAATACGGGGCGGAAAGGACAGGCACACTCCCATTTCACATAGTTATGATATGATACAGTTATTTTATTTTTGTCAAATAAAAAAAATAACAAAGAAGCAAATTACAAACAATAGGACAATTACGATAGAGTTACAAATTAAACTACGTTTTTCAGGTACAGTAGGTTTATTTAACATGTATACATTTATTTAAAGGGGTGATGAATTGAGAAATCAACTTTCCCTTGAGCTTTTGATATATAAAAGGTCATCATAATATAAGAATATCCTGTAAGTTTCATATCCTGAAAACTTCCTTGTTAGTCAAATAAAAGTATTTATTGACATCTGGCTCAGCAAACAATAGATCTGCAAATATTTGCTTCCCTCAAGATGTCTGGAAACACACCATTAGCAGGGCTCAATCCGAGGGGCGGGATACACGGTTGTGTTTCAAATTCCCTCTGCACGCAATAGGATAGCGCTACAACCAACCAGAGTGCTATCAGTGGTGAGACAACAATCACAAGCGGGTTGTGGCTGAGTCCCATGTGCTTTCCCAACAGCAAAGCTAGTTGATAGTTTAATCTTTTGCCGAATATGGTTGGCAAAACTCCGAACACATCTTCCTTTTTTAAGAATGACTTCAATGCCGTTCTTTGTTAGCAGGGAAGTAGATTTCACGCGGAAACGTCGCAACTCTGCCGTCATTATGTTAAGCCCGCACACCGACTCTATACACGATGGGATTGGCCTGATTAGAGTTTGTTTTTTCAAGCTCACAAGCCAACGGAGAGTTGCTAGATGAACCTGACTGCAAATTACATGTGCTGCCGCTAGGGTGCGTCTAGATTTCTAGGCTAGACTGGATTTGCAGACAGAATGAGATTAAAACCGATGCTGTGCCTTCTATATTGGATGCGGCAGGAATGGTACAACACACTTATGTGAGTAAAAAATGTTTTTATATGTGACAGTATTGCATTGTTACTAATCGTTTGATATCTACTGAGTATATGTACATGTCTAACTAAACATAATTAACAATAACGTACCACGCTGTCACAGGCTCGAGTATCCTTTTCGATTTGAGGTGTTGTTGGTTCTTTGTCCGACGATTCAGGATCAGACTCTGGGTCGAACATGTATGGGCCAGGGCTCACAAAATCTCTAGCCCGACGTCCCGGACTACCAAATTGTATCACCGGCCTGATGTGCGTAACATCTTTTGTTGTTTGATTAACATTAATGACACAGACAGATATTTTAGGCTCCTGTCACTTTAAGACTGAATGCTAGGATCACATATTGACTGTTTGTTCACTTGCACCATAACCGACTGTATTTACGTGAGATACTCCACATAGGAATTTACACAAACATGTCTGCATTTGACCATTCAGATGCAAAGAGAATTCAGAATCACCTGAGAGAACGCTTTGGATGTGTGTCAATTACAGGACTGTCCTGGGAAAATGGGACGTCTGGTCACCCTACGTAAAGTCGTGATGAGGGTTAGGGTAAGGCAAAACCAGCACTTTAAAGCACAGACTCTTTGTACCTTTTTATCATTTAATGTTTTATTTGAAAAGAATAAAGAGAAAAATCTGTCACATGGACCCTTTAATAACATAAATACTATCAAATGTATAAAATATTATTGAAACAATTAGTTTATTAGTTACACTTTGACTGTTTCTTCATGTCACACATGAATATAATCCATTACTTTCTACAGGACCTTTGAGGACCTTTGAGAAACATCACTTCACTGACGAATGGAAACTCTGAAGAGGCGTTCAATTTTCATTGGTAGTTGGCTGTGGGCGTGTCCAGCGACGCAACAAAAGCTGAGAAAAGTTTAGCTTGTGCTTCATTTTAGCGTGGTGTCTTGCTGTGGCTACAACAGAAATAACACACACATTTACACAGGTCGGAATATTTTTAAAGCACATGAAACAACACTACAAATAATCTGAGTTATCTCAATTTCTTTTTTTTTTTTAAAAGAATATGATTTCTGTCAGTGAGACGACATGTATAATCCAGTTTGTAATAGAAAGAAAAGACTGTTTAGTGTCTATTGACTAGTAGACTGACTACTGAGGACATAATCTTATCTTTATTGATTATCTTGAGAAGACCTGAGGATCTCCAACTTACAGATTCTCATATTCAGAAGAGCCCGACTGGAGAACAGCAGGTCTGGGATGGACAGTCTATGGGAAACACACTGATTATTTATTACCTGCACAAACTCTATTGCTTGTGTAGTTTATGATATTTCACTCACTGTGAGTGTGTCGTACAGGTCAGGTGATCTGGACTTGAGCTCAAGAGCTGTATATGTTCCTGCTCTGGGATCATCGTTCTACAGCGAAACAGACAGAAGGACTTACAGCACAAAACAAGAGATTTTGCATGACAATCAAAAGTGTAATCAGTCCAGAGTCTCTCTTCTCACATACATTCATGAGTGTGATGATATGCATGTTCTACGTGTATAAAGAAGCTCTAACGGATGTATTGGTGTCATTCTGTGGTTCTTTGATCATCTCACCTCATAATCGTGTGCTGCAGATCTACAGTTTATCCTTTTCTTCTGACTGTTGAACAGGAAATGGAAACAAGTCGTTTCATTTAATAATCAAATGTACTGCAGTTTAAAAACAAATATTACTCTTTGTTGATACATTTCTATTTACATTGTATAGAGTATGATGATGATGATGATGATGATGATGAATAATCCTACACATGCCACTGTGATCCCCGACCAGACATGCCAGCCAAGACCACGATGAACTGAAAGAGGAAGAATATAATTAAATCTGCAAATTAAGAATGAGATGTGTTAATAAAAGCTTCACCTGTGACAGTTACAGCGTCTGATCTCTGAGATCCATGTTGATTGTGAGCCTGACAGTAGAAGCGTCCACTCTGTAGTGCACTGAAACTCTGTCCAGATCCAACAGCTGAGGTTTCATTCTCCTTAAACCAGCTGAAGTTCAGAGCAGGAGGGTTTGAATCACTGCTGCAGCTCAGAGTCACTGAATCTCCCTCCACTATTACACCAGATGGACTGATGGACACTGAGACGCTCCTGGGTGGGTCTGAAAAGGACAAAAGGAACTGCAAAATCTTCTTTTGGGATTGTTTGTTTATTTATCTGTTTGTTACCACAGTTACTGAACCATCATTAACTCACACATGACGTTTAGAGTCACAGCATCAGAGTATTTCTCTCCATGTTCATTGATGGTCTTGCACTTGTATTCTCCACTGTCATCAGAGCTGATCTTTGAGATGCTGTAGATTCTTCCAGATCTTACAAACGCTTCTCCTTTAAACCAGCTGAAGTTCAGAGCAGGAGGGTTTGAATCACTGCTGCAGCTCAGAGTCACTGAATCTCCCTCCACTATTACACCAGATGGACTGATGGACACTGAGACACTCCTCGGAGGATCTAACACATAAAAAAACATCAATATCATTAAATATCACAATAAATTTGAAATCACTGGCTATGTTCAAAGGCTTCAATGTCACCATTACTCACACATGACGTCTAAAGTCACAGTGGAGTATTTCTCTCCATGTTTATTGATGGACTTGCACTTGTATTCTCCACTGTCATCAGAGCTGATCTTTGGAAGATATTACTGAATGTTTATTTAACCATAGCGAAAGTTTATTTCTTACCTAAGTTAATTTTTCATCTCTATTTTTTATGTTTATTTAAAATAAGATATATCTGATATTATTATAATCTTATATCTGTTATTTAATAGTTGAGATCATTCTTTAATGCTGATCTGACAGCAGAAGACACGAGCAGTGGTTTAAATCCCAGTTGTGCAGATGGGGTGTGTTAACACTGCGTTACAATGAGCCCCTATTAAAAATATGCCATTATATTCTATACTTTTATGAATTTTTTTGAGAAACTATGAAAAAAGGGTGAATAATGACTGAGAGTTAACATTCAAAAATTATTCATTATTATTATGTTTTTAAATATGCTGTTTAGCTGTATTTAGCGATGTGATTGTTGTCAAACTCAAAAATGAGTATATTTTTAATTATTAAAAAATGCCATTATTTTATTTTAAAAAGTTAATAGTTGCATTTTATTGACACAATATTTTATTTTGTCTTAGATATTTTTTTGATTATATCAGGTAACATTTTAAGCTGTCATTTGCTCATGTTACAATGTGCCCCACCTATGGGGAATGTTGTCACATTTCACTTGCATTCTTTCAGGGTAAACCAAGAAAAAAGTATACACTGTATTAATGAAACAAAACCACATAATTGTACTAGACATGTGTGACATTAATGTGGGATAAAATAAATACTCTCAACCCCAAGTGGATTTACACAAACTTACACAGTCAAAAAGCGTTAGGTTGTGCCCCACTCTCCCCTACCACATGCATTATGTACTCAGCGTCAAAAAACAAATATTACATATAACCAGCTGGACCTCCTATGACTCAAATAATCTGATGAATTTTGCACACATGACCTGAGTCTGAGTTCTGTTGTTACAGATAGAGGGTCAGAATATAAACAACATCAATCAATGGATCCATCCTGCCTCATGTCAGCAGGCCAGGATGCTGGAGCAGGTGTGGGGAATATTTTAGTAAGGAATATCCAAAACAACTTGTGTTTTTGTTAGTGATGCACCGATCATGATTTTACATGGCCGATTCCGATACCGATTTCCTTTTTGTTTGTTTTTTACACAATAAAAGAATGAAAATATACATGAACAAGATGTTTATTTGGTATTTAACAGGCTAAATTTATGGAGTCAAAATAGGGCCACATATATCTGCAAAATAACACAATGTTTTGCAAACAAAAAATATGTTTTGCAAAAAAAAAAAAAAAAATTTGCAAAAAAAATAGAATATTGAGAAAAAAATGCTTTTTTGCAAGTAAAAAAATAGTAATTGCAAAAGAAAAGTTACCACTGAGAGAAAAAATAAAGTTTAGCAAAGTAAAACTTGCAGCATTGACTTTGCAACGCCTTTGCGCCGCTCCTTTAAATCCGCGTTTCCGTCATCCGTGCCTCTGCGGCGCAAGCTTTCCTTTGCGCTTCATTTTTCTTTGCGCCTCGCTTTGTGTCCCTGATTTGACGTGGGGGAGGGGTCAAGAGGTTGGGGTGTGTACATGGGTGTGTACAAGGGACGAAGGCGCGTCCTTCTCGTTACGTCAATCAATACAATCTGACTTAAATTTGGCCACTCGCCCTTGAGGCTGAGCAACTGTGCTGATCTCTCGCTGTCTCAATTAATTTGCCCAATCTCATTCACTTTCTATGCAGAGGATGATCCATCGATGTCTAGCATTCTGGTGTAAGGGTTATAAATACCCATGTTGCATGCATGCAGCTCTCAGCTATGTTAACTAACCAAACTACATCAGGAATCATTTCTTGAATCTGTCTGACACATCATCAGTGTTGGGGTAAAGTGTTACAAGTAGAGCTGTCAATTTAACTCATTAATTAAAAAAAAACACATGATTAAAAAAATGTATGCAATTAATCATGCCCAATATATTCTTGTGTTCAAAGACAGCTAGATGATATGCAGCAGAATGACACACAGAGGTCTCGAGATCCATACGGTCTGGGGCTCGCGCTGATGACGTAACGAGAAGGACGCGCCTTCGTCCCTTGTACACACCCATGTACACACCCCAACCTCTTGACCCCTCCCCCACGTCAAATCAGGGACACAAAGCGAGGCGCAAAGAAAAATGAAGCGCAAAGGAAAGCTTGCGCCGCAGAGGCACGGATGACGGAAACGTGGATTTAAAGGAGCGACGCAAAGGTGTTGCAAAGTCAATGCTGCAAGTTTTACTTTGCTAAACTTTATTTTTTCTCTCAGTGGTAACTTTTCTTTTGCAATTACTATTTTTTTACTTGCAAAAAAGCATTTTTTTCTCAATATTCTATTTTTTTTGCAATTTTTTTTTTTTTTTTTTTGCAAAACATATTTTTTGTTTGCAAAACATTGTGTTATTTTGCAGATATATGTGGCCCTATTTTGACTCCATATTAATTGGCTTTTGCCTAATTAAAAAACAAGTCCTCAATCTGAAATTAACAGGAAATGTAATTGGAAATTAAAAGGCTGAAAGGTGAAATTAATGGCAACATCTGCATATTCTGCAATCCAAACAAAGATGTTACTTAAATCAGCATTTGTTTTTAAATTCAGTGTAAAGAAAAAAAGTCTTTACCAGTGAATTTAAATAAAACCAAAGTATATCATTGTTCCAAAATGTTAAATCAAATAATGTTTAGTGCAACGAAAAAAACTAAGATGCTACAGCAGGTGCTTTTTAAATCAAATTAAGTCAATGTAATTTTAAGGTAAAATAAAGGTAACACTTTAGAATAATGGTCATTAGTTAACATTAGTTAAAGGTCCCATGGCATGGCATTTTTCTATTATTTTATAATGTTTCCTGAGGTGTACTTATATTGTTAGTATGATTTTTACATCATAAAATGTCATAATTTAGAAATAAAAGGCATTTTTTCTATACTGCTGTTTGCCCTGTGGCTGAATGCCCTGCTTCAAGAGGCGTGTCTGCTGTGAGACTTCAGTAAAAACGCCCACTGTTGTGATTGGCTGACATCTTTGCATTTTAAATGAGCGGAGGGGGCGTGGTTTAACGAGGCACGAGCAGGCACGAGCTGCTGCCAGAGATGGATGGACCTGTGTTCACTTCTCATCAGTTCTCTCAGCATGTCTCAGTTCAGGGTGAACTGTTACAGCATATACTTCAGGTTATTAGTTTATTTCTAGTCGGAGGGACTGTCACTCTTGTCAGAAAGTTAGTAACTTTAGTAAATTATGGATCAGCGCTGACTCGAGATGCGAACAGTTTAGAACGATTCAGTCCGATTTGGTGAACTGGTTCGGTTCACTAAAAAGAACCGATTCAAAAGAATGATTCGTTCGCGAAACGGACATCACGGAGACGGAGCGATTGCTAACAAAGTTATTTATAGTAACTTACTGAGTTATGAGAGCGCTGTCTGTCAGCGCGAGTTTATTGTGTTTGTATCTGAGAGTTCTGAATAAACACGAGTCCCAGTCACATAACACATAACTTTGTAACACATGCAATGTACCATTACAGCGAGATGAACGAGTTAGTAAGTGTTGAGTATAGCATATGTTCCAATCATTTGAATAGCGTCAGTGACGCGCATTGAGTAACGTTACACAGCGCAAACAAAGACACAACAACAGTAATCGAATGTAATCCAGTTTATTGTGGGGAAAGCTGGCTAGCCTAGCCGGATACGCTCACGCTTACCCTCCTTCTGCTTAATCTCTGGCCGTGTTTGGCTCCTCCGCTGTGGGCAGATGCAGTACTGGGGGTCGGGGATGTTGAAGGCCGAGCTTCGCGTGTGTGAGGTTTATCTCTAAAGATGTGGCTCTGCCGGTGTTGAGCAGAAAAGACTGTATACACATTTTAGAACAGATAGACGCGACGAGGACGTACAAAAACACTGACTCACAAGATAGAAAACACGAAAACACCGTTCTGTCGGGAGAGAGAGAAGCCGCTGCGTGTGCACGAATAATAAATAATAAGCTACACATAAGAAATCACTGATCACAGATCAGAAGGAACTGAAAAAAGACTTCTGTTTTCATTTGTACATCCAAACACTGAGAAACTGCCAGCATTCACTCGTTCACAAGTAATGATCTCTCGCGTTTGCATGGGCGTGCCAGATTCTCTGGGCGGGGGAAAGGGAGGAAACCGTTCCTGCTTGGACATCAAACCAGGAGACTTCAGGATTGGCTCGTCTGGCCTGTCATTTTCTCAAAGGCAGAGAAGGACAGCCAGAACTCGGTTTTACACCGATCAACATTTCTATCCACTTGGGGTCAATATTCAGGCTAGGGGAACTCATATTAATGTTGAAAAACCTCATAAAATGAAAATTTTATGCCATGGGACCTTTAAGGTATTAACTAACATGAACTAACCATGAGCAGTACATTTGTTACTATATTTGTTCATCTTTGTTAACGTTAGTTAATATAAACATCACAGTGCATTAACTAATGTTAACAAGATTTTAATAATGCATTAGTAAATGTTGAAATTAACATAAACAAAGATTAATAAACGCTTTATAAGTGCAGTTCATTAATAGTTAATGTTAACTAATGTAGTTAACTAATATTAACTAATGACCATTATTCTAAAGTGTTACCAAATAAAAATGATCATCCTATAAGCCAGTGGTTCCCAACCTTTTCCCCAGGGGACCCCTATTATAAATTTCCAAATCCTTTAAGGAATCACACAAAATTACAGCAGATCAATAAACATGTATTTATTTTTTTCTCAGAACTATTTTGTCTTTGTGTGATTTTTTTTCCTTGAATAATCAAATTCACAAAATCAATAGCAATACATTCAAATGATCACTGTTCCCCAAAACAAAACAAAAAAACTAAATGAAAAAGGTAACACTTTGAATTTTACCCAGCTGGGATTTTCAGTACACCGATGGCGCGCTAGTTGGAGCTCTTTTGATGCAAAACCAATGTACTCACGAATCCAGGAAACACAAGATTCCAATTGCAGAATAGAAACCTCTAATCCTCACTCCCTGACGAGATGATAAACAGCAACCCCGTCGTGTCCCATGACGATGTTGAGTGGATGTCGATTAACTCCTCTCTCCTCCAACTGTTGAGATGCATCCACTAAAGTCCACGCAGTGCTCCAAATCTTGACTCGACGATCTGTTTCTTAACGAAAATATGCACGCACTTGCCTCCTAACTACGCACATCACTGTGATACTTTTTCCACTGAATGAATAAAATAAACACGAGTATATTCTTCCGGATTTCAACCAAATTACCCAATTTATTATAACTGCACCACTGAACTTGAGAAATTAAACACGGGATTATTCTTCCGGATGATTTCTCAATCTAACTCTAATAAAACAAATAAGCGTAATGAAAAAACTTTGATTCTCTCACGTGAGATGCTCATGCATAAATTTGACTCACACGGAGTTGAAGTGTGCAGCCTCTTTCCAAACTCGCTCAAAATGTCCTCGCGTGCTGCCAGCTGCAAACCTGATGCGTGACACGGTCACACAAGCAGCTCAGCGTTGACTCACTGCCAGCTTTTCTCTTGGCTGCGAACACTTGTTCCCCTCCGAGCTTCCTCTCGTTCTCTTCCGACCCCTCCCCGTTTCAACTTGAGAGGTCAAAATCCACAGTTCTCATCGCAAATATGACGTTCTCAAAAAAACAGTCCTTGTATGAATTCTTTCCCACATATGCACATTTGAAAACTTTCAGAAACAATATATATAAAAATACATTATATATAAAAAACACAAAGTCCACACCAATACAAATATGACATACAAATTATGACATTCTCTTGTCTCTTCTTTTTCCTACTACAGTTTTACTTTTGTCAGGGCTCTACATTTACTATTGAAACACTGATTATTTAAATGTTTACAGATCGGCACAATTTATTTACATTGTAAGTGTCAACAACCTGTTTTTTTTTTTTTTTAAGGAGGGACCGGTGAACCGGTGAACAAGGCTGTATTGTGTTCTGACCCATACTCACACATGACATTGAGATGAAGATCAGGAGAGATGTGATGGTGTCCATGTACAGCACAGCTATATCTGCCTGCATCCTCTCTTCTGACTGACTGCAGCAGGAGTTCATTGTTTCTGTCTCTTCTCTCAGTTAATGGCTGTGAGTTTCTGGACCAGATGAATGTTGCTCTGTCAGTCAGAGTGCAGCTGCTTTTACATGTCAGACGGACTGAATCTCCCTCTGTCACTCTCTCAGGAGACTCCACCTGAAGATCTGAACACAACACACACATTATATCTAGTGCTGCTGTCATACACTGATTATTATTCAACATAATGCACAGAACAAGAGATAAACCTCACCAAACTCATCTGTGACAGCAAGAGTCACTCCTGGATAACCAATCCATTTTCCATCATCAGTGATGAATCTGAAATAGTACTTGTGTGAATCCTCTAGTGTCACATGACTCAGTCTGACGTTGCAGTTCTGCTGTTGATCTCCCAGATACTGAAGCCTCTGACTGTATTCAGGGTCCTCAGACAGATCTGGAAACTCTCCATTAACTTTTACCAGTGTTTTGGTCCAGAACACGTTCTTGATCTGATATCCAGTAGGGTATGTATAAGTGCATCTCATTATCACTGTTGAGTCCTTTAGTGCACAGATGTGTGAAGGACTGTAAAGGCCCATTTATACTTCTGCGTCGAGTGTACGCCGTAGTGTACGCCGTAGGCTACGCGCGTAGCCGACGCCGTCGTGAGCATTTATACTTCTGCGCTGTTGTCTGCGTCAATGTGCAATTCCACATGCAGACACTAGAAGGCAGTGTCCTCGGGCATGTTGGTGTAATCAAGACAACAGCCGAAGAAGAAGCAGCTTGATGTGTAGAATCTGTACATTCATGTCGGAGTATCAGCAGCAGTGAGAGAGCGGCTTTTCTTGCAGCTTGAGTTGTTGTATCTAATACAAATTAAGCATCTCTAGTTGATTAGTAAAGTTAAATAAGGCGATCTGGCGCTGGAATGCATTTGTGAAACCATGCGGAGGCGGAGCTCGTGGCCGCTGTTTTCAGCAGCGGTGGCTCAGCAAGCGATTGTTGTTGCGGAGACTTCATTCACGAAATATACCCTAATGTGTCCCTGTTCTTGATATACAATTACTGATTAACATCTTTGGTTTTAATGAGAAAATAAATAAACTATATTCAGCGGATCTATGTATTTATTTACTACCATAAAGAATCGCTGGACTGCAAAATAGTGTGTTATAGCAGACGTAAGGAACTATCATCCAATTTCTGGACACACACACACACACTCCTATCGCAGATTTTTTATTTATTTATTGACCTGAGGGAAGGGTTCTGGCAGACCAATCACATCGCTTGCGGTCCGCGTAGAATTGACGCGTTGTTACATTTTTGGAGAGGTGCGCGTCAGGCTACGGCGTAGGGTACGGCGTATCCAACGCGTCTATGCGTAGGGTACGCCGTACCCTCTGCGTGCACTCGACGCAGAAGTATAAATTGGCCTTAACTCACACCCCAATCAGCACTAGAAACCCCTGAAACACAACATTCACAAGGATAAATGATAATGCCCATCGATGAGTTAAACAGGGCCCCTGAAACACACATTAACCCCTTAAGCCTTGCGATGACGTGCTCGGGTTGAAGCACTATTTTTAGCACGAGTGTAATGTTTATTAATACATTTAACGTAAAAAAACATAATTAATCTTGACAAACTATATATCATTCTAAAGGTCTAAACCCCAAGCATCGAGGACAGACCACTGTTTTTCAATGAAAAGCTTATAACGGCTATATTTTTGCATTAATGTAAGCAAAAATAACATCCCATAGAGCATTTTTAATCCAACGAAACAATAACGGTGTAATATTGATGGTTAATCCTTTGTTTACATCGCATTTCTTCGGAGCGAAGTATCATACTAGACTGTTATGCAATAAAATAATGCACCAAAAACGTCTCCCGGTAGCATAAAGTGACATGGGTTTATAGCTTAGAATGTTACGAACATAATAAAACCACCCGCACTCAAAAACATGCAAAGATAGCCGGGATCTAGTCCGAAATGTCCAACCATAGCACTCGGTTTAGCTGATGTCATGATGTGCTCATCATGATATTGTCTGTTTATCTGGAGCCAATAAAAGCATTGAATCGTCATGACTGACAGAAAATGTAGCCAATGAGCACACGATTCCAACGATACCTGGCATGTTTATATTCGTCACATGGGCGTGATTATTTATTCATTTGAATCTGGCGCGATCTCTCTCTCTCTCTCCACGAGAAGCTGCGAGTTAGTCTGTGACACACCTCCCCTGTCATTTGACAGCTAACAGCTAAAGGGCTAGTAAACAGACGGTCTCTTTGTAGTAACTGTTTGCTAATCTTACTAACTGGACGGAATTTATTATCCAATGGATCGTCAAAAGAAGTTTTTTTTCTGCTGAAGATGTTTATTTGAGCTCACTCGAAGCAGCGATGTGGAAAACATTGAGGAGAGTGAAGATAGCGATGACGTTGATATGCTTGTTGACAGAGAAGTTGATCCAATAATATATCGGTGAGTTGCTATGTGTAGTTGTTTATGTATATTGAGACTGTGTGTGAGAATGTATTTATTTTATTTTTTCTGTGTGCTAGAAAAAATGCAATATACCAGTATGCATTATACATATGGTAATATTTTGCATTTTAGTAAAGATCCCTTAGCCAGATAGCTATCTTGTGAGCCACGTTTAGATTCTACCCGGCAGGAGGGCTACACATGGGAGAAAGAGAAAACAAGCTGTTGTAGCTGGTATTGTAAGCTTTTTTATATTTATCATAAAGCTACAAGATGTGAACAATATACGTGATTTTAGTGTGAAAAAAAGCTTTCTAAACATTTCCTGTGTAAAGTTATGTTACATTTTACTGCTACCATGACAACACAGCACCCTAAACGACTTTAAAGCTCAAATAACATATATATAATTTTTCCCCATGTGTGTGTAAATAAAACGGCTCGGGTTATGTATATAACCCTTGTTCCCTGAGAAAGGGAACGAGCACTGCATCGGAACGACAAATTTGGGGACACTCCCTAAGCAACAGCGCGTCTGAAGTATGAATGAAATCAGGCCAATCCTGATTGGTGTTGCGTCATGACGTAACTATGACGGCATACCCGGAAGATACATAAAGGGGAGCTCGAGCATAGTAATGGCAGTTATCGCGATGAAGCATGCGCTCCAGGCCTGCCGAGGTGTGGCGACGAGATGCAGTGCTCGTTCCCTTTCTCAGGAAACAAGGGTTATATACATAACCCGAGCCGTTCCCTTTCGAGGGAATTCCCACTGCATCGGAACGACGAATTTGGGGAACGAGTACCCACTAGGCCACACCGACGGTAGCACCAGTCCTAGTGTGAAGCCGGAGACCGGGCACAGCTAGGACTGGAGTACCCTAGCACCGGGCGTCGCAGGGAGGTGCAGACTATAAAATCTAATAAAAGTGTGCGGAGTAGCCCATCCGGCCGCCTCGCAAATGTCCTGCAAAGGGACCCCAGAAAGGAGGGCCACCGAAGAGGCCATGCCCCTGGTGGAATGTGCCCTCATGGCCATAGGTGAAGGCAGGTTGCGCACCTGATAGGCCGTGGCTATTGCCTGGACAATCCAGTTACTGATAGTCTGGGTTGACGCAGGCAGCCCCTTCTTAGATGAACCAAAACACACTAATAGATGCTCAGATTTCCTCCACTGCGCAGACTTCTCCACATATAATTTAAGGGCTCTGACCGGGCAGGTGAAGTCTCCCTTCTTCCGCCGTCACGTGAGGCGGAGGATGAAATGCCTGAAGAACCAAAGGCTTGACCACGCTAGATGGCACCTTGGGCACATAACCAGCCCTAGGGTGTAAGATGGCCTTCACTTTGCCAGGGGCAAACTCCAGGCAAGTCGGCGTAAGCGCCAAGGCCTGACACTGCATGAAAACACTGAAATCCGGCATTATCCGGGCATGGTATACTCCTGTGTAATTTGATGTTTACCGGATGTATGTGGGAAAAAGCGGATCAGAGTAACACGGAACAGTATATTTCCAGAAAAACCCGGAAACCTCACGTATGCGGACGTATACAGGAATCCGTGAAATTTCACGGACATATACAGCTGAAACACTGCTGGGTGTGCTAGGACTGAAGACTGTTAGGTGTGAAGAAGACCTTTCATATGTTAATGACTGACACTTGTGCTGGCTGTTCTCAGAGGGAGGGGGGGCAGGGGAGGACTTCAGGATTGAGAATTATCTCTGGTCTACTGTAGGCTACAGCAAACAAGCTTTTTGCACAGAAAAAAGAATTCTTAAGGCCCTGAAACACTAAACTGAACTAGCAATGACTAAAGCCGACTGTGGGGTTGGTTCACGTTGTCTGGGTCTGGGCCAAACCATCAGAATGGTGTGTCTGGGCCTTAAAACCCCTGCATGAAAAGAGTCTCTTAATCAAATATTTTTTATAAAAACAGTACAAAATAAAAACCCTGTCTGAACATATACGTTCACAAAAAAATCTGAATATGTAATGAAATAAACAAAGAAATGTAATGGAATTAACAAAGGATAATTAACCAAACATTTTAGACTATCCCCAAACAATTTTTGCACAGTTTTACAAATTGTAGGCAATAATAGAATTAAATAAAAAGGAGATGAAATGTGGAAAATGAAAAAGTTTGTTTTAAAAACACCAAAAACTGATATGCTCAAAATAAAAATATGGAATAAAAAAGAGCAGGGATTCACTTGCTCAAGAAACACAGAAACACAAGCAGATCTTTCAGCTCTGCAACTGTTCACAAAAAGTGTCACTCCAAGATTCTTAACTTTAACACGCTGCAAAAGAGGGGCGTTTTGAGGTTTGAAATCCACCACTCACCATAGATGTAGGTGCAACCAATAAGGTTACCAATAAAAATAAGGCAACCAATAAAAATAATCCTAATTTTACAGAAAAAAACTAATTTTGAATTACGTTTAAAACGATGTAAAATTACAAACAATATCTAAATAAACAACTTGACTGTTATTTTAAGGATTATATCATTAATGACAAACTACAGTAATTCTCATTTTTTACAGGAACATCACTGTATTATTTTTCTGTTTTCATAAATAACAAATTCATGCAAAATTACAAACAATATCTGTAAATTAACAACGGTAATACAATATTTAGCTCATTATATTAAAGGTTTATGTTTATGTCCATACTAACAATTTAACATTATTCTTTGTCATTTTAAAGTAAATCTTATTAGTTTTATATTTACACTGTAAGAATAAAAACCTAAAAAAACAGCAGCTACAGCTGCAAAACAAAAACCGTAAAATTAAAGTCAAATATCTTAAGTCAAATAAAGTTAAAAAACTTCACAGAAATTTACATTAAATGTTTTAGAGAAAACACTATTAGTTTACAGATTTTTCCTTATTTAAATTAAGATATTTTACTTTAATTTTCTGTTTTACAGTGAAGGTGTATTTTTACATTCAATGCTGGATACAAATATAACAAAATATATAGCAAACTAAATATCAAACAATAATTGTTTTTAAAGAGTACAAATCTGCACTGCTCTCCAGGTTGAAACTTCCAGGCCTCTGCCCGCACCACAAAACACCATTTGACCAATTAATTAAATATAACAGCAAATAAAAATATATATACACATTTTCTAACTGTTGTTTAAAACAAGTTTTTTTCTATATTTGCAAGGCTATTTGCTGTCTTTCCGTGTTCTTTTGAGCGTGATTGGTCAATCTGAACGTCATCCAGAAATCTGGCCAATGACAGTGCGCGCCTTCAGTTTGAATTATACACCCGTTGCCGTTGGAGTTGCTCGTGGCTCGCGGGGACGCGACGCGATCGCGGCTTCTAATCTTCACGTCGGTCTATTAATGGCATTGCATGGACCATTTAAACCTGTTAAAATCTTATTTTGGACGAATTTTGATGGTGGGATGTCGACTGAGAACGAAAAAACATGAATACGAACAGACTAAGTTTCCAATGGCGGGCAACAGACGGCAGAAGGTAACATAAATCCCTTTATATTGGTTCTACTGCTCATCAAGATATAACGTTAGTGCATTAAAGTCATATGCTAATCGTGATTAACTTACATATTCTGTTTCTGTGTTTTGTTGTAATATTGTTAAGATAGGGCTGGGTGTTATGGCGATCTGATGATACTGACTATTGTTAGTGATTTTGCTGTAAACGTTAACATTACCGTTTTATATTGCGGAATGGGAATATAGCGTATATAACGCAGCACTGACTGTACTAAAACTTTTTGACATTTTGACAAGGAAACATGCATGAATGTAGAATAATGAACGGGACATGCATGTGTTAAAATAAGCCTCTCTCAGACAGCATGCGATCCCGAAATCAATTATCTTTCTGTAAAATGCACACTATTATCTCAGAAACCTTGTCATGTGAGGTATTCACTTGATTTAAACAGTCAGTTATGTCTTAAGTAAGTTAAACAGTTCAAGTTAACGTGGGGACTCCCGGATGCGTGTCATTCTGTGCATCCGTTCTTAAAGGGGCTGCAGCTTTGTCATCATTTTAATAAAACAAAAGAATAGAGAAGACCTTCTGCTTCTTTAAGAATCAAGTGATATTAATTAATTGAATATCATACAGTGAAGACTTTTAAAGCAGTATTATTCTGTAGCATTTTAATAAAATATCCATCAAAATAAATATATTGTGATATCGTTATTGTAAAATATAATTTCTCATGTATGTATAATTATATGGTCATAATGCCCATCCCTACTGTCAGCTAGTTTTAAGATCAAGCTTGTCATAAGATGTAACAGAGCTTTGGAATGAATAATCTGAGAACACTGTCATGTACACTTGTTCAACAGAGAGGACAGGAAAACACCATACTTGGACTCTGAAAAATTATAGGCAAACCAGGATTTTGGATCTACTGTGAAGTTTTTGTATGGGCCTGGTGAGTATGTTTTGCAAGTCCTTGTCCGTAAGTTGATAATTAATATTAATGTTTTATCAAACAAATTAATATTCATTTGTGTGTGTGCATGTTTCTTCCCCCCTCATGATCCAGAAGTTTTGGATCCATGATCCTGAAGAACTTTTACAGATGTTGACCCTGAATGTGTAAAAGGTAATCTTAAAAATTATTTTAATGTTCTCTGTTTTTTTCTGTAATGTAGACGCATGCATTTTCTGTGAAGTTGCTTTGAAACAATATCAGGGTTTTTCCTACATTGAAAATTTTTTGCCGGCCGCCAAAACAAATTTTTGTCCCGCCAAAGCCTTATTTGATCAGTTATTGTGATTTATGAGTGATGTAGAACAGATGACTGCTGCACTTGAGTTAACTGAGTGACAGAGAGAACGACCAGTGAGCTCCTCCCGCTCGCACGCTCTCTGTCTTCAAAATAAGCATTCTTAGCTTTCTAATGTTTCACATATTACGTTAATCAAAATCAAAAGGTCGGAAGACCGAATCCATGTTGCACGTGGCGCTATCAGACGTCTTCCTTTAATTACCGCTGGGTGTGAAATGCGCTCAAAAAACATTGCCTGATTCTCTGACCAGCTGCATAAAGCATACTTTAAATAAACAGGAAACAAATCCTATCCGGTTATGAAGTGTTTTCTGTGTGTTGACAAATCTTTCGCGATGTTCTAAAGACGGGATTCACACACAACGCGTCTGCTAATGTCCGATTCGCCACCTAATGACTCCTTTGAACTGAATCATTTTAACGACTGGTTCCCAGAACAAAGTTGTTGTTAGCTAGCTGATTGTATATGGCAGAAAATTAGGCTATTTGTTCATTTTTTTAATATTGATATGATTACCAAAACAAACAATTATCAGTAAATAGTGTAAAAATGAGGGAAAAAAACAAACATCAAGGTATCAAAATAAGATAAGCAAAAGTTACAAACTTTCTTTGAATTTATTTCAAATTTATTGTCAGTTTTGCGCTTGCAGATCAAGTGGGTAGGGTATTTTTTTTTTTACCGTGTTTGTGTGTGTGTGTGTGTGTGTGTGTGTATGGATGACCATGTCTGTCAGCCACCACCGAAGACCATTTTTGACCCAGGAAAAACCCTGAATATGTATTGTGAAAAGCGCTATACAAATACATTTTAATTGAATTGTTTTACTTACTTTTATTGGCATTAACTATATATTATTAATGTATTATTTGGCAGGTCGCAAGATGTATTTTATTTTGTGAGACTTTGCTGAGGAAGTATTCTTTGGCTCAGTCTGAAAAGGCCCAGAAAAGAAACACTATGAAGAACATCACACAGAACCGTCAGAGAAAGAGACGGGTAAGTTAAGAAACCGGTTAAGCTTTTTCCCTCCAGAATGTTACTATACTCCTCTCTGAGTTTTAGTGGTTAATTTACTGTCATGTTTTACAGTTGCTGGAGACCAGGTCCAGGGTTGCACAAACCAACACAGAACCTGTGGAAGACTGCAACTATAGACCTGATGAAGATGAAGATGAAGATGATGCTGTTGTTGATGGAAGGCCAGTGTGGATGGTTTGGCTAGCTCAAACAACATTGTGTTAGAGTTGGTCACAATTATTTTATAATTATAATTTTAATATTCAATTGTTCCATTTTATATTTTCTTTATTCCTATGTTTATATACTTATACTTTTATTGGTTCCCATATATAGAACATTTACATATATTTTATATACACTTTTTAATTTATAGATTTCTTTGTCTCGTTTTATATTGTATACTTTGTATGTTTGTTCCTTTTTAGATGTCCATGTTGCTTTTGATCTCCACGTTTTGTATTGTTGTTCCTCTTACGTCGCCTTCCTTTAGAAACATTTTGTTCACTTATCTTTTCCCCCATTCATTTGAATGTATGTTTATAATGCTCTTTGTTCTTTTTATTTGGTTATATTGTTTACTTGGAATATTTTTGTGTATTTTATATACACTTTTTTTTGTCTTATAAATTTATTGTTCTCATTTTATATTGTTTAATTTGTATATTTATTCTTTTCCTTTTTATGTTCACTGTGTATTTTATTCCTTTACATCTGTCTTTTAAATGCATTTTGTTAATTTTTTTTCCCTTTTTGTTTCTTTACCAATTCAATTTAACGTATATTTATGTTCTTTGGACTGTTTATATTTTTACATTTGTTCCTTTACATTTTCATCCCTTTTAAATACATTTAGTTCACTTGTTTTTGTTTCACCATTGTTTTAATGTTCGTTTATAATGCTGTTAAGAATGTTTTTTTTTTTTTTTTTTATACCTTTTTAATAAATATTTCAGACTTTCTCAAATTGTTTTGTGTGTATTTTTCTTTTGGGAGGGAGAGGGGATTATTTTTTATATATATATATATATATATATATATATATATATATATATATATATATATATATATATATATATATATTATATATATATATATATATATATATATATATATATATATATATATATATATATATATTAAATAATTAGCAAAATCTGCATAGCTGGCCTATAACCAATCAAGTCCCTATGCTACAAAACCTAGCCCACCCTTAGCCTTAGAAGTAACCAATAAAGTCACTTGACTGGGTTTTCAATGCGTCCTGTCCTCCAATAGCAGTCTGGGTTTTGGGAGTGGTTTTAAAAAAAACAACCAATCCAGTATGAGATGAAGGACCAATAGGGGATGGAAGGCAAAGCTGTTTAGAGGTGTGAAAATGTCTCCTGGGAAAAACTTGATGGGATTATTTGCCATGGCAACAAATGGCTGTAGCATGGGAGTATACGGCCACAACATACATCCGATTTGGTACCATTTCGGATGAATACGGACATATACGGATCCATGGAATTTGACCTATCCGGCCAGTATACTCCTGGATTCTTCCGAATTTCAGCAGTGTATACAGGAGTATCCTGGTCCGGATACACCTTTTTTCATGCAGTGTGAAGGTCCCTCACCCTCCTCAGAGAAGTGATGGCTAAGAGAAAGGCCATCTTAAGGGTCAAGCTCTTTGGGTCTGCTGACTCTAGCGGCTCGAAGGGGGCCTCAGCCAATCCTTCTAGAACCACTGCCAGATCCCATGTTGGGACTCTGGAACGAGCCACAGGCCTCATCCTCCGAGCCCCACGGAGTTACCATACAACCAAATGGTGCCTACCCAAAGGCCCATCACCCAACGGTGTGTGGAAAGCCCCAATGGCAGCCACGTACACCTTGAGTGTGGACGGGGTAAGCCCTGCAGAGAAACGATCTTGGAGGAACTCCAGCACTGAAGCCACTGGGCAGTTAACTGGGTCCACCTCACGCTCTCTACACCAAGTGGAAAACACATTCCACTTGAGGCTGTACAGTCTCCTTGTAGACAGAGCCCTGGAACTGATCTGGTTCCCTCAGGGGCCAGACCCAAAGGTTCCATAACTCGGGCCGGGGGTGAAATATCGTGCCCCCTGCCTGAGACAGGAGATCCCTCCTCAGAGGAATCTCCCACGGTTGACCTGCCAGCAGAGCTATGATGTCCGAGAACCAAACTCGAGTCGGCCAACGTGGCGCCACAAGAAGCAGGTTGGCGCCCTGTCAACGGACCCGCTCCAGAACTCCCGGGAGCAGAGCGATCGGGGGAAATGCATACAGACGCAGCCTCGGCCACGTCTGCACCATGGCATCCAGCCCCAGCGGGATGCGTGAGAGAAAACCACAGTGGAAAGTGGATCGTCTCTCGAGACGCGAATAAATCCACTTCCACTGGGCCAAACCTCTCGCACATGGCCTCCACCACCTCTGGGTGGAGTCGCCACTCCCCGGGCCTCAGCCCCTGCCTGGACAGGATGTCTGCTCCCTGATTTTGGACCCCCGGGACGTACATTGCCCTGATGGACAACAGTTTCCCTTGGGCCCACAGGAGGATCTGATACGCCAATCTGCATAGAGGGCGCGACCTCAGACCCCCCTGCCGGTTGAGGTACGCTACGACAGATGTATTGTCTGTCTGTACCAGGACATGGTGACCGCCGAGGTCCGGGAGAAAGCTCCTGAGAGCTTTGTAGACAGCCATCATCTCCAGGCAATTTATGTGCCAGTAGGAATGATGGCCCTCCCAAGGGCCCCTCGCAAAGCGGCCGTCCATGACCGCGCCCCAACCAGTGAGGGAGGCGTCTGTTGAAACGGATTTCCGGCAACAGGATGCTCCCAACACTGGCCCCTGGGACAGAAACCAAGGTTCTTTCCATATGGCTAGGGAACAAAGGCATACGCGCGTTACCCTGATCATACGGAACGGGTTCCCCCTGGGGGAAAACCCCTTGGTCTTCAGCCACCACTGTAGAGGTCTCATGTGCAGCAGGCCAAAAGGTATTACGTTGGACGCTGCTGCCATGTGACCCAGCACCCTTTGGAAGTGCCTGAAAGTGATGCTGTGGCCTAGCCTTAATCCTGAGACCATCGCCCGCGTGGTTTCGACTCGCGCGGGAGCTAGTTGCGCCCGCATCGATGTCGAATCCCACACGACTCCCAGGAACGTTGTTCTCTGGGATGGCGTCAACACACTTTTCTTGGTGTTGAGTCTCAGCCCCAAGCACTTTATGTGGGCCAGAACGACATCTCGATGCCGAACCGCCATATCGTACGATTGGGCCAGAATGAGCCAATCGTCAATATAATTCAGCACACGGATGCCCTGGAGTCTCATTGGAGCCAGAGCTGCATCCATGCACTTTGTGAACGTGCGTGGGGAAAGAGCTAGACCAAAGGGAAGCACTCGATATTGGTACGCCTCGCCCCCGAAAGCGAACCTCAAGAGCTTCCTGTGACACGGAAGGATGGATAAATGGAAGTATGCGTCCTTCAGATCTATCGTGATGAACCAGTCCTCGGACCGGATCTGACTTACAATGGTGGGAATGGTGAGCATTTTGAACCTGAACCTCATCAGAGATCGGTTCAAATACCTCAGATCCAGAATAGGACGCAACCCTCCATCCTTCTTTGGAACTATGAAGTACCGGCTGTAGAACCCGGACTCCCTCTCTGGTGGGGGAACATACTCTATGGCCCCCTTTACCAGCAAGGATTTTACTTCCTGTTCCATTACCCGAACCCGCTCTGGTTCCACTACAGTCCATGTCACTCCACAGAATTTTGGTGGAGGATGACTGAACTGCAGTCTGTAACCCTTTTCTACAGTACGCAGGACCCACGTAGAAATACTCGGAAGGCGTTTCCACGCGCCGAGATAATCTACTAAGGGAACCAGCCTCTCGAGGCTGGCCTCGGGTGTCAACCGAGCCTCGGACGATTTTCGGTGTGCGGACGCGTTAACTGCCCAGTCGCAAGTCCTCCCGGAGGCGGCTGGAGCAGTGAACGTCCGCGGGAAATCGATGTGGCCCGAAGCGTCTGTGACGCAGGGATTACCACATCGATTTCCAGAGAGCGCCGCGGCGGGGACAACCGCTCTTTGAAGTCCAGCTGAAGCTAGGACTTCTTCCCAGCAGCATTCCTAACCTGAAGGACGTTTCTCAAATCGCCCACAGGTGCGGAAGCCTGCTGGTGCGAGCGCCGCCTCTGTTGCCAAGCTCCAGGAGGAGGGGCTCGAGAGGCGACGCTCTGCTTTTGCACCTGCCGGTGCGAGGAACTGGTGGACGGCTGAGGCTGCCCGCTGGAGGCAGCCTTCCCTTTGGAGCGACGAGGGAGGTATTGGCGGAAGGCCGCTGACTGCTTCCTCGCCTCCTGGAATCTGTCGACGACGGTATTAACAGCGTCGCCGAACAGTCCAGAAGGCGAGATCGGGGAGTCTAGGAGGAAGGTCTTATCCTTCTCCTTCATCCCCGATAAATTCAGCCACAAATGTCTCTCCACAGTCACCATGGATGCCATGGAGCGGCCCACAGCACGGGCCGTCTCCTTGGTGATGCGGAGAGACAAATCCGCGGCCTTCCGGAGCTCCAATATGTCCCCTGGAGAGGGACCCTCACCCTCATCTAACTCCTTCAGGAGGTCGGCCTGGTAGGCTTGCAAAATGGATAGAGTATGCAAGGAACTACCAGCCCGCCCAGCCGCCATATAGGCTCTGCCCACCAAGGCTGAGGTGTCCCTGCAGGGCTTGGTGGGCAGTACCGGGGCTTTCAGCGACGATGCCGATTCGGGAGAAAGATAGCCCGCGAGAGCATCTTCCACCCGCGGCATCGTCCCGTATCCAGCTTCACGCGCCCCCAGGACATTAGAATAGTCCAATACAGGGGGATTGGAAACGCGCGCGGAATACGGCTTTTTCCAAGACTTGCACAACTCATTGTGCAGGTCCGGGAAAAAAGGCAAGCCCCGGCGAGGTGTTTGAGCCCGGCGTGAAAGGAATCGGTCATCCAGCCTGCTTGGTGGCTGGATTTCCTCATTTTCCTGTGGCCAATCGATTCTTAATTTGGCCACCGCACAGGTCAAAACCTCGACCAGTTCCTCTTGAGCGGGTGGGTGAAGTGGCGACTCATATGGTGCTTCACCACCCGCTTCGATGTCCACCTCATCTGGTTCCTCAGAACCAGAGAGAATGAACACCGGATTCTCCACCCCGGGGGAAGAAGCCGCAGCGCGGGCTTCCACACGGGGAGGGAGAATCTTGGAATCGTCAGACGAAGTTTGGGAAGGTGCCTCAGCAGTCCCAAACCTGTCTCCCTCGAGAGCCGCCCGAGCATGCTCAACACCCAGGCACTGTACACAAAGCGAGTGTGTGTCCGAGCCCGACATATAACGGGGACACGGATGCACACACTGCTTAAAGTCTCTTACGGTCGCCATTTCACACACACTTTTTCTCTCTCTCACAACGTACAACAATAAATAGAAAGACAGATTTCACAAAGAGCGCTATGCTGAAGAGCGATAACTGCCATTACTATGCTCGGGCTCCCCTTTATGTATCTTCCGGGTATGCCGTCATAGTTACGTCATGACGCAACACCAATCAGGATTGGCCTGATTTCATTCATACTTCAGACGCCCTGTTGCTTAGGGAGTGTCCCCAAATTCGTCGTTCCGATGCAGTGGGAGTTCCCTCGAAAGGGAACATATATATATAACACATGTAATTGTTTATATATATATATATATATATATATATATATATATATATATATATATATATATATAGAGAGAGAGAGAGAGAGAGAGAGAGAGAGAGAGAGAGAGAGAGAGAGAGAGAGAGAGAGAGAGACTGTATTTATTTTATGTTTTTCTGTGTGCTAGAAAAAATGCAATATACCAGTATAGATTATACATATACTGATATTTAGCATTTTTTCTAGCACACACAGGATATATATATATATATAAAATGCATTTTTTCCCCTGTGCTACAAAAGACAAATTGACGAAAAAAGAAAAAAAAAAGTTCTGGACCATCTGTGTGATTGTTGATTTTATGTCTGGCCATCAATATGAATGCTCACTGTATCACTGGCCATTAGATTGATGTTTGGGCTGTGTGAGAATGTATAGGTGGCCATCAATATGAATGCTGTCTAACCGACTGGCAATCAGTTTCATTGTTCATGGGATGGCCTGTAATTAGAGTGAATGATGACAGTGTGATTGTTGATTGAATGGGCAAACTATACAGAAGTATTACATGCAGTGCTAATTCTCTTTCCGTTCCTTGCCATTCTACAGGCATCAGGTTGAGTCTTCAGATGAGCTATGGCATCCAAGCACCAGCCAACCAGCAGAAAAGAGAAGAACGCTTTCAGATTCTTCAAGATCTGCACTTGCTGTTGTAGACCTGAATCGGCCAGTAAAAGGCCAGTAAATGTTTTTTTTTTTACATTTGCAAATTGTGTGTGTTTTTATAGCTATATATTTATATTATATTGTTATTTATATTACTAGTTATATTTATAGTTATTATACTTATATTACTTGTTGTATTTTCAGTTGCAAAGAAGTTTAGCTCTTTTTTATTAATATTTCATTTTTTTATTATATTTTTATAAGTTCTGTTGTACAAATAAATCACTTATACAAAGTCTTATGGTTCTGCCTATTATTTTATAGTTGAAAGGGCATTCAAGCATCATATATGATGGCTAAAACAGCTTGCAGTACCCTTCATAACATTAGGTTATCAAGTCTCCTGTAGGTTTCTTGGTACCTGGACACATTCTTAGAAAAAAGCATGCATTAACCCCATTTTTCATGATATCTTCGTCAAATTTTAAATATAAACTGATGAGACTTGTGCCTTTCAATTCATTAACTAACTGGATTCCTCCAGGCTTATTTTCATATATTTTTACATCAAATAATAAAGTGTTCATTGTAGCACAAATCATCATTTTTAGGTCATTCTGAGGTCACTCAGCCCCCCACATTCTCCAAATTCACCTCAAATAGCCTCGTTTGTTTGTGCTGGTTTGTGCCGGTAAAAGCTTTGTTTGTGCTGCTTTCGTTTTTTAGATATTGGACTTTGAATTATAGATGATGACGTCACCAGCCCCCCGACCTGCTCCAAATTCACCCAAAATAGTCTCAATCGTTTGTGCTTCGTTTGTGCTGGTTTGTGCTGGTAAAAATGTCGTTTGTGTTGCTTCCCTACATTCTGAGGTTACTCAGCCCCCGACCTGCTCCAAGGTCAACTTAAATAGTCTCAATCGTTTGTGCTTCGTTTGTGCTGGTTTGTGCTGGTAAAAGTGTCGTTTGTGCTGCTTCCATTTTTTAAATATTATACATTGAATTATAGCCGATGACGTCACCAGCCCCCCGAACTTCTCCAAGTTCACCTCAAATAGTCTCAATCGTTTGTGCTTCGTTTGTGCTGGTTTGTGCTGGTAAAAGGTTCGTTTTTGGGGCTTTCTTTTTTTAACAACACAGAAGTAAATTAGCCTGGTAAGATTCAAACGGCAAACCAAATTACATTAAGTTAAACAGTAGCATTCACTTAACTGTTACTGTGCATTTTTCAATAACGGACATAGCGGATCACAGGATGTGTGGAATATAAAACAAACTCCAAGGTAAGTGTTTTTTATTTGTTACTGTATATGTTGTTACGTGAATAACAGTCTTAAAATTAACATTGTCATTAATGCACGCACCATAATCTGTTTGCTTATCTGTTTAGGCCACGTGTGTGTGTGTATATAGACCTATACAGTAGGCTACCTTTGAAACAACGTTCTGTTCAAGTCTCTTAAGCTCACCAAAGGCAGTATTAGTGAAATATTACACTTTAAATTAATAATTATTATTTCAGTGATGTGAACGCTCAATTTTCTGCATCATTACAGTCTTCAATATCACATGGTCCTTCAGAAATCATAGTAAAATGCTGATTTTGTGCTCAACTATGATAAATTATTATTGAAGCTTGATTATTAAGAATAGTTCTTAATTTAATTGTAAAACCTGTGATACATTTTGTTTTTTACCTTTCTATAAATCAAAGATAAAAGAACAGCAATTATTTGAAATATAAATATTTTTAACAATATAAATGTATTTGCTGTCTCTTTTGATTAATTTTTTGTGTCCTTTACCTAACCTTTGAATGATTGTGTATCATGGTTTCCACCAAAAAATAAAATAAAATACTAAGCAGCACAACATGGATGTTGATAATTAATGTTTCTTAAGCAGCAAATCATTATAATCATGTGACACTGAAGACTGGAGTAATGATGATAAATTCAGCTTTGATCACAGGAATAAATTACACTTTACTATATATTCACATAGAGAACAGCTGATTTACACTGGAGTAATATTCAATAATGTTACTGTTTTTACTGTATTGTTTGATTTAATAAATACAGCCTTGGTGTACTTACATTTGCCAGATTTGATTTAGTAACGACTTTTGTAGTTTGATATTACATCAACGTTTTCTCTACTAACTGCTAATTTCAACTAGAACACTACTAGTGTGTCACTTGCGCCTAGTGGTGGGAGTGAAGTGCAGCAGATAAAACTCCTTGCAAATAAATACAAAGTTAAATCAGGAGAGACCATGACTGAATGAAGTAAAAATAATTCTTTATTGAACAAATGATGTGATGACTATCCTTGACAAAGTCTTTTGCAATTCGATTCCTAAAAAGTGTTCACAAAGAGGAGAATGCTTTTGTTCTCGTGCCGAGAGCTGATTTAGTTACATAAAACTACAACTTGATGGCAATCGCACGGAGGGAGAAATGGAACAGACATAGTCTTGGAAAAAAGGTTGCAGGAACCACATTTTTCGAGTCCCTTTTTTGAGTCCCAAGTGTCTTCTTTCCAAAGATACCTTAATTGTGCCTGTAGCACACTGTTCTCAGGAGCTATAATTGTTTTAATTCAGGTAGGTCGTTTTCAGCTGTGAGCCCCAAAGTGGGGGTGCAGCTTAACAGGTTAAAGGTATAGTTCACTGACCCCTTATGTTCATCATATTCAGTTTTTTTTTTTGTCGAACACATAAAAATGCTGACTTTGCAAAAACATTCAAATAATCATTATTGATGCACATATTCATATTGTAAATTAATTGCAGTGAGATTCATTTAAATAATTTAGTTTTTTTATTATTTAGGCTTGACTGACATTTATTTTGATGATTTTTTTTTCTTAACTTTTTTTTTCTTCAAATGTTTGTGAAAGGGGTTTTAACAGGGGGTTCAGTGACTACTGTTGAACCTGTGATTTGAAAGAAAGACTTTGAGAAGTGACTAAAGAAGATTAAAATATTCTCCATCAGGAGCAACTCACCTTGAATCATGAGCAGAAACACCAGAGGAAGAGGCGGAGCCATTATCAGTGACATCACTGCTAGAACTAGAATAGAGTAACACACACAATGATCATTATAATACACAATCTGTGGATTTAAAACATTTCCATAAAGCATTTTTCATTGAGAATATTTCCTATTGAATAGGTCAGTGGTTTCTACAACAGTATTAACCGGACTATATTGTCATATATACCAGCGTAACTCTTACCGTGTTCTGGTGAATGTCTCCAGAGTTAAACTGATGAATTTCTCATGGTTACACACTGTGTTTTTTAAAATGCTTGCACAAACAGAAATGTTCCTCTTTCTTGACTCCTGCCCACACTAGCAACTTTAGACCTTTTCATCACAATGACATTTATGAAGACTATAATGAACAATATGAAGACGTGTGTCCACCATGTTGATTGATCAGTGAATCATCTAATGAAAAATAAAAGTGTTTTTTTATTAAGTTTTTATGCCCTTTCCTCCTGGAAGCATTTTCTGAAGAATTATTGAGCAAGACACTCAATATAGGAACTTATATTGAGTAAGACTGGATGTCGACACTTTGACCGCGGACAGACGAGTTATATTTTGTCATCCTTGAGAGAATTTTTGGCGAAAATGAAGAGCAACAGGAAGTGGTGGGCAGTAGAGGTGGCAGTGACAGGAAATGACCTCATCCAGAATCAGCTCACCCACACACAAGTGCCAGCCTGTAATGAAGAGCTCATGCACGGCCCCCGGACAGTGTCTCAATAACGTCACCGATCAAAGGTATTTCTCAGCTAATGTTTCTTAATACAAAGCCACTAAAACAACATGGTGATTGATAAAGTATGAGATGGGAGGGAAAATTATATTTCAATGCTTTTGCTCACAAAAGTTTCCTGGATGGGGAATGCAACAGATATGAGAGACTGCGGAAGCATTGAAATGGCATTTCCACCACCATGTGACTTCAGGGGCTTCATAAAATGTTTTAGTCAAACTGATTAAACCAACATGATTGACCTTCTCTCCATTATTTGTACACTACATATAATCATCACTGGTGACTTTAATAGACCGAGGTGTACATAAAGCTTTATTTTTATCCTCTGTTGCACATTCACAGATGCTGTGTGAATAGCCCAAATATTAGCATGGATCCAGCTATCACATATGGTTATTTTGAGTTTTGGTCTACAATGATCTAGAAATGATCACACTCAAGCTTGAATCTGTTCAAACTGATAACTTTTTATTTGCCCACAGAAAACATTTGAAGTCAAATTTAAGAAACAAATTACCAAGCTGGTTACATCACAAAACTTTCTTTAGTCTCACCAAACACAGTGTTGTGGGTTATTGCCTCTTTCCTTTGTATTCTGCTCTTGTAATGTGTAAAAGATCACAGACACTGTGTTCCTGCCGTCTATTCACCTGATTTAAAGGGGTCATGCACTGGCTTTTTAATTTTTTTATACTGTTGTCTGAGGTCAATGTATGATGTTGGTGTGGTTTTTACATTCAAAAGCATCATAGTGAATAATAATAGGCTATTTTCTACCCTGGTTTTGAGGCTCTCTGAAGAAACGCTTGGTTTCTATGGGCGTGCCGCACTGAAGACTTGGAAGTAAACGCCCACGTCTAGGATTGGATAAGATTAGCATATTAATAAGCTTCAGCTCCCTTCAGTACATGTGGGAATTGTTTTGAAAGCATCTGGGGAAACGCTCACAGGACTCGCAAAATATCTTTGCCGTGATTGATTGGAATGTTATTTTTTGTATTACTTCTTATATCACGGTGAACTTTTATATATAAAAGGCTCAAAGGAAAGTTGATTTCTCAATTCATCACCCCTTTAATGAGTAATAAATAACTGAGTGAATTAGCATGATATATTGACAGCCACACTTTTAAAATATTGTTTAGGCTTTGTCTTCATGATGCCTCTATCACTCATTTGACACGGCTGTAGATCACAGATGCCTCTTCCACAGTCTGCACATTTGATCGCCTAGAGAACATAAAATAAAGAGAGAAAACTGATGCTGATGCTATGTATCAGATAAAAGTACAGACACCTTGTATATCACAGTTTTCCTGACACTTCAGTGGAACACAAAGTTATTAGGAAAAATGTCCAGATTTAAATATAATTTCTCCTTTCATCATAATCATAAAAGTAACAGTGGATAGATGGAAAATGTCTTTTTTTGGGTGAACTGTCCCTTTAAGACCGTCCTTCTCACCTCACGGCAGCTTCAGGCTGAAGAATCCTGATATTGTCATATGGGCTTTCCTTCTCCTCAGCTCTCCTCGTCTCTTTCTTTCTGTGATGTTGGACACTTGCATACTGGATCTCCTCATTATCTCTGCATTCAGGATCATTTCCGTCTCTTCTGGGTTTGCTGGAAGTAACACTGGCGTACTGAGCGTCATCACAATCGGCTGATTCAGAAACATGAACGTCTCTCCCTGTTACGTTAGAGTACAGATTGTCCTAAAACGGAAGATAATTAATTATTATTTCATTTAAAGGAATAGTTCACCCAAACATGAAAATTACGCCATGATTTCTCACCCTCAAGCCCTGCTAAGTGTATATGACTTTCTTCTTTCAGACGAATACAACTGGAGATTTGTTTTAAAAAATCCTGGATCTTCCAAGCTTTATAAATTCAGTTTTTGAAGCCAAAAAAAGCACATCCATCCATCCATCATAAAATATATCCACAAAAATCCAGGGCCTTCCGAAGTGAAGTGATGGGTTTATGGAAGAAAAATATCCATATTTTAATCTTTATAGCCTAAAATAACTAGCTTCGGCAGACCGCTACCATTCACTAAAGCTTTGAAGAGCCAGGATATTTTTTAATATAACTCTGATTGTATTCGTCTGAAAGAAAGGAAATATACACCTAGGACGGCTTGAGGGTGAGTAAATAATGGGGTAATTGTCATTTTTGGGTGAACTAATTAAAGAAATATGTCGTAAAGATCATATTTAAGAGTTGAACGCACATGAACGCCACCATAAAGTCATGAATAGTGGGAAGCTCTGGATTTTCTTTAAGCCCTGATCTTTACTGTAACATAACTGCTCTGAGACACAAAGGCTGAGGACCCAGCTTTATTAAAGGGTAATCCACAATCATAGTCAAAAACAGGCAAAAGATCATACACAAGCAAGTCAAAATAGGCAAACAAGACAGGAGAGACAGGCTAAAGGGTAATCCATGGAATTGGCAAGAAATCCAAAACACCAAAAGACAAGAAACCAGGGAAAACACTCAGAAATGCAGTAATACAACAAACAAGACTTTGCAATGAATGACTGGATGAACAGGCTAGATATAGGTGGAGCAGGCTGGGCAGATGACCAGGGTAGAAGGGCTGACCACCATGGTGGAGCGGACGACCACCACAGCAGCGCCGATGGGCTTGAAGACCCCCACGATGGAGCATATGACCACCACGGCAGTGCAGATGGTCTTGAAGACCCCCACGGCGGAGCAGACAACCAACACAGTAGTGCAGATTGTCTTGAACCTCATGGCGGAGCAGACGACCACCATAGCTGACTAGACAGGCTTGAAGACCTCCACAGCGGAGCAGATGACCACAGCTGACTAGATGGGCTTGAAGACCCCCACGGCAGAGCAGGACTCTGGACTTGACAGAGGAGATGGAGACCTCTCTGGACTCTGGACTGGAGACAGATTCATCTCTGGACTTGGGACAGGGGCTGGAGCCTCCACTGGCTCAGGACTGGCAGCCATCTTGTCCGGAGACACTGGCGTGGCGGCCATCTTGTCCGGAGACACTGGCGTGGCGGCCATCTTGTCCGGAGACAATGGCGTGGCGGCCATCTTGTCCGGAGACAATGGCGTGGCGGCCATCTTGTCCGGAGACACTGGCGTGGCGGCCATCTTGTCCGGAGACACAGGTGTGGCGGCCACCTTGTCCGGAGACACTGGTGTGGCGGCCATCTTGTCCGGAGACACTGGTGTGGCGGCCATCTTGTCCGGAGACACTGGTGTGGAGGCCATCTTGTCCGGAGACACTGGCGTGGAGGCCATCTTGTCCGGAGACACTAGCGTGGCGGCCATCTTGCCAGGAGACACTGGCGTGGCGCCCATCTTGTCCGAAGACATTGGCGTGGCAGCCATCTTGCCCAGAGACACTGGCGTGGTGGCCATCTTGTCCGGAGACAATGGCTCGGTGGCCATGATGTGGAGAGGCTTTGGTGTAGAAACCACAGGAAGGGAAGGTACTTGAAACACTGAACTAGCAACCATCATGACTGGATATGCTGTTGACTGTTGTGGGCCAAGCTCCGTGGCCATCAGAGCTCAATGCATGGTGCCCCTCCCCAAAAAATGTTTAGGTGAAGTGTCCTCAATTTCCCCGACAGTGAAGGAGCACCCACTCAACAAAAGCGCATTGTCCAAGAACTCAGCCAGTGATCCTCGAGGACCATGACAAATGAGCTTACCTTGGTATTGTTCATTGAGTCTGTATCAATAAAAGTAAATGAGGGCAAAATCTGGGAAGTCTGTTAAATAAGCAAGGTCCCAGAAATCTTGGGTGTGGTCCTCGAGTGATCTTTACCTTGCTTCAGACGGGTTCATGATATGGCAAAGTCTTCTGTAGCGTAACTGCTCTGAGACATGGAGGCTGAGGACCCAAATGCAGCTTTATTAAAGTGTAATCCACAATCATAGTCAAGGCAAAAGGTCACACACAGGCAAGCAGTCAAAACAGGCAAAAAAGACAGGAGAGAGAGGCTAAAGGGTAATCCACGGAACGGGCAAGAAATCCAAAATACCAAGAGACAAGAAACCAGGGAAAATGCTCAGAAATGCAGTAATAGATCAAACAAGACATCACAATGAATGACTGGGTGAACAGGCTAGATATAGACAGAAGTAATGAGGTAAATGAGACACAGGTGTAAACAATGAGAGCTGATGAGTCCGGGTAAAGGATCATGGGTAATGTAGTTTTTGATGGAATGACAGTCTGGGGTGGAATGTCCTCTGGTGGTAAACCTATTTTTCTATTTCAGTGTGCTACTTTTCCATTGTTTTTCTCTGTAAACGCACTAGATGGATGTGTTTGAGTTTTGCGCTCACTTGCAAAGGCATTCTATAAAAGCGGCGGTCAAATTAAAAGGCTGTAAACTCTTAAAAATCTCTAGACTTTCCAGGTTTTTTTTTTTCATTTCACTGACTTGTCTCTCACATTTGGCATGAATGGCCCGTTTTAGAAGATTATTCACATGTTGTGTCAGGATGATTTACCTGTTTTGCTCTGAGGTCTTCAGCTGTAGCACCTCTTCGTTTTCTCCTGATTTAACAGACGTTAAACTTGTAAGCTGCATTTTAAAGATGAATTGCTAATCACATCACATTTTCACCTGCACTAGTCTGAAAGTGAATTACATTCATACACTCAGTGTAAGTGAGATAACTTACATTATAAACAGAATCATGATGATGATGATGAAGAATCCTAAACATGCCACTGTGATCCCCAGCCAGACATGCCAGCCAAGACCACGATGAACTGAAAGATTTGAGTTAAGTTTAACTTTCAAAGATACACAACTGTCTTGAACCCTTTATAAAACAAAAGCTTCACCTGTGACAGTTACAGCGTTTGATCTCTGAGATCCATGTTGATTGTGAGCCTGACAGTAGAAGCGTCCACTCTGTAGTGCACTGAAACTCTGTCCAGATCCAACAGCTGAGGTTTCATTCTCCTTAAACCAGCTGAAGTTTAGAGCAGGAGGGTTTGAATCACTGCTGCAGCTCAGAGTCACTGAATCTCCCTCCACTATTACACCAGATCCACTCATCAACACTGAGACGCTCCTGGGTGAGTCTGAAAAGGACAAAAGGAACTGCAAAATCTTCTTTTGGGATTGTTTGTTTATTTATCTGTTTGTTACCACAGTTACTGAACCATCATTAACTCACACATGACGTTTAGAGTCACAGCATCAGAGTATTTCTCTCCATGTTCATTGATGGACTTGCACTTGTATTCTCCACTGTCATCAGAGCTGATCTTTGAGATGCTGTAGATTCTTCCAGATCCTACAAACGTTCTTCCTTTAAACCAGCTGAAGTTCAGAGCAGGAGGGTTTGAATCACTGCTGCAGCTCAGAGTCACTGAATCTCCCTCCACTATTACACCAGATGGACTGATGGACACTGAGACGCTCCTCGGAGGATCTAACAGATAAAAAAACATTAATATCATTAAATATCACAATAAATTTGAAATCACTGGCTATGTTCAAAGGCTTCAATGTCACCATTACTCACACTTGACGTCTAAAGTCACAGTGGAGTATTTCTCTCCATGTTTATTGATGGACTTGCACTTGTATTCTCCACTGTCATCAGAGCTGATCTTTGAGATGCTGTATGTTTGTCCAAATTTCAGATATATTCCTCCTTTAAACCAGCTGAAGTTCAGAGCAGGAGGGTTTGAATCACTGCTGCAGCTCAGAGTCACTGAATCTCCCTCCACTATTACACCAGATGGACTGATGGAGATCACAGGATTCACTGGAGGATCTACAGGAGAAATATATAATATCAAGACTCTAAATACAACATAAGAATATGAAAATACATCCATGCAATACCACATGCATTATGTACTCGGCGTCATAAAACGAATATTACATATAACCAGCTGGACCTCCTCTGACTCAAATAATCTGATGCATTTTGCACACATGACCTGAGTCTGAGTTCTGTTGTTACAGATAGAGGGTCAGAATATAAACAACATCAATCAATGGATCCATCCTGCCTCATGTCAACAGGCCAGGATGCTGGAGCAGGTATGGGAAATATTTTAGTAAGGAATATCCAAAACAACATGTGTTTTGGTTACAATTTACAATAATGTCCCATTATTTAATGATAGTTCATGCATTACAATGGGAAGCTTTTTTGACTGTAGTAATTAGGATTATTCAAAGAATGTAGTTTTGAGCCTGTTCAAAACATTTGTTGCATAATAATACAAAAATGTATTGGGTTCTGTTGTTTTGTTTAGAGAGAGAGAGAGAGAGAGAGAGAGAGAGAGAGAGAGAGAGAGAGAGAGAATATTAAGGTTATGTGAGGTACTTACAATGGAAGTGAATGGGGAGGATTTTTTGGAGAAGTTAAAATGTAAAATCTAATGCTTATAATAAAAACATTTACGATATTTTCTCTGTTAAATTGTTTCCATTATTTGAGCTGTAAAGTCATTTTAGGGTGCTGTGTTGTCATGGCACATTTTTTCACACTAAAATCACATATGTTTTTCACATCTTGTAGCTTTACAATTGAAACACTTAGTATTTTAATGTTTGGAGATCGGCACAATTTACTTACATTGTAAGTGTTTACAACCTGAATTTTTTCTTTTTTTAAGGAGGGACCGGTGAACTCTACTGGCTTTCTGTTCTGACTGTGATACTGATCAACTGTCCATGTTACCAACAAGCCAAGGCTGTATTGTGTTCTGACCCATACTCACACATGACATTGAGATGAACATCAGGAGAGATGTGATGGTGTCCGTGTACAGCACAGCTATATCTGCCTGCATCCTCTCTTCTGACTGACTGCAGCAGGAGTTCATTGTTTCTGTCTCTTCTCTCAGTTAATGGCTGTGAGTTTCTGGACCAGATGAATGTTGCTCTGTCAGTCAGAGTGCAGCTGCTTTTACATGTCAGACGGACTGAATCTCCCTCTGTCACTCTCTCAGGAGACTCCACCTGAAGATCTGAACACAACACACACATTATATCTAATGCTGGTGTCATACACTGATTATTATTCAACATAATGCACAGAACAAGAGATAAACCTCACCAAACTCACCTGTGATAGTAAGAGTCACTCCTGGTTTACCAATCCATTTTCCATCATCTTCATTAGTGATGAATCTGAAATAGTATATGCCTGAATCCTTCAGTGTCACACGACTCAGTCTGACGGTGCAGTGCTGTGTGTCTCCCATATACTGAAGCCTCTGACTGTATTCAGGGTCCTTAGACAGATTTGGAAAATCATCATCCTCTTTTTCCAGTGTGTTTGTCCAGAACACTTTCCTGATCTGATGTCCAGTAGGGTATGTATAAGAGCAGTTCATTATCACTGTTGAGTCCTTTAGTGCACAGATGTGTGAAGGACTGTAACTCACACCCCAACTGCCCCACTGGCTAGAAACCCCTGAAACACAACATTCACAAGGATCAATGATAATGTCCATCGATGAGTTAAACAGTACCATAAACATTCACTAAACTAGATTTTCTCTACAAAACGGCTTTTTATAAATGAAGAACTACACTTATCATGTTATGTGTGAAATCTACAGTCATCAGACAGTAGTGATGAAATGCAGGAAGCAGAACAGTGAACGCTAACCGTGAAAAACATTTTGCACTAATAGTTAGCAGCTTCCACAGTTAGCATTATATCAGCAAAAACCTAAATAATGCAATTTTGTTTTGAAACAACAAATAAACCAAAGACATTTCACTAAATTATAGTAGATATTTACCAGTGATTACTGTTTCCTGGGGCTACTAGTGAAGTTAACTGGACCATGCTGATTGGTCAAAACCTTTGTTTCTAATATTGACTTATTATAAGTCACATGGCATTTACAGGAGAGACTCACCTGGACTCATGAGCAGAAACAGCAGAGCAAGAGGAGGAGCCATTATCAGTGACATCACTACAGGAAACTAAATAACATGTATAAACACGTCATCTTTAGTTTCATGAACACTACAACAACATCAGTTTATTGTATTATACACACAGTAAATATGATAAAACAACACTTTAAAATCTTCTTGGTTGAAACTCATTTAAAGACATTAGGCAGACATGAGCTCCAGATATTCAGAGGATATTATGAAAGAAAATGTTTCTCACTTCAAGTTTCTTGTATGACTGGAGATTAGACAATATTTATACTGAACAAGTGTAACACGTACCTTTCCGTAGTTTCAGCCGCTAGGAACAGACTCCAGGAGAGTGAACTGCAAATGCAAGCGGAAAACTTTCTTGTGATGTTTTACAGTTTTTTACTTCCTCTTTTTAAAGTCTATTTTAGCGACATACCCCATGCCAAGACAGGAACAACCCAAATGAAACCACTTGCAAAGAATGGGGAAAAAAGATAACACACTCTTGCAAAAAAAGAAAAAACAGTCTAAATGCTACAGAGCTGGCATTCAAAAACAAATAAAGTGAAACCTTTAGTGTGAAGGGAAACGTCATGTCATCATGATTAGATGGTGTTCATCAGTTTCCTGCAAAGTGTTTTTCTTTCTTTAAGAGAAGTAGTTCTTCATTTCTAGAGATAGTAAGTTTTTGTACAATAAGATCAAACTGTGCAAGTTTACATGTATGTTCAGTAATATTTTACACCTCTGGAACTCAGGAACATACAGCTGGCTTCCTTTAAATTAAATAATCAGGTAACTATATGATGGATGGATGGATGGATGGATGGTTGGATGGATGAAGGAATGTGTGGATGGATGGATGTGTGGATGGATGCAGGGATGGATGGATGAATGTGTAGAGAAATAGATGTGTGGATGGATGCAGGGATGGATGGATGAATGTGTAGATGGATGGATGAATGGAATGGGTGTGTGGATGGATGCAGGGATGGATGGACGAATTTGTAGATGGATGGATGAATGGAATGGATGTGTGGATGGATGCAGGGATGGATGGATGTGTGGATGGATGCAGGGATGGATGGACGAATTTGTAGATGGATGGATGAATGGAATGGATGTGTGGATGGATGCAGGGATGGATGGATGTGTGGATGGATGCAGGGATGGATGGACGAATGTGTAGATGGATGGATGCAGGGATGGATGGATGAATGTGTAGATGGATGGATGTGTGGATGGATGGACGAATGTGTAGATGGATGGATGAATGGAATGGATGTAGGGATGGATGGACGAATGTGTAGATGGATGGATGAATGGAATGGATGTGTGGATGGATGTAGGGATGGATGGACGAATGTGTAGATGGATGGATGAATGGAATGGATGTGTGGATGGATGCAGGGATGGATGGATGAATGTGTAGATGGATGGATGAATGGAATGGATGTGTGGATGGATGCAGGGATGGATGGACGAATGTGTAGATGGATGGATGAATGGAATGGATGTGTGGATGGATGCAGGGATGGATGGACGAATGTGTAGATGGAGGATGTGTGGATGGATGCAGGGATGGATGGACGAATTTGTAGATGGATGGATGAATGGAATGGATGCAGGGATGGATGGATGAATGGAATGGATGCAGGGATGGCTGGATGAATGTGTAGATAGATAGATGTGTGGATGGATTGATGAATGTGTAGATGGATAGATGAATGGAATGGATGTGTGGATGGATGCAAGGATGGATGCAAGGATGGATGGACAAATATGTAGATGGATGGATAAATGGAATGGATGCAGGGATGGATGGATGAATGTGTAGATGGATGGATGTGTGGATTGATGCAGGGATGGATTGATGAATGTGTATATGGATGGATGAATGGATGTGTGGATGGATGAAAGGATGGATGGGCGAATGTGTAGATGGATGATAAATGGAATGGTTGCAGGGATGGATGGATGAATGGATGTCTGGATGGTTGCAGGGATGGATGGATGAATGTGTAGATAGATATATGGATGAATGGAATGGATGCAGGGATGGATGGATGGATGAATATGTGGATGGATGGTGGGTAGATAGATGAATTTATGATAGATGAATTTATGGATTGAAGGATGTTTGAATACAGTTGTGGATGGATGGATGGATGGATGGATGAATGAATGGATGGATGGTGCAGTAGTAATTGCATTTCCTTTGTATAAAAGAATCAGGCAACAAAATGATTGAGGATGACCAGACTTCACCTCCACTGCCCTGAAGAGGGAGCTGTTTCAGATCATACTTCTGGCACTGTGTTTACTTATGCATGTGCATTAGGGAAGTATAACTCTATAAACACACACACACACACACACACACACACAATAATGCTCTAGTATGTAGTGTGAGAACAGGTAGTGGGAGTCGAGGTTTAAGCAGGCAGTCATGAGAACCGTCACGTCCATCAGCTTCTCAGGTACGAGCTCTGTCATAACACTAAATCAGTGAGAACTGCAACTTCTACTCTTCATTGTCATTGATAAACTCATTTCTGCTAACTAACTGTGAATCGGCCTCTGTCAGCAGTGCTTGGTCTCTCAGCGCTGTGGCTGATGGATAACTCGCTGGCTCTTTCCGTCACTGGATCGGTGGGAAGCAACATCTCAGTCACCTGCAGATATCCTGAAACGTACGAGAATAGCAGCAAGTACTTCTGTCAGATGAGCGGCTCGTTTGCTCCGAGAGATCCTCAGTGTGTTCAGACAACCCAACGAGAGACAAGGTCTGAACGAGGGAGACTGGCTCTTCTGGACGACACCAGCGCTCATATTCTCACGGCTCTCGTCTCTAGACTGGCTCCTGAAGACTCGGGAAAGTACCGGTGTGGTGTAGATATCCATCTGCTGCCGGATTTTACCTCTGAGATCTGGCTAACAGTCACCCAAGGTGAGATACACAACAGCTGGAGACTCGCCGTCCTACTGAATATCCTTAATATATACGAGCAGTTGAGGTGATGACTAGATATCAGCATTTGTCTAAACATCAAAGAACACCAATTTGCTCAAAAGTCTAACGGTTGGGCAAAAAATAAAAACTGTTTGAAATCTAAAAACTGTTTGAAAAGGCTCTTTTTACACTGTGCCTGTGGTTTTTAGGACCTTGGGTAAACTGAGCCATGATGCAGGACTTGATGATGACAAAAACGTCTATGATCTGTATACTTGTCATCAACCCATCAACTATTAATGTGATCTGGCATAATTTGCACTGAGAAACACTGACCGTAAAACAGTTACAGGATTTGTGAGGTGCTATTGAGACTGAGCATTGGTTTCAGATGGGATGTGATACAGCATCGTCTTCCTCTTACACGTCTCTAAATGAGTCAGTGTTGGAACTGAATTCACTCACAGGTGTGGTGAATGAATGCCAGCTGAGGTTTCGATATAGATGATGAACTATAGACCTTTTGCTTTTGTTTTCTATGCAGAACAAACCACAGACGTGTTCCCGGAAGAAGCTGGCGGTGAGGTTGCGAAACACACACAGCATGTAGTTTGGCTTTTTTCTAGTCAACTCATTGTGGGCTTTGCTTCAACAGAGTCTTACTCCAGGTTCATGATGATGGTGGCTTTGATGTGTGTTTGCGCCTTGTTTTTCGTGTGTCTGTTTGGTCTGTTTCAAGTCCTCAAGCACAACAGCCGCAGCAATTCAGGTAAGATACCTAAGATGCCAGGTATATTCTTCAAAACTTGTTCTGCTGAAGGTCTGAAAGATCCCCTGAATATTTCAATAAATCGATAATTAAATCTTTATGTTCTTATCAGGTTCTGCTCCCCACCGAAGGACAATATCAGACTCAGTGCAGGTGACGACAGCAAATCTCATTCATACTTAATTACGTTGTTTTAACATCAGTTTTATTTTTATACATGTATACAGAAAGGATGTTAAAGATTAATCAACAATCGATTAATTGTCGATAATACATTTAATCGATAAAACGTATCGATCGTTGATTAAACAGAGATTTCGCTCAACCGCGAAACATGTAAAGGAATTTGTACTCTTTTTTTTGAGAGTGTATGATGCCATCACGTTGGAAAGGTCACATGAGATGGAAACACTCCATCTCATGTTCTCCTCCAACTTTAAAATTGTCCGACATCATTGTTTAACCTTTATGTTTGTAACAGGCGTTTGATTTAATCTTTGCATGTTCGTTTAAACACTAGGACGGTACTTCCACGTACATCACGTGCGTGATCTTTCCGACATGATGATGTCATACATAGAGAAGAAGAATAACACCAAAGTCACACATTTGAGGTTAAAAAGTATATAAATGTTTGTCGAAAATGGCAGATGGTTTGTCTAGATCAGACCCGATTCCTCGTCTAGGATCGTGCAGAGCCTCTGAAGCCCTTCCATTGAAACTGCATTGATTTGGACCTTCAACCATTTGCGTGTTTCTACTGCTGTAAAGTGTAAAGGGGTTGCCATTGAATTCCATTATGTGGAGAAAAATGTTCAAAAAATAAATAAATAAATAAAAAATAAAAAAATAAAAAAAAATAAAAAAAAAAATATATATATATATATATATATATATATATATATATATATATATATATATATATATATATATATATATATATATATATATATATATTCGACTTGAATGAGATGGGGGTGAGTAAATGATCAGAAAATTTTCATTTTGAAGCAAACGAATCCTTTGAAGCTAACAATTAATTGATCATTAAATTAAATGACGATTGATCATTGGAATTTGTTTAAATTGACATCCCTAGTATACAGTGCTAGGTTTGTAATATACGTAAGAGTCTATGACTGGTTCATTATTGCTGTGATTATTATGTTTCTAGCATGTTATATGTTCTGCAACAGTTCTTCTAACCGTAATTGATGGGTGTGTGCACATTTTCATTTCTTAAACAACCACGTAGGAATGACGTAGGATGACAAAGCCAAGATTCATAATTTTTTGGATCTTGTATGGCCAATGCAAGAGTCCAACACTCTGTAAATTCTTTAAACAAATTTAAGGTCTTGTCTTCATTTGTGGAAATGATTCTTCATGCTCCCTCCCAACCATTCTTTCACAGTCTGAGCCTGATGAATCTTGACATTGTTATCCTGGAATATGGCCATGATGTGTCTTCCTACATGGTTTTATAACAAATGAAAAGCTACACACAATGCAATGCAATTAGGGTTAGAAGAATGGTTGCAGAACATATAACATGCTAGAAACATAAAAATCATTGCAAAAAGGATCCAGTCATAGACTCTTATAGAGATTTCACTTTAAAATGAAAATGACCCCATGATTTACTCCCCCTCAAGTCATCCTAGGTGTGTATGACATTCTTCTTTCAGACGAATACAATCAGAGTTATATTAAAAACTATCCTGGCTCTTCCAAGCTTTATAATGGCAGTGAATGGGAAATTAGATTTTGAAGGTCAAAAAAAGTGCATCCATTCATTATAAAATATATCTACACGGCTCTGGGAGTTAATGAAGGCCTTCTGAAGCTAAACGATTTTGTAAGAGAAATATCCATATTTAAATCTTTGTAGTCTAAAATAACCAGTTTCCAAGACGCAAGTCGACTTACACCAAAAGATTAACTCGTGCCGTGAAGTATGACACATTGAGGAACGCGGAAGCGCAGCGGCTAGAGCAAAACAAAACACAGATCACGAATTAGAAGTCTAAAACGAGACTTTTTAAAGAGAAATGTCGGAAGATTTCAATACAAGAGAAGAGGAGCTTGAGTTTGTTGCCCAGCCCTATTTGTTTAAATTGCGAGAGGCGTCAGAGCTTACGATACTCCTACATCCTACGACATACATCGCGTCAGGGGTTACTCTTTTGGAGCAAAAAAAAAAGTCGACTTGTGTAGGCCGTCTGCCGGAAGCCAGTTATTTTAGGCTATAAAGATTTAAATATAGATATACATTTTTTTTTTTAAAGCATGGCTTTGCTTCAGAAGGCCGTTATTACCCCCCTGGAGCCATGTGGAGCACTTTTATACAGAGGGTGGATGGATGAACACTGCATGAAAAGTGTTACACTGCACGAAAAAGTTAGCCGCGTCCATGCAGAGGAGTTGAAGGGGAGCTGAAGGCGAAATGACGTCCTGTCGTTGTTGATCACGAAAAAGCAAAGCAGCAAAAACACAAAGCAAAAAGAGTCCAAGGGTCCGTCCACACGGAGACGCGGATCACTGTATACGTATACGTTTTTTTTATCGTATTGGCGTTTCGTCCACACGGATCCGGCGTTTTGTGAGACTGAAACCGCTATTTTTTGAAACCGGGTCCTAAAGTGGATCAATCTGAAAACGACACCCTTGCGGTTTCGTGTCTACGGCCAATCCGTATATTTTGTGAAACGATGATGTCATCACACCACGTCCTGCGCAGGGAAGACTTAAAGGGGATACAACTACGGGCACTGGGCATGCACACATCAATACTGCGTTGTTTAATTGGTGTATTTGCATTATTATAAGGGTATGTTTAGGGTTGGGATAGGTGTATGTGTTAATAAAACACATCTGGTAAGTAGCAAATTTATTTATTGTTATTTTATTGTGAGATTTTACCTCACCTCCGACTGTTGCCGTACCCCTTCTAGCCACAACTCTTCTTCTCCGTTTTTAGTGTATTTCTGTGGCAGAATTACAGTGCCACATACTGGCCTGGCATGTATACTACATCGTTTTGAGCCGTTTTCATGCTCTCGTGTGTACGCTGATATATCTTGAAACGAGGGGAAAAAAAAGATTGGATAGGGAAAGTTCTGGCTTCGTGTGGACATGGCCCAAAACACGTCTGTTTAAAGCTCGTCTTCAAGTTTTGTACGCGTCATGGCCATGACCTGTGTGTGTGTGTGTGTGTGTGTGTGTGTGTCTGCCAGCACAGATGTGTGTGTGTGTGTGTGTGTGTGTGTGTGAGAGAGAGAGAGAGAGAGAGAGATAGATAGAGAGAGAGAGAGAGAGAGAGAGAGAGAGAGAGAGAGAGAGAGAGAGAGAGAGAGAGAGAGTCAGGAAATCAGTCCACAGAGGGGCTTAATTTATGCCTATATTCTTCAATGCCTATATTGAGGTTTTATTCTATTCTATTAACCTATTCTAATAGGTTTTATTTTATTCTATTATGCCTATATTGAGGTTTCAGACCACCAAGGAGCTCCAGAAAAACCTATTATATTTATTTTCACTTTATTTAAGTTAATGGGTGTGGCAAAAGTGCTTCAATTACATATAGGCATAACACCGTAACTTTTTATTTTGTGTTTATTTTTATTTTTTTACATGGTTATTGCTAATGACGTACAGAGTAATTAATCTACTCTGTTTGCCCGGACAAGTTGAATCTACTTAAAAAATTGGAGCAAACTGGTTGCCCTAAAAAAATTTTTTAGTAATGTGAACTAAAACGAGTACATTTAACTGAAAAATGTTTTAGTTTAAAAAATTCAGAACCTAGATAAAACTCCTCTGCTGCTACTCTGATTTGCATTTGTGTAGCTCACAGCATGCTCATTTACATGATAAAGCCTCCCCTAGAATTAAGGGGAGGGGGGGTCATGGGGGGACAACTGCCAAGCAAGGCCCACGTCAATTTCCGACAATTTACGGCAGTTTTCTGTGTTGCCTGCAAATTGCCGTGCACAGTCGTAAACCTGAAGTTTCACGGCAATCTACAGTGCCACATACTGATGAAAATCCCACTTTTCATGCAGTGGAATGTGTAGATAGATAGATGGATGAATGTGTAGATGGATGGATGAATGGAATGGATGTATGGATGGATGAATGTGTAGATGGATGGATGAATGGAATGGGTGTGTGGATGGATGCAGGGATGGATGGACGAATGTGTAGATGGATGGATGAATGGAATGGATGTGTGGGTGGATGGATGAATGTGTAGATGGATGGATGAATGGAATGGATGTGTGTGTGGGTGGATGGATGAATGTGTAGATAGATAGATGGATGAATGTGTAGATGGATGGATGTGTGGATGGATGCAGGGATGGATGGACGAATGTGTAGATGGATGGATGAATAGAATGGATAAATTGTTGGTTGGATACAGGGATGGATGGACTAATGTGTAGATGGATGGATGAATGGAATGGATGGTTGGATACAGGGATGGATGGACGAATGTCTAGATGGATGGATGAATGGAATGGATGTGTGGGTGGATGGATGAATCGAATGGATGGTTGGATACAGGGATGGATGGACGAATGTGTAGATGGATGGATGAATGGAATGGATGTGTGGGTGGATGGATGAATGTGTAGATAGATAGATGGATGAATGTGTAGATGGATGGATGTGTGGTTGGATACAGGGATAGATGGATGCATGTGTAGATGGATGGATGAATGGAATGGATGTAATATAGGATGGGAGGAATTGTTTTCTCCAAAATCTTTTGCGTTCCCCCGAGAAACTTTGTGTTCCCTCACAAAAATATTTGCGTTAAAAAATTGTTATTGTTCTGGGAAGTTTGAATCTGTGAATATATTGCCAATTTTACTGAACGTTGAACTAAGCACTGACTTTATTTATTTATACTTAAGTCCAAGTTCAAAATAACTAACCGCTCCATTGTTAACATACTGATTTATTTATTTCATTTAGGATGACTACCAGAGAATAAGTCTTCCGGACTCATCCAAAGCTCAAAGTGATAAAGAGGACTGTTACAGACCCACAGGCCCGGATTATATAAACACAGATTCGGTGGACACAGACTCCTACTACATAGATGTTGTTTCAGCTCAAACACAAGGCGGCAACAGACAGAGTCACGTGTATCAGAGTCTTACAGCGGATTCTGCTCGAGAAGAGGCGATCTATCACACTATTGATCACTGAATCCTCATCAACAGCCGTCAACAATACCCTAGATACCCTTCCTCTGACAGCCACCACAATCCAACCTCTGTCAGCCTCAAATGTGTTTGTGTGGTTTTCACAATAAAATAAAAAAAATATTAAAGTTAACAATTAACTGATACAGCAGTTTGTTAACAGAGCAGAAAAGTGTTAGAATGCAACAACAAAAAATGTATCTTGAAATGGTATTTTAGCTATCAAATATAATAAAAAAATCCTTCTCATTTGACTCGGGTATAGTTTTGTGAAGCATTAAAGCCACAATATGTAATTTTTCACCGTTTATTCAACACAAAGACGTAGCTCAGGCAACTTCGATAGTGACGAGGGCCAACATGTTTTCTCCTTCATACCAAGGGGCCAGATTACTAATCCACACCTTTTACACCGTCTTACTCAATTCACTTTTTATTAAGGGAAATCAATGTGTAATTAATGTAATTTGCTTTTTAAAGATTTTATTAAATATAAAACTTGTGCGATTATGCTAATACAAATAGGAAACTTTGTTGTCGGTTGACAAACAATATCCTACAGATATAAACATCTCAATGTCATTGTTTGTAAATTTGCAACAAATAAATGTACAGATGTCCTCCTGTTTTTGATTACAAGCCTAGAGAATCTCAATCTCATTTATTTATAAAGCACTTTAAAATAACAAGGTTAGCCAAAGTGCTGTACATTGACAATACACAAAATACATAACATAACACACATGGTGACAAAGTAACAACATCAAAACTACAACTTAGTAGCCAGAATTAACACAATAAAATAACAGTCACAATACAAGTCATCTCAAACTGTGTTAAAAGCCAAAGAGAAGAAATGTATTTTAAGAAGTGATTTAAAAACAGGAAGTGAGTCAGCCTGCTTGATATGCAGTGGCAGCTTACTCCACAACTTGGGGCCGGCAACTGAAAAAGTACGGTCAACTCTTAGCTTTCTCTTTGTCTTAGGGACATTGAGCATTGACTGATTTGCCGACCTAAGGGAGCGGGACGGGACATGAGACTGGAGCAGTTCGGACAGATACCGCGGAGCCATACCATTCAGACTCTTAAAAACAAATAAAATAATTTTAAGATCGATACGAAAACGCACCGGGAGCCAATGAAGAGAAGCTAATGGGCTGCAGCATTTTGAGCCAACTGCAGACGAGAGAGCGAAGACTGACTGATCCCAGCATAAAGTGCATTACAATAGTCCAATCGTGACATAATTAAGGCATGAATCAATATCTCAAAGTTTAGTCTAGAAAGGACAGACTTTACCTTGGCTAACTGCCTCAACTGAAAAAAGCTGGATTTAACGACTGCTTTAATTTGTGTGTCGAAATTAAAGTCTCGATCCATTTTAACTCCCAGGTTTGTAACTAGGTTTCACAGATGTTGTCAAATAACCAAGGTCCAACGGGGAAATTGTGCTAATGTCACTTGGCCCAGTTATCATGACTTCTATTAAAATGTAAAAAGTTCAAGGACATCCCATCTTTAATGCACTCGAGTAGTTGACGGCCACAAAAGGTATTTTCATGCTTCAAAGGGACGTAAATTTGACTGTCGTCAGCGTATAAATGGAAAGAAATGCCATGTTTGCAAAGAATTGACCCAAGAGGCAGCATATACAATGAAAAAAGAAGAGGCCCCAGGATTGACCCCTGAGGCACTCCACACATGAGAGAAGCCGTGGAGGACACAGAGTCACCAACACTAACACAAAAACTTCTGTTGGCTAAGTATGATCTGAACCACTGCAAGGCCAAACCCCGGATGCCCACCCAGTTTTCTAAGCAATAGAGGAGGATGTCCTGGTCCACTGTGTCAAAGGAAGCTGTAAGGTTCAACAGCACCAGAATGACACAGTGACCAGCATCAGCAGCAACAAAAATGTTGTTAAAAACCCTCAACAGTGCCGACTCAGTACTGTGAAGGCTCTTAAAATCTGACTGAAATAGCTCTAAGATATCATGTTCATCAAGGAATGATTTAAACAAAAAAGGGAGCTTAGAGATTGGACGAAAATTTGAGAGCTTAGTCGGGTCCAGGCCAGGTTTCTTAATTTGTGGTTGCACACCTGCGTGCTTAAAACTTGAAGGTACCATACTATGTGCTATACTGCCATTTATAATCTCAAGCACATAAGGTCCTAGAGTAGGAAAGACCTCTTTAAAAAGACGTGGAGGAATTTTGGGAACATTTGGAGAGCCAGCTGGTTTTATATGGCCAATTATTTCTTCTAAGAAGGGGAGTGTCACAGGCTCAAACTGCTCAAAAACAGCTGAGCATGAGACAGATATGGAAGGGTCACTTGATGGGGGACTGATACAGGCTCTAACGGTCTCAAACTAATTAGTAAAAAAGCCCAAGATGTTCTCACACACTTCATTTGAGGCTTCCAGACCAGCTGATGGTGGGACATTAAGCACAGAATTTATAGTCTTAAAAAGGACATGAGGCTTTTGACAATTCAATACAATAATATCAGATAAATGCTCATTTGGACTAGTTGCTAATTATTGATTAAAAAAAGCAGCAGAGAACTGAGCAGCAGTAGTTGATTTAAAAACACAACAGCGGTTTTACCAACTGACAAGCAAGAGGAAGGTCAAATATAACAGGCATCTGATCATAAAACAAAGCCTCACAAACAACCAAATTAAATACTGTAAAACCATAAGTTAAGACAAGATCAAGTGTGTGTCCACGCTCCTTCGTGGGGGCAGACACAGACTGTACAAAGTTAAAGGACTCAATGAGATTTAAGAAGTCTTTGACCAACGGTTTTTCAGGACAACATACATGGATATTAAAATTCCCTACAATAAAAGAATACTCAACTCAACCTCAGAGAACAGTAAAAAAGTGCTTATTCAAAAAATATCTGTTCCAAATGGTATTACCATAATCCACATCCATATATTACCATGAATAGAAATACTATTTAAAAAAAATTATAAGAACATAATCAAGTGCATACAATGAGTCAGTCGTTGCCTTGGTAACGCAAGAGTTTACACACGATATGCGATGTAAATCGTGACCGCGTTATAGAGAAAGGTCAGATATTTCTTTAAATTGTATTATTAATGCGTGTTCTCGTTGCTGAAATAGCACGTTTAGCAAGCTACGGAGAAACTGGCAGCCAGTCGATCTAATAAAACATAATATATTACAGCATATTTGGTGTTTCCATGGTTTCTGAAATCTTTTAATCCAAAAATCTTACTGTGCCTTAAAAGTATCATAAGGTAATAATATCATCTGTTGTGTTTATCATCTTCACTTTTCTGCATTTCCAATAAACATACAGTACATAAACATAACTAAATTGTTTCTCTGAAAACTTTTGATTAAACGTTTGACTAGATCATGCAGGTTTGCTTCAAATGCATGTCTCTCTTTTATTAAATAATCTACTGGAAAACAAGACATAAATACTGATGAAGAAAATGTTTTTTAGTGTGTGTTAGTTTTTATTTGGGGCCACCTGCTGGACACAACCGAAATGACTCCATGTGCTACACATTTCTCATCAATAAAGCCTGATTTATCAAAAATTACAATATTACCTAATGAAAATTAGGTTACACTTTATTTCGATAGTCCACTTTAAACATTCTACTAACTATAAGTAACTTTGCAACTACATGTCAACTAACTGTCATTAGAGTATTAGTTGACTGTCAGTAGACTGGTAGGTTATGGTTAGGTGTTAGGGTTCGGGTTAGTAGAATAAGTTTAATTGTTGTTGCCAAGTTACTTATAGTCAGTAGAATGTCTGTTGGGGGACCAACAAAATAAAGTTTTAGTAAATATTAATCAGACAGTCTACAAATACTCTAAAGACAGTTAGTTGACATGTAGTTGCCAAGTTACTTATAGTTAGTAGAATGTCTAAAGTGGACTATCAAAATAAAGTGTTACCGAAAATTACAACATTGCAGAAGATTTTTACTGTTTTTTGTATTTTTTGGAGCATCCATATACTGTAAGTGTAAAATGGACTTTCATAATTTCATTTTTAATGTTTGTTCCTGTGCAAACAATTATAATACAGAAAAGAGAAAGCTGCAACATTTGGAGGCACTGGTGAAAAGTTAGGGAAGTTGATTATATTGAGAAATCTCAGCTGAACTGCCTTTGTACGACTAAAGTCTTATGTTTTAGGGTTGAGGATCAGACAAGGAAGTGAGAGAAAGACTGAGAGAAGGACGCAGTTTAAGACTTTTCACAACAACAGAAGCGGTTAAAATCATTCAGAATGTGGAAAGTGAGAGTCTTTTGTTTCTGCATCTGCACAGGTGAGTTGTAGCGATCGCTTTACAATTAAACAGTAGCATGTTGATTTCAGACTGTTACTTCTAAACTATCCTCAGCAGTACTGAGGAAATTACTTGGAAACTCTTGTTTGGTATTTATAGACACGCTTATCTGCTACATGGCAAGCAACTACTTAATCTACTAATAAAATACTGTTCTTTAAAAGAAAATAATTTATTGAACATAAAATTAGGATATCTATTAGGGTGACAACATCAGATACATTTACACTACATTTACATTTGCTGTAAAATTAAGTTGTGGATCAAAACCAGTTAATGCAGTGACAGACTCGTTGGGGAAAGCAGACGGGCTCTTACTATCAGGTCACTAGTAATTGCAAGTCAAATGTTAATCTTAAATTCACCGACTGTCGTTTCATGAACTACAGGGAATGTTATAGGCGTGATTAACTGCTGCTTATTTCTGTCTCTGTGTAACATAAATCACGATTCAATAATTTTGTTTCCAGTCTGTCTGCTGGACATTAGTTGTGCTATGACTGGATATGAAGGAGGAGACATTACCTTTCACGTCGGATACCCCTCGGACTATGAGAAAAACAGCAAGTACTTTGGCAGATCGGATGGATTCTTCTTTAAGAAACTGGTTCAGACCGCTGAATCCAACCAGTGGGCCAGACAGGGCCGATTCGCCCTGCTTGACAACACATCCGTGCACTTTCTTACCGCCGCCATCTTTGGACTGATCTCGGAGGATTCTGGCGTGTACACCTTCGGCGTGGATGTTAAAATGCTGCCTGATCCCGATACTCAAATACAACTGACTGTCACAAGAGGTGAGAGTCCTTTAACATGAATAAGGCCACATATGCTAACTTATGAAAAGGTTTTTTTCTCTGAATGTTATCTTAAATGTTAATCTTAACATTTTATTGATTATGTGAACGTTATTGGAACATTATATTTTGCAAACATTAAAGGATTATTACCAAGCGGCATCCTCCCCCAGTTTCTGATGAAGCCGATACGAAAATGACTTAAACTGCAATTCACCGACTGGCCACAGCAGAATCTCATTGAGCTCATGTTAAAATGCCCAACTTTACAGCAGAAGAACACATGTTTACAGTCCGGGACACATTGTGGTTTTGGTCTGTACGGCTAATTTTGCCCTTCATGTCGACTGTGAGGGGGGTGAATTATTTTATAACTCATTCGTTTACATTATATAAAGACTTAAAGTTCTGCATAATTAAGGGCGTGACCACTTCGAGTGACAGGTGGATAGCTGTCTGTTAGTCATCATGTCACCTCAGCTCCGCCCTCCGCGACGGCCAGCTCGACCCTACTTTACGCTTCAAAACTGCACTTCAGAATCCTATGGGTGACGCCACGGACACTATGTCCATATTTTTTTACAGTCTATAATTATTACATTTGAATATTCTCTGATACAAGTTTTAAAAAATAACATTTTAAAATGTTAGACGTTTTGTGAACAATGTATGTTTTTGTGCTGACATTAACCCCTGTGCGACCCTATGGACATTTTTGTCTTTTTCAGTGTTTTGTTTTTTGTTTTTTTGTTTTTTGCCTTTATAATTTTGCTTGTGTTAATGCCAACTGCATCAATTTTGGTACATGTGTGTATTTTTATTGGAATTTTACTATTTCACACCCATTTACTTAAAAAAAAAAATCTATTTTGCACTAGTTACACAAAATAATTCCTCTCAGGACCTTTTGGACAAAAATGTCCCCATTGAAACCTATCAAAACTGCAATTTTTAATCCCAGTGCCATTTCTATATAAAATGATGCAATTATCTATAAAATGATGCAATCTGTGTTAATAGGCTTTTATTCAGTTGGTAAGGCTTGAAAATTTACATTTTTACAATTTTCTACCAGATGGTGCCATTTTGTCAGGTTTGGCCTATAAAGTGAAATACTCGCTTTGATTTTATAGCAGTTTTAGAGTTCAATATATTTCATAAAATATATATTTTATATAAAATAATGTTGATGATTTTTATAACTTAAAATTTTTATACCCTCTGTAAAATACATTTTTGGTTTCACTTTTTAACATTTTATTTTCTTTAAAATGGGACCAAACTTAAATCTGTGCTCCCAAAATTCAACATTTTTAGGAGAGTTTTATCTTCTATGGACCTATGTGTAACTTTTTTCTTTAATTGACGCACAACGGTTAAGGACATAAACCCATAGTTAACATTATATTAATGTTACTGAAAGAACGTTTGTTCATAACTTTGAGAGAACCTTGCCAGAATGTTAAATAAAGTTCTGAGAAACGTTCCCTGTTAGCTGGTCATGTGTCATGTGACTGATTCTTGAAAGTTTTAATTCTTCTCTGCACAGGTGAACCACAGAGACCCACAACATCATTACCAAGAGGTACAAGAGAAAATGGGAAAATAATGTTTATTGTTTATTCATAATTATCACACACAAAAAAAAATACTTGTACAATATATTAATTAACATTGTTCAAATGTTGTTTTAGTGATTGTCAGCAGCACGAACAGTCCTGCAAATAACACCGCAAAGAACTGGACCAAGAAAAGCAATACAGGTGATCTGTCTGTCTGTGTATCATAATATTCTCTCTTTCCTTGGTACAGTTCATTCATTCTATCTTTCGTTTTGTTTATCTTTCATACTGTTTCTCATTTGTTCATTCGGTGTCATTTGTTCTGTCTTCTGTGGTTGATTAGGTAACGCTTTAGATTACGGCCCGGAAAGTACTGCATAAGTAAAGAGAATTTACAGCATAATTTTCTGTAATTATAGTGTAACTATAAAGTGAGTACCTGTAGGTATAAGGGAACAATATGTAATATTGGGGGAATAAAGGGGTAACTATCAGGAAAATTAACACATTATTTATACTGTAAGAATTTTTTAATTAAGGGGTAGTTATCCGTGTAGTTACAGGGTAAGTACAATAAACAACACATACAAAATCTGATATCACTCGGAAATATTTATTTGAAAAACAACTTAATCCAAAACAGATTTGACACTTCTTATTCATTTTTTTTTTTTTAATTAAACTTTCCATTTCAAATAATAACGTCCGGACAGAAAGAGGCACGTTTTGTCCCTTTTTTTGTTTCTCTTACTTGTCTTCCTCTTCTTCTTTATCATTATTTCCACTGATGGATCTTAAAATGAATCCCATGTCTTTTGATGTTTTGTATTATTATTTATTAAAATAAAAAGTACACTAAGAAATGCACTCATAATTTACTAATCTTTTCGCCTCCGATCAGCTGTTACCAGCGCGTGCATGAGAAAAGAAGCTTCAAGCTTTCATGACGTTCTTGCGCTCGTTTAATCTGAAACACACGCGAGAACTGCTGGTCGGAAGCGATAGTCTACAGTTTTTAAATATTTAAAAATTGTAAATTTTCTTACAAACACTTATCGTTTCACTTCAGAAGACATTGATTTATCCATTGGGGTTGTATGGATTACTGTAGTTATTGCTGTATGTGCTGTTTGATGCTTGAACTTTAGGAACCCAAATGAGTTTTCATTAGCAGAGATTATTTATTTTTCTGTGTTCATATGAAGAAATAAAGTTGTATGTACATCTTGGATGGCATGAGGGTGAAAGACGAGTAAACGGTGAGGACATTTCTGTGTGCACTGTATTTTCAGTGTAGCTGATACATAAAACAGAATAGCTAGAGACATCCTTCTTAAGATTCATCTGTGGCAAGGACGAAAAATTTGAGGAACTAGACGAGGATAAAGCCAAGCAAGAGAAACGAATAAACTTGTTTTTAAATAAAGGTTTCCGAGTGATATCAGATTGTGTACGTGTTTTTATTGTACTTACCCTGTAACTACATGAAAAAAGAGGGGAACAAACACCACTTTAATTTACAGCCCGCAGATTCATGCTTACCCTGTAACTACACGGATAATTACCCCTTAATTAAAAAATACTTACAGTATAAATAATGTGTTCATTTTCCTGATAGTTACCCCTTTATTCCCCCAATATTAAATATTGTTCCCTTATACCTACACATACTTACTTTATAGTTACACTATAATTGCCGAAAATGATGCTGTAAATTCTCTTTACTTAGGCAGTACTTTCCGGGCCGTAATCTAAAGCGTTACCGTTGATTATTTTTATTGTTTGTTTTATTGTCTTTGTTCTCTCTGTTGTTTGTACTGTCTATAGTTTATCATTCATTTGATCATTGTGACATATGTCTCTGATTGGCCATTATGTTCACATGCTCAATATATATGTCTCTGATTGGCCAATGTGTTCACATGCTCAATATATATGTCTCTGATTGGCCAATGTGTTCACATGCTCAATCTATATGTCTCTGATTGGCCAATGTGTTCACATGCTCAATATATATGTCTCTGATTGGCCAATGTGTTCACATGCTCAATATATATGTCTCTGATTGGCCAATGTGTTCACATGCTCAATCTATATGTCTCTGATTGGCCAATGTGTTCACATGCTCAATATATATGTCTCTGATTGGCCAATGTGTTCACATGCTCAACATATATGTCTCTGATTGGCCATTGTGTTCAAACACTCAACATACAAATCTCTGATTGGCCATTGTGTTCACACGCTCAACATACAAGTCTCTGATTGACCATTGTGTTCACGTGCTTAACATACATGTCTCTGATTGGCCATTGTGTTCACGTGCTTAACATACATGTCTCTGATTGGCCATTGTGTTCACACGCTCAACATACAAGTCTCTGATTGGCCATTGTGTTCACATGCTCAACATACATGTCTCTGATTGGCCATTGTGTTCACACGCTCAACATACAAGTCTCTGATTGGCCATTGTGTTCACACGCTCAACATACAAGTCTCTGATTGGCCATTGTGTTCACGTGCTTAACATACAAGTCTCTGATTGGCCATTGTGTTCCCATGCTCAACATATATGTCTCTGATTGGCCATTGTGTTCAAACACTCAACATACAAATCTCTGATTGGCCATTGTGTTCACACGCTCAACATACAAGTCTCTGATTGACCATTGTGTTCACGTGCTTAACATACATGTCTCTGATTGGCCATTGTGTTCACGTGCTTAACATACATGTCTCTGATTGGCCATTGTGTTCACGTGCTTAACATACAAGTCTCTGATTGGCCATTGTGTTCACATGCTCAACATACATGTCTCTGATTGGCCATTGTGTTCACACGCTCAACATACAAGTCTCTGATTGGCCATTGTGTTCACACGCTCAACATACAAGTCTCTGATTGGCCATTGTGTTCACGTGCTTAACATACAAGTCTCTGATTGGCCATTGTGTTCCCATGCTCAACATACAAGTATTTGATTGGCCATTGTGTTCACATGCTCAACATGCAAGTCTCTGATTGGCCATTGTGTTCACATGCTCAACATGCAAGTCTCTGATTGGCCATTGTGTTCCCATGCTCAACATACAAGTATTTGATTGGCCATTGTGTTCACATGCTCAACATGCAAGTCTCTGATTGGCCATTGTGTTCACGTGCTTAACATACAAGTCTCTGATTGGCCATTGTGTTCACACGCTCAACATACAAGTCTCTGATTGGCCATTGTGTTCACGTGCTTAACATACAAGTCTCTGATTGGCCATTGTGTTCCCATGCTCAACATACAAGTATTTGATTGGCCATTGTGTTCACATGCTCAACATGCAAGTCTCTGATTGGCCATTGTGTTCACGTGCTTAACATACAAGTCTCTGATTGGCCATTGTGTTCCCATGCTCAACATACAAGTATTTGATTGGCCATTGTGTTCACATGCTCAACATGCAAGTCTCTGATTGGCCATTGTGTTCACATGCTCAACATGCAAGTCTCTGATTGGCCATTGTGTTCACATGCTCAAAATGCAAGTCTCTGATTGGTCATTGTGTTCGCACACTCAACATAGTGTGTGTCTCTGATTGGCCATTGTGTTCACACGCTCAACATATATGTCTCTGATTGGCCATTGTGTTCACACACTCAACATATGTCTCTGATTGGCCATTGTGTTCGCACACTCAACATATGTCTCTGACTGGCCATTGTGTTCACACGCTCAACATATATGTCTCTGATTGGCCATTGTGTTCACACGCTCAACATATATGTCTCTGATTGGCCATTGTGTTCGCACACTCAACATATGTCTCTGACTGGCCATTGTGTTCACACGCTCAACATATATGTCTCTGATTGGCTATTGTGTTCACATACAGCCAAAAGATGGTTTGTGCTGGCACAAGCTGTTAGTAAATCGGGCCTATAATGTCGTCACCATTCCTGAAGAGATCTGTGTGAGGGTTTCTCCCACTCTCTCTTCCTCTCTGTTTCTTTCTTTCACACAAATTATATCGTGTTTTCATCAGCTGTGTCAGATCGTTTCCTCTTTCTACAGAATCTAACCTCAGGTTTGTGACCGTGTTGAGTCTGGTGTGTGTCTGCACACTTCTAGTGGTGTGTCCATTCGCTCTGTTTAAGGTTTTAAAATGGGCCGCCACCTGCAAGCTGTCAGGTGAGTCATCTAGAGGAGACTTCCTCTTTCCAACACATTCTTCACTCACTCACGCTTTCACATCTATCATGCAATTAATATGTATTTTTTTCTCTCTCCAGCTTCTGTGTCTTATCACACCAGGACGACATCAGATCACATTGTTGTAAGTCATTAATCTATCATATCACATTCACAAATATTACCACGTTTAACTGATAAAGTTCACTGATTTCCTTACTCATATGAAGCTTCCTCTTTACAGGATGAGTATGTGAAAATGAGCCCCAGCGTACTTGCAAACTCACCGGCGGCTCAATGTGGTAAAGGTTCTTTCCACAGACCTACAAACACACAACAGACTCCAGACAAAGATTTCACTCTAGCAGACGGTCTGGATCAGATCTACACAGAAATGAACCCTAATTTTGCTCAAGAGTCCGTTTATTACAGTATTGATCACACTATTGACTGACAACAGCCTGTCCTTTTTTCCCACAACAATCTTATGATTTTATGTACACTACCGTTCACTAAGTTTGGGGGTCAATAAGTCTCTTATTCTCACAAAGGCTGTTTTTTTTTAATGAAAAATACAATCAAAACTAAATATTATTACAATTTAAAATAACTGTTTTCTATGTGAATTTCCTGTTATCAAAGCTGAACTTATCATCATTACTCCAGTCTTCAGTCACATGATACTTCAGAAATCATTCTAATATGATGATTTGATGATCAAGTAACATGTATGATTATTATCAATGTTGAAAACATTTTTGCTGCTTTAGGATTTCGAGAAGACTGGAAAGCATGTTATTTTCCAGGATTCTTTGAGGAATATAAAGTTCCTCATTTATTTTAAATAGAATATTTTTCTAACAATGTAAAAGTTCTTCACTTTTGATCAGTTTAATGTGTGAATGAAAGTATTCATTTCTTTAAGACATTTTCCCCTAAACTGTTGAATGGTAGTGAATTGAATTGTACTCCTGAATAAATAAACTTGAATGTCTAATTGTGTAAAACTGTAAATATTTTGTCTCATGAACTCCGATGCATTGAATGCACTGTAAATCTAACATTCACTGTCTCTAGCGAGGGGAAGTTGCTAATCGACATAGCTACTGGCTCAGTGACCGTATAGATATGTGTGAGAGTAAAGATCTTATTACATCACAATTGCATCAGTGCAGATGTCTCAAGAGGATGGAGAGACAAAAACATAAAAGTAAATACTTTATCGTACCACAAAGGAGGAAGGCGAAATGTACAGTAAATTTCACACGATTTTTTGCTTTTATAAAAGTGTGAAGTGAGTTTTTTTTGTTGTTGTTGTCCTGTCCTGCATATTTACAGGTGAGTCAAAATGTGCTAATCTTAAAGGAACACTCCACTTTTTTTGAAAATAGGCTCATTTTACAAGTCCCCTAGAGTTAAATAGTTGAGTTTTACCGTTTTTGAATCCATTCAGCCGATCTTTGTATCTGGCAGTAGCACTTTTAGCATAGCTTAGCATACATCATTGATTCTAAACAGTCCATTAGCATCTCATTCAAAAAATGAGCAAAGACACTTTCAATATTTTTTCTATTTAAAATTTGACTCTTCTACAGTTACATCGTGTGCTAAGACCAACTGAAAATTAAAAGTTGCGATTTTCTACACCTATATGGCTTGGAACTACTTTCTCATTCCTGCGTAATAGTCGCGGATCTTCGCGGCCGTACCATGGCTGCAGCGGCGCAATGATATTACAGCGCCTGAAAGTAGCCCAGCTAGGTAACTTTCAGTGTGACCGGCTCTAAGTTCGTGTAGTTGCAGAGAAAGTTTCAGGCTTGCAACCGACAAATTGTGTTGTGGATTTACCTGTGTGATTAGCCATGGTTCTGTGTGTTGTAAAGGGCTGTGATAGTAAGTCGAAGGTGTAACTACCACCATGTTTCACAGAATACCAACAAATCATTGCGCTGCTGCAGCCATGGTACAGCCGCGACTATTACACTGGAATGAGAAAGTAGTTCCTAGCCATATAGGTGTAGAAAATCGCAACTTTTCATTTTCAGTTTGTCTTAACACACGATGTAACTGTAGAAGAGTCAAGTTTTAAATAGGAAAAATATTGAAAGTGTCTTTGCTAATTTTTTGAATGAGATGCTAATGGACTGTTTAGAATCAATGATGTATGCTAAGCTATGCTAAAAGTGCTACCGCCAGATACAAAGATCGGCTAAATGGATTCAAAAACGGTAAAACTCAACTATTTAACTCTAGGGGACTTGTAAAATGAGCCTATTTTCAAAAAAAGTGGAGTGTTCCTTTAAGAATGCAAGTAACTAAAGATTATGTCATAACAAAAACAGAAAAGACAAAGAGTGAGCAGTCAACAATTTAGTGGGTTAAACCCTGGAACTGATATGCAGAAGGTTGCTGGTTCGATCCCAGCGGTCACCACCAGTGTGTCCTTGAGCAAGGCACTTTTCTCCATGTTGCTCCAGGGGGATTGTCCCTGTAATAAGGGCCCTGTAAGTCGTTTTGGATAAAAGCGTCTGCCAAATGCATAAATGTAAGTGTTTGTAAATTGTTGACTGCGTAAATTCCAGTGTTTAACAGAATGTGATTGTGTTTCGATGACATTTCAGATGAGTGATACTCTTGACTCGCTCACATTATTGACTCTCCTCTCCAGTGTCTTTGAATCCTGTATCTGCTCCAGTGGGAGGGAACGTCACATTTCGGTGTTCTCACCTTCTAGCCATGGGGAACATCAAACATTTCTGCAGAGGCTATTGTGTGGACGAATTTATTCTCAATTGATCTAATAGAGAAGTGAACCCGACTCGCACAGGCAGATACACTCTATATGACGAATGATCGGACTTCAGTGTTCTTACATCTGCACAGTGGACAGGTTTCTTAAAGACACAAATATGTGACTATGTGTATGTGAGGGTGAGTAATTCATTGAATATATGTATTACAAGTTAATAAATAATAGTTTATGAGCTGTTGGGGGTGGATATCAGCTGTACTTTTCTTATAAGTTGTTTACTGTTTGTGTCAAATGGCGTGCTGGTGGTTATCGGAAATGTGATGCTTGTGTATTTTTTAGGGGTGTAACGGTACACAGTAGTCATGGTTCGGTATGCACCTTGGTTTTGGGGACCAATCAGAGCAGTATAGACCAATCACAACAGACTGGGCCGTCTGACCAATCAGAGCAGAGTAGCTTGTGGATTTAGAGAGACTGATTCATCCGTTGAGTCGTTTGAGAATCGTTGAATATTGTGTTGATGTGTAATGAAAGTGTTTTTTGACCTTTGATGAATGTAAACCTGTTGTTGGAGACTTCAAAAACGAAATCAGGAAACTTTAAAATAGAATAATAGAAAATGATTGATTGCTATTGGATTTGATAATAAAATATCCAACCAAGTGGCTTTTAATGACATTAAATGACATCAGGCAAAAATGTCCTGCAGAGTTTGTTTGATATTTATCAACGAGATTCACATGTGAAAACATAATAACACTATAACACATTGTGATGAACTAAATCTGTGGTTATATTGTTTTGAAATGCACCTGTTGTAATGATGGATGTGGAAATAAGGGGAAGGAGAAGTTAAGCATTGCACCATAATTTATGTTGGTACGTAAGAAAGAGACGCTTGTCAATGTTTAAGGATTTAATTTAGTCAAAAAAGTGCCGCAAAGCTTCACCATGACCCTTTTTCCTCTTCTCTGGTCCTGCGTTGGTATCGGTGAGTTTAAGATTCATACGTGTGATTTTTAAACTTCTCTAATTTTCACTGGTCTTGTATTTCTAAATATTTGTGTTTTCAGCTGTTTCAGCTGTTGTTGTTGGTGATCAAGAGACAGTTATAGGACACAGAGGAGAGAGAGTTGACATCAGATGCTCATATGAATTTAGATATAAAAGAAATTCAAAGTATTTTTGTAAAGGCGAGTGTAACTTTGGGAATAAAATCATCATGGTTAAATCAGGATCTCCAGCTAAAGACGAGAGATTCTCTCTGACTGACGACACGACAGCCAGAGTTTTCACCGTCACCATCACTGATCTGAGAACAGAGGATGAAGGCAAATACTGGTGTGCTGTGGAGAAGACTTTCCCTGATGATGTCTATTCAGAGATTTTATTGCAGGTTAAACAGGGTGAGTGATTCATGCCACTTCTACTACTAATAAAGGGTATGCGCGTGACATCACCGTCTGCGGTTACGCCCACTGAGTGGCAAAAAGACTGACAGCATTGGTTTACAGCGGGAATGCTTCGAAAAACACATCTAAAACAGGAAAGAGCTTTGAGGTTGACTGTACGAATAGATATGACAGGAAATAGGGCTGTGCGATATTGAAGAAAAATTTTAAATAACGCGATATTCGATATGCGATACGATATTGCTTTAAGTGTGTAAAATCTATTTCTTTCACCGACTGATATCGTTCACTTAAAGCATAGCCGACTGTGTTTACATGAATACTCATCAAGAGGGCCATTTTGACATAACTGTGTGTGTATTTGACAGTTCAAGTATGTAACAAGACACGACTTCATAGTAACAAGGCACATTTTGGTGTGTGTGTCAGACAGCACGAGACTCCAAGGAGTTGTTTTTCGCAAGTTATTGCGTTTAATAACTCTTTTTAACGTCAAGCAAGTCACATGAGTAACAGTTGTGTGCGCTATTCTCTGCTATATGCATCAACGTAAAACGTACACTTTTCACAATGTTGAAGTAGCCTATTAAAATTATTCAGATATTGCGTACCCTTGCGATATGCATATTGCGATATGTACATTTGCGATATTTCAATATATTGCGCAGCCCTAACAGGAAATACAGACTGCCGAAAGCTATACAGAAAAGAGAAGCAAATGGGTCACAGAAACAACTGGACATCAGGCAGCGAAACATGGATTTGTATTATTATATTATATTGGTATATACTGTATTGTTTTGACAACTTATCCATTAAATATTTTCCATCGTATATTCTGCATAATTTGATATTTTTAAATTAACACTGACAAAAACTACACAACTTTTAGGGCTGGATGAAAAAAGGATCACCTGGATTTAGACCTATAAAATTTGCTTTTTCCCCGGCGTCAAAATCAGGCTCATATAAATGTCAAGAAAATAGGCTCAATTTCCGTCTCCCCTAGAGTTGAACAGTTGAGTTTTCCCGTTTTCGAATCCATTCAGCCGATCTCCGGGTCTGGCGGTAGCACTTTTAGCATAGCTTAGCATAGATCATTGAATCTGATTAGACCGTTAGCATCTCGCTTAAAAATGACCAAAGAGTTTTGATATTTTTCCTATTTAAAACTTGACTCTTCTGTAGTTACATCGTGTACTAAGACCGACGGAAAATGAAAAGTTGTGATTTTCTAGACCGATATGGCTAGGAACTAGAGTCTCATTCCTGCGTAATAATCAAGGAACTTTGTGCCGTCTCATGAGTGCAGCGGTGCAATGATATTACGCAGCGCCTGAAAAAAGGCTAACTTCCGTCAACATAACCAACGTGACAACCTGCTAAAACAGGGAGTGTGCTGGAGACTATTTACAGGCGCTGTGTAATATCATTGCGCCTCTGCACTCATGGGACGGCTAAAAGTTCCTTGAAAGTCTTTGGTCATTTTTTGGAGCGAGATGCTAACGGTCTAATCAGATTCAATGATCTATGCTAAGCTATGCTAAATGTGCTACCGCCAGACCCAGAAATCGGCGGAACAGGAAAACTCAACCGTTTAACTCTAGGGGAGTCGAAAAATGAGCCTATTCTCAAAAATAGTGGAGTGTTCCTCTATTATATCCAGTCATGCAGCAGCTCTTTTCCCATCCAGTCCGGCTGAGGGGGCGTGTTTTCCGGTGGGAAAGTGACGTCAGTGCATACCCTCTATTGTACTATAGTTCAATTAGTGGCCTAAATGCATGTTTGTATCTATTTTGATTTAAATGTGCCCATGTATTAATATAATAACTGAATTCTAGTCCATCTTTAGATAAGATGACAATGTTTTTAATAACAAGCACATGTGTTGTTTCATCAGCTCCACTGTCTGAAACCCCTTTTCCCCAAACAGCTTCAGCTGGCAGAGGTAAACTCCTCTCGCACACACTCTCTGCTGATATTTCCCTCATGTAAACATCTTTCATTTAATTCTGTGAGCAGTTGCAAAGTTCATTTAGTCTTTTCTCTGTTCTCAGGTTTAATTGGTATCATCATCACAGGAGTTTTGGTTTTGCTCCTGATAGGTGCTGTGTCGCTTATTGTGGTCATACGAAAGAAAAAGCAGGCTCGTGGTAATATTTTTGAACAATATATGAATAAATAAAATGTACATTACACCAGTGATTTCAGACAGCAACCCTCTACGCACACCTTGGCAACAGCATTGCCATTGGCTAGTACATTTTTTAGTTTACTCCCTAAACTGATATACTATATGATTCCACCAAATCAGCTTATCTTTGTAAAATATCATATCATAGATATTGTATCATATCAAAAATAAAATATATATTTTTTATATATACACTTAACATCAGTCAATCAAGAATTATAATATGATACTCATGCACTATTTTATGATAGAGCTTTAGTAATTAGAGCTAAAACTTGGTAACCATGTATGAATGCATATTTGCCGTTTTAACCTCTTAAACTCCCAGGACCCTGACAAGGACATCATCAAGTAAATGTTAAATGTCTGTGGAGGAGCTCTGACCTCATATGTGGTCCCATTTGAAAGCTTAGAATGTCTACTTTGGCATTTGTTTTACACAGAATAACTTTCCACTAAATTACTCTGAGGACCATTTCCGTCTGGATTTGGCCTACCCAAATTGAAAAGCTTCCCAGAACAACATACAGTGGTCTCTAAATACAAAATGATGGTGTCATTTTACAAGAAACCCTTTGAAGTTTCATAAACCACTGCTAAAAGTGATAAACATGTAAGTACGTGTTGTCTGAGCTGTAATTTTGTGACACTCGGATACTGCATTTATACCACTGTATATGGGTAGACTATATTGGAGAGATTTTGGTAGGTGGAAATTACATAAAATAAGTAATATTCCTCCTTCAGATCCATTTGAATAAATCTTGCATACATGATACAGACAAAATAATGTTTCCAGTATTTGCTGCCATCTAGTGGAAACAGGCCAAACTGTCTGCAGGGTGCTAGAGCACACAGGCCCTGAGTTACACACTTTCAACAATGAATGTGTAACGAAAAAACAAAAAGTGTTCCTTTTTGGGGGGGTTATTACAGCTCAGACAACATATACTTAAATGATTTTCAATGTTTTATGTAACTACAAAGGGTTTCCTGTAAAATGACACCAAAATTGTGTATTTAGAGAGCACTGTATGTGGGTATGGGAAGCTTTTCAATTTGGGTAGGGCAAATCCAGGCGGAAATCCTCAAAAATGGTCCCAGAGCTAAGGAGGTTAACTGAACTTAGGACTGGTAGTGGTGCTTAAGATATTGTTGGTCATTCATTGTTTCTGTAACAAAAAAGATCATAGTAATTATTATTAAAAGATAATAATACTACTACTAATTCTACTACTAATAACAATATAAATCACAATAATTGATGATCTGCTGGGTTCATGAATATTAATCAGCGTTCGTTTGAAATGATTTGCTGAAATCAAAACAGGGACGGTAATGGATGAGCGACAGCCAATGGGATTGCCGTTTGCACATTAGTCCCGCCCACTACCGGGGAAACTGGCGTATCTTCTGCCTGTTCTTAAAGGCTGAAAAATTCCAAATTAAATCCGTTTTGACAGGAAAATACTGCAAAGAATATAAATGACATGTAGCGCGTCGATTCTGCGTGGTATGTAAGACTCACTCTGTCTCTCTCGTTGTGTGTGTGAGAAACACAGTGCTCTCAGCAAAGCAACACCGAGTTGTGCGCCTACACACTAGTGGTTACATCAAATACAGGTACGCTCGCATCCATTGAGATGATTGAAACAGTACAGATGGCTTGACAGAGAGACAAACTCTCAGATTGTTCAGCGGGTGAAAATATATCTATGCTAAACTTAGCCTAACACACACACAAACACACTGGCAAGTAAAATCTAAGAGTGTATTAGCCAATGGCTAATGACAGACATTATTTAGTCGCCCAGAGTGACATTTAGTCGCATATGCGAGTGATTTACTGGCATTGTAGAGGGTTGGACAGTGTAGACAATTATAGTCCCTAATGATGAACAATCTACAGATTAAAACAATCTGAATGATTTAGTTTAGATAGATTCTTGCTGTCCAAACAAAACAATTGACCCAATTAGGGAAGGGCGATATGGACTTAAAAATGTATCCCGATATTTTCTAGTATTTATTGCGATAACGATATCAATGACGATAAATGTAGTATCATTCCCCATGTTTTTGGATACAAGTGAAAGCTGCATGCATTCTTGAGACACTCAGAAAAACAAACAATGATCTAAAGTAAAACGTACATGTCATCAAATAGGCTCCTATAATACATAAAATAAAATAAAAAAATATATTTATATATATATAAAAAAAAAAAAAAAAAAAAAAATATATATATATATATATATATATATATATATATATATATATATATATATATATATATATATATATATATATAATTTAATTAATTAATTAATTATTTGAATGTAGAATTCCACACCAGCCTTTTCAGAAATGGAAAAGTTGCAGATATAATTGTCTTCTGTAAAAGTGCAGGTAATGTTTAAATAGTGCAACTGTGCTAAAAAAAACATCACACAATACAAACAATAATAATTTTGAAATCAATGACAAGTTTTACATGTAAACCGATTCTGTATTTATTCATACATGGTGCAAACAGTGGTAAAAATAGCAGAAACAGCAAAAGTAATTATCCCAAAAATTTCTTCAGATTACAAAAAAGTTGAAAATAATGATTTAATGATAGAACTTCAGTCATTTGAGTTGATAAGATAATACCACGAATTCTTCTACTAATAAAAATAAACTGCACTAAGGAATAATGAGCTTCTTGGTTCATGAATATTAATCACGTTGTCAGCGCTCATTCTAACTGATTTGCTGAAATCAAAACAGGCACCGTAATAGGTGCACGCCAGCCAATGAGATTCCCGTTTGTGCATTCGTTTCTTCCTGTTCACGAAAGGCTGAATAATTCCAAATAAACGCCATTATTTTACAGGAAAATACAACAAAGGATATTGTTTACATGTAGCACGTCAATTCTGTGTGGTATAAGACTCTCTCGCTCTCTCTTTGATTGTGTGTGAAACACCGAGCGCTCTCAGTCGCGCGCCTCACACTAGTGTTTAATGTGCGTCAAATGCACTGCGCATTCATTGAGATGAACTGAAATAGTTTGCTTTACCGATCGATTGAGACAGAGCGAATCTCTTAAGCGCTCAGTCCAAGTGCTCAGCGAGTGAAAATACATCTGTATGTACAGGTTCAGATTGCCCTCAGGTAGCCCCTCGTTTAGCTATGAATTCTTCCGCCATAGTTGTTTTCGCTCTGCACGTGAGATGCGGATTCAGTGCCGCCGCTCCCATTGTGCGGCGCTTAGGACACCGAGTGCTGCGGGGGGCACCACAAGAAAATTCTCTCTCCAACCCCCGTTCAGCTATACAAATTGACGAACGCAGCCAGCCATCATAAAGTAATAACGCTTAGGGCATCAAGAGACGGCCAGCGGTGGCACGGTGCGGATGGGTCGCTCTATCAACTAGGCTTTATCGTTATTATCGCGGGAAGTCAAATTCTTATCGTGGGGAGAATTTTTACCGGTATATCGCAAACGATAAGATATCGCCCATCCCTAGACCCAATGTCTGGATTCAAGCCAACATGAAGGTCTGAATTCAGACACTGGAAGTTTTGAAACTGATATAGTGTTCATCTATCACAGGTCTAGCCTCCTCCTTCACCGAAGGCCCTCATCCAACTTTAAGAAAAGGAGAAGAGGTGAGTCAGGATCATCTTCCTTGAGCATTTCCATCATTATAAACTGTAGTTCTTCTGAAGTAAATGTCAAGGTTTACATTCTTGCAATCATTTCCTCCTTCCAACGTACAGAATGTATATGATAAAGGGAACCCGACTGCCCTGCCTAGCTCACACACAGCTCAAAGTGTCAATAGTTTGGCAGCAAACAAACCTGCCAACACAGAAGCAGCCAACACAGACTACATAAATGTTGCTGCTGTGGTGTCAAAAAGCCTGAATCCAGATCACATCTACACAGAACTGAACGACAGCAGAGAGAGTCACATTTATCATTGTCTCACAGCTGCTCCAGAAAAGTCTATCTGTCACAGCACTGATCAACCGACCAACTGAACACAGACGCCTCAACAAACCACCGTTTTGATGTATATGATTGTTTTGTATACTTTTGAAATGGTACAGTTAGTCTTAAAGTCACAATGTGTATTTTTTCGCCACTAGAGATCGCTTATACAAAACAATAGGTGTGTTGGACATCGGCTGCGGCCGGATGCAACCAATCGGCGAGAGTAGCCTCCCCTCAGGCGGGGAGGAGCTGAAAACGGAGACGTGAAGTCGGACACTTTCTGCTTCCCGCAATGACGCTCGCGCTGTGTTTGCATACTTTATCACAGCTGACGTGAAATAAATGCAATATTTGGCAATACACAGATGTTTCAGAGACGTTATTTTCATGTAATACTTTATGTACTGTTTAATACAGCGTGTGTTTGTAGAATAAAGTTCAACATAAGCCTACACTATCAATGAAGTGAAGTCTACGTTTTTAATCAGTTTTATTTTGATAAACATGACAACATAACATCGCAACTACATGAAAAGAGCATTAGTGGAACTGAAGGTTTCAGAATAAACACGAAACACACGTGATCGAATCTGCGGTGAATCTGGCCAATCGTGGAACAGCTGTGTCGTCATCAGAGTCCGTGCAGTCGCTCTAGAGAAACTGCACCGGCTGTTTTAGCCGGCTGCTCTCAAATTGCTCTTGCGGTACTTTGATGCCATACGTCACAGTCACGTGGCGTCGGCGCTGCCTCAAGTCGGACAACATTTCTAATCGGCATGAACTGCTTCAAGTCAGCTGCCGATCAGTCTGCACATCACTGTATGAAGTCGAACAAGCCTAAAGGTGCAGCTTGATGACGCCTTGATTTCATGGAATCATGGGAGTTGTAGTCTTCACCTCTACAGCCGGTGGAAAACAATCCAACAGGACTCGGGCAGAAATCATATTCATGGATGAGCTAATGTATTATGATACATTATATGTATATATTTTATTCTGCCACAGTCAAACGCTTCTGCTTCTTCCTCTCATGTGTATGTGTGGTAACGCAGCGCTGTTTTATCATATTACACACATTTGAGTGTGTTAAAGTGATGTTATAAAGCTACTCTGTGCGTTGGCTCGGCACTACTATGAGACACTTGTTCACACTGCAGTGAGCGAGATCATATGAGGCGGTAAAACATGGCACTCTGTGCGGTAAATCAACAACACCAGATTTACACAATAAGACTAACTGTGTTGAGCTGGAGAACAATGATGAGTTTCTGTCCATCAATGATCCAAACAGTGTCTAATAAAACACAGCAGATATTAAAGCATCTGTGGTGTTTCCATGGTTTCTACAAAATAAAACATTTCTACAAAATGGAAATCGAGGGTAACGCGGGTATGATGTTATTAATAGCTGACACACGGTCCGTGTCCTGGTTAAAATTCCTTATTTCTCTGGATGTAAACATTCTTGGAAACATTTTGGATAATGCAAGTGCAGAAGTCAACAAAATATAACACTGTTCTAGTGGTTTTTAATAAAAAAATCTTACATATTGCGCCTTTAAATAATCTTTGCTAATGAATGTAAAATGGTAAATGTTTTTTTTTTTCTCTCTCTCTCAATCTCAATCAGTAGATGACAGTAAACGTACTGTAAAGAGCAATGTTCACTAATTAGGGAGTGGCTAATCAGGACAATGACATCATGACGCCAAAATTTCACAAATAGCTTTAAATGGTAAATGGACTGCATTTATATAACGCTTTTAACAGACCTACGGCCATCCAAAGCGCTTTACATTTGCCTCACATTCACCCATTCATACACTCATTCACACCGACGACAGTAGTGACAGTAGACTGTAGGCATCTACTGTAAATTTAGGCAATTTAAAACATATTTTGTCAGGAATCACTGTTTGAATGGCCATTAATGGAGAAAGATGTATTTGAAGCCATTTGGTGTAGTTTCGACATCTACCAGCAGAGGTTAATGGGTTCTTCCTACCCAGCTTAACCTCAACCATTGGGCAAGAACAGGGTGGATTTGACTAATTTAATTGTGTTGTAAGATGTGTGGAGATGCTGTACATGTAATAGAAATAAAAGCTCTTGGTGTAAATCTAAAACACAATTACACACCTAATGGAATGGAAAGGTCACAATCCAGGCACGGGCGCCCCCAAGAGCCCTGCGGCCACCCTTAGTACACTCTAAAAAAAAAGAGTACAAAACTGTACCTTTTAAGGTACAAGAGGCCGTCACTGGGGCTGTACCCTTAAGGGTACATTTTTGTACCTCTAAGTCAGGGGTAGGCAAGTTCGGTGCTAGAGAGCTGATATCCTGCAGAGTTTAGCTCCAACACTACTAAGCCACCACAGTATAAAACTCATGGCTCCCAGCATGCATTGCAGCATTAAGTATGTTACCATTGTTAAGATTCATATGCTGATTCTTGATATCTGTGTGTGTTTAGAAAATTCCCCCCAAGAATGTATTTAAAAATCAGAATTCAGAATGCCTTATCTGTGGCAAGGAACTATTTTTGGTGAGTATTATTTATTAATATTTTTAGTTAGTGTAATAATTTCACTTTTGGGCCCAAACAAGGGACGCCAATTATGTAGTGATTTTACCTTCGTCCATCCAAGGACTTTAAGTAAGGTAGTGATTGGTACTCACGTCACCGCTGACGTTGTGATTTTTGGATCACACGTCACTTAAGGTGTGGTTATGAGTACATCAGATAACCACCTTCCCCCTCTCTTAGTTTGGGACACTGGTCAAGGTCTTTTACCTTGGCTCTATGAGAACACTCCACACAGGAGGCTGTTCAATCATTTTAGATTGAATGTAAAGTGGGGAGAGTTGGTCAGCTGATTTATCTGAAAGATTGGTGAGATTTCTAACTTGTAGAGCCTTTTCTGTATTATCAGCACAAGTAAGACACAATTGTAATAAAATAGATTTTATTAACAAAAGATAAACAAGAATAACTAACACAACTACTAAATGAATACAATGAATGATAAAGGAATAAAGTGCATAAGATACATAAAATACATGTGATTAAGTTGAGTGTGGCTATGGAAGAGTTGCGTTATCTTATGGAAAGATAAACTGTTGTTTCTCTGAAACTAAGGTGAAGAACCTTATTATGCATCAAACAAATAACGAAAGATTATTTGTTATTAACTAGCATCAGTTAAATTACCTCTAATGTAAATTAGAAAATCATATACTGATAATATACAACAATGCCAGGGTTTCTGGAAAGAGGTTTGGTTAAGTGATATTTACGTTCCACTTGTTTGAGTAAGCAGTCCGATGGATGTGACTTCTTCCACTGGTTGTGCTGGGTGACAATGCAGTGGGAAAGGAGCTGGAATCCGTTTCAACAGTCTTGAACACAAAGATCTGTGGGATGCTGATCTCCTGGAGCACCAAAGGGTCCTAAAATCTGGAACACGCAGATGAAAGAACCTCGAGGTGAAGGTTTGCTCTCCTGAGCTTAACCTCGTTGCAAATGTCTCTGTGTGTCTTCTGACTCTGTGGGTCAGACACTCAGGACTTGGTCAATCCGCTTTGGTCTCTCTGGGACGTGCTGTAGTCGTCTCGCTGGACTAAAACTCTGAACGTAGTGGTTGTTAATGTCTCTTTCCTCACAGGCTGGAGGCTTAGAACGTGGTCGTATCTGTTGCTGCCTTACAAGCTGTAGATTCAGATCCTTGGATCTTTTGTTGTCTCTCTGGATTAACCAGAGCAGGGGTGGGCAACAGTTTTAGTCTGAGGGCCACAGTTACTTTGGCAAAGTAAACGGAGGGCCACACTTTGGACAATTGCAATTAAACATGATTAAATCGTGCAAATTAATTAAATGCAGATATGTATAAGGCTACAGTTACTTTGACTTTTACCAGCCTATTTCAAGGCCTGATATATATTTTTGCTAGGCCTGTCTGACATAGGCTACTCTAAGGTAACAATAACTGGATTTACTTTCAAGGATTAATTTACTACACTACCCTGCATATTATTCAACTGTCATTCATGCCAGCTGTAGCTATTCAAGATCGAAAACTATTAACAAAACTGCAAATGTATGTGTGCAGGTTACATTAACATACAGATTTCAGGCAATCTGGAATGATCAAATTTAATTGGGGATACCTTCATCACTGAATGAAAAACATATTCAGCTTATTTCAGTTGTTATTATTCCTTTTTTGTAATTTCTTTTTTTAACATATGTTGTTTAAATCTTTTATAAAATAGAACACAATTTAAGTGCAGATCAGATCAACATCACACGTATGTTTGCTTGAAAGAAAGAACAACATGGAATAGTCCTATGCATCTCACAAAATGTAAATTTGATTTAGCTGTATCATCATCACCATCTACAGGACATGCATAAGAAATAGCAACATGAAACTGAACAATGTTGTTTAACTTTATACCATCAATGATCAATACACACTGATAACTAGCTTAATAAAAAGATAAGCCAGCGTCCCCAGTGACTTTTTTCAAGGCGGTTCCTATTTTAGATTGTTCCCCCTTAATGTTTCCATAGCGATGCGTCATATTTGTCACGTGACACCGCACCCACAATAACACTGTATTACAGATGCATCGCTTTTATTCCCAGAGAATCAGGGTCATCAGTTTCTCCCGAAAGACGTGCAAGAAAGTGGCCGGTGAACTGTGACAAGAATAGAGTAAACTTAATAGTTACTTACACTATGTTTGTCTGATATAATATCACTTCGGAAAAATTATATTTGAATAGATTGTTATTGCTGCTTCCACAGACATCAGTGTGTATTTTACAAACTCTAAAGGTATTGTTTTACTCGTGCTTATGTGTATTGAAATGTCTGAAACCTAAAATAAACATTATGAGGTTGAACAAAAACTGCATAGTTGTGATATATGACAGCGCTGAGGCTGAGCTCGTCCGTCTCTGACTCAGTGCCAACCAACGCGCAAAAGCACAGTTTGAATCCGGCAGTCATGCGACGTCACTGAACATTCTAAATACCATGTGGGACCGTACTCTCAGGGGCACGGAAGTAAAAATCCCATATATATGCGACCATAACGATCAAAAGCTTAACAATTTCTTATTCCTTAAAGTTTATGGCAGATGAGATCAGCAAAGTTGCTACTCAACAACAAAGCATCCTGGCCCTGACAAAAAGATTGACGAACTTGAACAAAGGATTGATGCCTTGGAACAACAAACTTAGGGAGTAAGGATGTCATCACTACTGGACTAGAGACAAAGCATCGCAGCTATGCTAGAGCAGCAGCTGGAGCAAATGAAGGCGAGGATGCTCTCCTAGAAGAATTGCAGACATTGGAACAACAGGTTTTGCTGTACCTAAGCAGTAAACATATTGATATGGTTGATAGGAATATCTCTAGCTGTTATGCAATCCCAAACAAGAATCGTAAAGAGAAGCCATCCATAGTTGTACAGTTCGTTTCACAAAAGCACAAGATTGCGCTACTGCGACAGACCAGAAAATTAAAAGGTACCGGAGTCTAAATAAAAGAGCATTTAACAAAGAAAAATGCTGAAATAGCAAAATGGAGCCGTATACTCAGGAAGCAAGGCAAAATACAAGCAACATGAACAAGGAATGGGAAGGTGTACATCCGACCAAATGGAGAAGATCAAAACAGGCCAACCATAAAAAGAAAACTGCTAGAATTGGACAGCTATAAGTGATGGGCCACTTCAGCAGGTATGTGCTAACCAAAGCTGAAATGCTTGGGCTAAATTGGAGAGAGACAGATAAACGTGTGCTATGTCATTTGAAAGAGTAAAAAAAGATGAGTACATGGCGGCACAAGGATCTGATGTGAACACTGTTACTCCTTACACAAAGGATAAAGGACCTTGTATTAATGTGAAGAAATTGGGGAATATAACCATAGATGATATGTCTGACCGGGATAGTTTTGATAATGATATTGATCCGGATATGCATTATTATAGCAATTTTGACATAAATTGTAATTATTACACTGAACAAGAATTCAACAAGAGTGTGGAAATGTATGGTGCTCTGTCCGTCATACATTTCAATAGCAGAAGTCTATGCAAAAATGACTCTGCTATCAAAGAATTTCTTAAGTCCTTTAAAAAATGTACTATAATAGCTATATCAGAGACTTGGCTTGATGATGGCAAAGTGGGTGACGTGGGTCTTGAGGGATATGAGTTGTATACCACCAATAGGAACAACAAAAAGGGCCAAAGAGTCGCTTTGTATATAGATCAATCAATAAGAAGTAAAATTGTAAAAAATGTTTCATACAGCATAGACAACGTTATGGACTGTGTAACAGTGGAGATTGAAGTAGAACATTTCAGAAACATAATTATTAGATGTGTGTACAGACCGCCAGGAACAAGCTTGTCAATATTTAATGAAAAAATTGCAGATTTGCTTAACAACATGACCACTGACAAAGTACAAATTGTGTGTGGAGACTTCAACATTGATATACTTAATCAACGTGTTCTCAAAGGTATTTCTGAGTTTATAAATATAATGTACAGCAATCATTTATGTCCACTCATTGATAAGCCAAGCAGAATTACAACAGAAACAGCAACACTAATAGACCATATTTTTACCAACAGCTTTGAGGAAAAAGTTGTTGGGGGCTTATTTATTAGGGATGTTAGTGATCATTTGTCAGTGTTTGCAATATTTCCACATTTTTTTTATACGAAATAACAAATCCCAGACCATTAATAAATTCATAAGATGTACGGCAAAAAATATTGAAGAATTCAAAAAGGAACTTAGTAATCAAAACTGGTCTGAAGTTTATGCAGAAAGTGATGCAAATGTGGCATATGATACTTTCCTGTATAGTTGTATAATATCAATTGCCCCATGAAGATGATTCATAACCAAGAAAATAAATCAGCAAATAAGCCATGAATAACTAAAGGTATTGAAAATGCATGCAAAAAGAAGAATATACTACATGCAAAATGTGTTAAAAATAGGACTATCGAGTCAGAAGAAAAATATCAAAAATACAAAAATAAATTGGTAAGTATTATTCGTAATAGTAAAAAGTAATATTTGTACACCCTTTTAGAACAACAAAAGAAAAATATGTAAGGAACTTGGAAAGTACTAATCGAAATTAATAAAAAAAACAAATTACAAACGCGAGTGTCCCAGTTATTTAATAAATGACAAAGAAGTCCTTATAAGAAATCCAAAGGAGATAGCAAACGAATTCAATGACTATCTTGTTAATGTTGGTTTCAATCTGGCAAAAGGCATTATTGATTAAAAAAGTAAAAACATAAAGAGTTGTGAATATATCAGTAGGAACTCGTCCTCCATGTATGTGTCTGACATTACCAAAAATGAAATACTGGAGATTGTGAATGGTTTTAAAAATAAAAGGTCAACCGATTGGACAGATATTGATATGAAACTAGTTAAAAATATAATCCATGTCATATTAGAACCCCTGATTTATATCTTCAATTTGTCCTTTAAATCGGGCGTCTTTCCAGATTTGCTAAAATTATTCCAATCTATAAGAGTGGTGACAGTCATTTATGCTCAAATTATAGACCAATTTCATTATTATCACAATTTTCAAAAATACTGGGGAAAAAAATTCTGAAGAGGCTTGATAGTTTTATAGAAAAATGCATGATATTAAGTGACTATCAATATGGATTCAGGAGCTGTCGATCGATTTTACTTTGGGTGTTTTTGTCGACCTCAAAAAAGCCTTCGATACCATAGATCATAAATTGTTAATGAATAAACTAGAGCAGTATGGTTTTAGAGGCCGTGCTTACTCATGGTTAGAAAGTTATCTTGACAATAGATACCAGTATGTACATTTTAATGATCATCAATCAGAAATGCGAAAAGTAACTTGTGGGGTGCCCCAGGGTTCTTTGATTGGTCCTAAGTTGTTTATTTGATATATTAATGACATCTGTAAGGTATCCGATTTGTTCAAATGTGTATTATTCACAGATGACACAACACTGTATGTATCTGGGGATAATCTTAACCAACTAATTACTGATGTGACCAGAGAACTATCCAGAATCAAGCAATAGTCCTTTAATCTAACTAAAACCAAATATATTATATTCAGTAATCGACAAATTAAAACCAGCATGATCTTAAAGATTGATGATGTGGTACTAGAAAGGGTGAATGAAAACAAATTTCTTGGAATAATATTAGACCATAAATTATCCTGGAAACCACACATTGCTCATGTTCAATCAAAACTGTCCAAAACAATAGCTCTGGCTCACAGTGTCTCAGAGACAAGGGGGTGGGCTCAATTTACTCAGACAACCAATCACTATCTCAGGATCATTGTGAAGCTATCAAGCCACGCCCTAGCAACCATTTAGAGCTCCCTAGCAACTGGTCCCATAGACTTCCATTGAAAAACATCAAAGGGATATCTTTGGATAGAAGTGTCATAGAAACACGAGGATGGGTTTGTTTGACTCGGGGCATAAACAGCCAATCACAAATCACCTTCAACACCTAGCCACGCCCTAGCAACCCATTATCAAACACCCTAGCAACCCAAATCCAAAGAGCTATATCTTCTATTCTGAATGTCATAGAGGCATGGGGGTTGGTTTATATCATTCAAACTGACAAGCAGTATCATCATTGGATGCTGCCAAGCCACTCCATAGCAACCAAACAGAGTACCCTAGCAACGTTTAGCAAGACCTATGTCTCTGCATCAGAAGATCATAGAGACTTGGGGGTTGGGTCTTTTGGCTCATGCTAGCAAACTGGACTTTCAACATGCTACACATGCTAGCACTGAATAGCTACATGTTTATAGTGATTAGCTTAGGGTTAGAACATGATAAAAACAAGTCAAAATTTGCTAGCCACATGCTAGCAATATGCAAATCATTTTGCTAGCATTATACTAATTGTGTTAGCATTATGCTAGCAACATGCTAATTATGTTAACATATGGTTAAAAACATACTAGCATCATGCTAACAACATGCTAATTGTTTTAGCATAATGCTAACAACATGCTAATCATGTTAGCATTGTGCTAGCAACATGCTAATTGTGTTAGCATTTGGTTAAAAACATACTAGCATCATGCTAGCAAACATGCTAATTGTGTTAACATAATGCTAGCAACATGTTAATTGTGTTAGAATAACGCTAGCAAACATGCTAATTGTGTTATCAACATGCTAGCAACATGCTAATCGTGTTAGCATCATGCTAGCAACATGTTAATTGTGTTAGCATCACTCTAACAACATGCTAATCGTGTTAACATCATGCCAGTGTAACGAGACTGTAAATCCCGCCCTGTAGGGGATAATTAAATTGTTACCCTGGAAGGCTTAAAAGTGAAAGGATCCTGGTCCCCACTCCAGCGCTTTGAGTCTCAGTATGCACGTTATGTGTATATGGTTTACCTTACACTAAATATAACAGGAATGGGTAGTGTGGGCTTCAGGTGAGTATGTCAGCACGGTGGCCCCCTGAAGTGCATGTGATGAAAAGTAAACTGAAATTCACATCCCCACTAGGGTTGCCACCCGTCCCGTAAAATACGGAATCGTCCCGTATTTACAAGCAAAATGACGCATTCCGTATCAAACCAATACGGGACGCGATTTGTTCCGTATTTTACACAGGTCCACACGTAGTTCAATAAACACACAAGGATTTTGCAGTGTGGAGAATACTTATAGCAAATATAAACATATCAATTTCACAATAAGTAGTACAGGAGCTCATTTGTGCGTGATTGCGTTTTAGCGGCTTTGTTGCCATAGCGGCGGAGTCTCGAGAACATGCGCTGGTCGTGTGCCTGTAAACTTGCCGGTTTTTTAAAAACATGTCGAGCTCGCGTCGCGTCCACCGTTTGAACACAAGAGGATCTCCAGATATAGAGCTGAATATCAAAAAGGTATCAATGGGTCTGTCCAGTAACTCAGGATGAACCTCAGGCCAACTGCACACTTTATGAGAAGCATTTCAGTGTCTCAGACTGACTGAATTAAAGCAACAGCGGTGACAGACACATCTGTGCTTCTAAAGGTAGCCTTTTTTAAATGGATAATATCTTAATATAATATTATCAGAGCTTTGCAGACAAAATTATTATTTTTTAGACAAGTTAATTAATAGATTATAGCCTAATAAATGTAATTATTAATTTATAATTTAGCTACGCTATAATCATACATAACCAATAATCCTGTCATATAAAGTTTATGACATTTAAAAAAATTTTTTGATAAAAATGGGACAAATAATTACATGATAATATAGTCATAATTTAAGTAAATTAATTTAAAAAAATTACATTTTTGAAATTCAAAAAAGTAATTACTGGTTCAGAATGACTGCTTAAAAGGGACAGTTCACCCAAAAATGAAAATTCTGTCATCATTTACTCACCCTCAAGTTGTTCCAAACATGAATACATTTCTTTATGTTGAACACACAGGAAGATTACTATGGAAGTCAATGGTGCCCCCAAAGCAGCCTGGTTACAAACATTCTTCTAAATATCTTCTTTTGTGTTCAGCAGAACAAAGAAACTCATACAGGTCTGGAACATCATGAGGGCGAGTAAATGATGACAGAATTTTCATTTTGGGTGAACTATCCCTTTAAAGTGCACCAAATAGGCTCTAAAGAGTTCTTTAGAAATAAATACAATAATCAAATGTAAAATAATATAAAATGTGTTCTGTTGCAAGTTCACATACTTGATCTCATGTTTTCTTATGGTTTATTATTGAGCTGTCAAGTTGTCAATGTAGAAATAATCATTTCATGACGTGTTTCTTTTGGGGGGGGGGGGGGGGGGGGTCATGACAGGGTGTCCCTTATTTTGCCACACCAAAGGTGGCAACCCTAATCCCCACCCACCTAATCCTAGTAGTGAAAGTGAGACGCCCCTACCCCAAGGTAAGTAAAAACAAACAAAAAAAACCTGTATTGCTTTTAACAATTATTAATTTATTTTTCCTTTCCTTAGGAAACTGTAATTTTCCTTTAAGGATCTCTTTCAATAGGATGAAATAACAAAAAGTAACAAAAATGAAAATAAACAGTTCTCAGAAACTTCTGGTTTTCTTGGTAAACCTTCAAATGTTTAACACTTTCAAAACCCTCTTGTAACACCTCAGATGTTAATTTTCACAAAAGTAATTTCAATGTTAAAGTGCAAACTGATTTACAAACACAGGGTGTTTCAAAGCTTGACAACTCTTATAGTTCAAACAAATGATTCATTTGAAGCAACTCAGTTCAAATAACTCAGCTCAAATAACTGTTCAATTCATCCAAACGATTCTTATAGATCAATAGATTCAATTTCCAATTGACTCAGTTCTCACACAAAGTTCAAATTGACAATTGAGACCCACAAGTTCACTCAAACACTCATTTCGGTTCACTATGTATCAGTAAAATGTTTGTGTGTGTGTGTGTATTGAACTGTTGTACCAGTCTGTGGCAACGACAACTTTGATGCGATGACTTGCGATGACTTGTGATGGCTTGCGATTACAAGATGAACAGCTGGGACAGGACAATGAGATGTCGTAAGGATGGCAGGGTAATAAACAGAAACAAGAGAGGTTTCAGCGTGGCCTAGAAAAACTCGGGAACTTTCTGGAACAAAATGGCGCAGCCCAGTTCAGCTTGCACGTGGCACGCCTGGACTGAATGATCTGAATCACACAAAAATATCTTTCAAAATCAAATCTCTATCGTCAGTCTCTTCAAAAATGCAAAAACACTCAAAAATAAATGAATCACTCCACAAAAAATGACCGTTCAGCTCACAGACGCATTTTCGCGCACTAATAAGTGCACTTAAGGGATTTGCAGGAACAAAACAATGTCTCTCGCCCCGACGCAGTTCATGGATGACTCAGACAGCAGTAGAACTCTCAAAAAAATGTACGTACTGTCAGAACAGCGACAAAAACAAGTGTTCTGAATGAAACTCACGGCCCCAGCAACTCTCTCTCGTGCTCTCAGCCAGTCTCCAACACTGTTCGCCGTCCAATGACAGAATCGACCGATCTTCTGCCCTAAAGGTCCCGTTTTTCGTGTTTTTTTGAAGCTTTGATTGTGTTTACAGTGTGCAATATAACATGTGTTCATGTTTCATGTGTAAAAAAACACAGTATTTTTCACACAATGTACTTATCTGTATACCGCTGTTTTCACTGTCCTCAAAACGGCCTGAGAATTTCCTCGTTCTATGAAGTCCCTCCTTCAGAAATACGTAGAGTTCTGATTGTGCCAGCGGTTCCCGTGTTGTGATTCGACAACAGCTTAGCACACGTTGCCTGGAAAGGTCACGCCTCTCACCATAACGGGGAGATGAACGCGCTCAAACCACAGCCCCTGAAGGCCAAACAAAGGTGATTTGACTCCGGGATGAAAATAACAGCGTCTGAACGACATGGCGACAAACGCAACGCAACCGAACGCAACACTTCCTCTTCTCCACGAGGGAGCAACAAGACCACGCCCCCTTTTTCGCGTACTCTTGTGGGCGGAGGTTAGTCAACAAACTGTTCTACTGACGTCATTAAAGCAGGATGTACAGGGAAGTAGTCCAAACCGGCCGCTCGCTGTAGGCTTTGAAAGGGAACTTCTGTTAAATAAAATATCTCGCTTGGCATTGAACTTTGAGCTTTATAATTTTACAGGTATTATTTATGCTCTAACATCTAACATCTAACTAAGCTAATCGTGTTAGTTAATAATGTGAATCATTGAGGCTGTAAGTGTAGCATAAAATTACTACAAATTAGTAAATAATTCTGTTCCAGCTTTTCTCAAGCCAACTTCAAAGTTTGTTTACAAACTTTACTCCTCTAGCTTTGTCGTCTTGCTGTTTAGTAACCGAATAAATCTTCATTATCACTTGAATAAAACCAGTTATGTTAGTTTTACCATGTTTCCCTATTGTAGGCCTATTGATGCTCCAATGTCATGACAGAGACAGTATTTGACCAACAGAGATCTAAAATAATACATTCAGTGTGTGCAGTTTCATCAAGTGTGGCTAAATCAATGCATGTATTTTTAAACACATATTTGAGGTGATTGTAGTGAGTTTACTGATGCACAGGAGAGGAACACTGTACCGCCACTGAACATGCCAGCAGTGAAACATCACACATGTGCTCTTAAAGATGTCCTGTAGAGCTGGATGTGGTTAAAGAGACAGACGGGGGAGGAAGTGGTCAATTCAGTTGCTGACACACATTGTTCACTCAGTACGGAAGAGAACGAGCGTAACGTTTGTCACACAGAATTTGTTGTTTTATTTAAGCGAAACACTTCATCATGTGGGACGTCCTGCTGCTCTTTTCCAGCATCTGTACAGGTGAGTTTGAGACTCTGAGCTCTTTTACACAGAGTTTGACATGTTCTCTTGTTTTTCCTCTGTTATCACATGATCATCAGACTCATATGGATGATATCTGTAAGTTATTCTGGTCTGCTTATGACTCTTGCTCACACAGAACAGCTCTATATAATGATATTTGTGTTTTCAGCTGTTGTTGTTGGTGCTCCAGAGACAGTTATAGGACACAGAGGAGAGAGAGTTGACATCAGATGCTCATATGAATCTGGATATGAATCAAATTCAAAGCATTTTTGTAAAGGCGAGTGTTCAGTGTTAAATCAAAACATCATGGTTAAATCAGGATCTCCAGCTAAAGACGAGAGATTCTCTCTGACTGACGACACGACGGCCAGAGTTTTCACCGTCACCATCACTGATCTGAGAACAGCAGATGAAGGCCAATACTGGTGTGCTGTGGAGAGGACTTATAAGACTGATGGGGCTATAACTGATGTCTATTCAAAGATTCTGTTGCTGGTTAAACAGGGTAAGTTATTCATGTGACACACACACACACACACACACACACACATATGCAGTACAGATATACACTCACACAGAAATGTGTTGTCAGCGCTGCTCTGATGATTTTATCAGTAAAATAGCAACTTAAAAGCTACATGACATGGGTGAGGTAATAACGGCGCTGTCCTTACAGTTTCATATCATAGACTGTAAAAGCATATGGGCGTAGAGTCTGTGACGTCACCCATAGATTCTGAAGAGCAGTTTTGAAGCGCAAAGTAGGGTCGAGCCGGCCGTCGAGCTAATCGTGTTAGCATCATAATGCTAGCATAATGCTAATCATGTTAGCTAATAATGCTAACATCATGCTAATCGTGTTAGCTAATAATGTTAACATCATGCTAATCGTGTTAGCTAATAATGCTAACATCACGCTAATTGTGTTAGATAATAATGCTAACATCATGCTAATCGTGTTAGATAATAATGCTAACATCACGCTAATCGTGTTAGATAATAATGCTAACATCACGCTAATCGTGTTAGATAATAATGCTAACATCACGCTAATCGTGTTAGATAATAATGCTAACATCATGCTAATCGTGTTAACATTATGGCAACATCATGGTAATTGTGTTAACATCATGGTAAAATAATGCGAATCGTGTTAGCATTATGTTAGCAAAATGCTAATTGTGTTATCATCATGTTAACATCATGTTAATCGTGTTAACATTATGGTAGCAACATGTTAGCTATATGCTAATAATATTAGCATCTTCTTAAAAACATGCTAGCTATATGCTAATCAACATACTAATTGTGTTAGCATAATGCTAAAACATGCTAATCATGTTAACATTGAGTTAAAAACATGTTACAATCATGTTAGCATAATGCTAGCCATATGCTAATCGTGATTACTATTCACCTTGACGAAACTTCGGCGTGCTACTCCTCCGTCACCGTTTGTCGTAGACCCATGAATGAGGAGTCAAATCATGCGTCTTAGGAGAGGAGAGGTGTGCTATATATTTTCTAAGCGATCGGGCGTACAATGTTTGTTTTCGGCGGGCGAAAAATCGTCCCAATTGAGTCCCCATTCACTTAACATTGAGAAGAGGTGTGTGTGATCATATCTCTGCATCAGAACATCACAGAGACTTGGGGCTGATCTCATTTGAATCGGGCTATCAAGCAGACAATAAGTAGTAACAGTCAAACTTTATATCCACGCCCTAGCAACCAGTTACAGCACCCTAGCAACCATATATCAACATTAACATGCCATATCTCAGCACCAGAGCATTGTAGAAATACAGAGTTGGGCTCTTTTGACTCAGACTGGCCAATAATCTTTAAATATCACCCCATGAACTGTATAGCCAGACCCTAGCAACCATTTAGAGTACCCTAGCAACCGTACAAACACATGAATAAGCCATTTCTCAGCACCAGAACATCGTACAGTCATGAGGGTGGGCTTTTTTTACTCAGACTGGCCAATAGTCTTTAAAGGTCACCCCATAAACTGTATAGCTAAACCCTAGTAACCATATACAGTACCCTAGCAACCTACAAACACATGAATAAGCCATATCTCAGCCCCAGAACATCGTACAGACATGTTGCTTGGCTTTTTTGCATCACAGTAGCATCCGAGTGGATTTTTTCTTGCCACGGCAAGCACCACTCACATTTTCTTCAGGAAATGTACATTCTTGTCAGCGCGTCATCACTCGTCACTCCCAGATAATAGAAAATGGGCAAAGAGGTGGGACGTGGGCAGAGCTGAGGTGACACGATGACGAACAGACAGCAGACAAACGGCAATCCACCTGTCACTCAAAGTGGCCACGGCCTTAATTATGCAGAACTTAAGGCTTTATATAATATAAACGGATGAGTTATAAACAAAATCACCCCCTCAATGTCTTCATGAAGGGCAAAATTAGGCCGTACAGATCAAAACCACAGTTTGTCCCAGACTGTGAACATGTGTTCTTCTGCTGTAAAGTTGGGCATTTTAACATGAGCTCAATGAGATTCTGCTCCTTCTGGAGTCTGTCTCTAGTGGCCAGTCCATGAACTGCAGTTTAAGTCACTTCAGTATCGGCTTCAAAAGAAACTGGGGGAGCTTGCCACTTGTTTCATAAGCGTAGACGCTTCTGCCGAACACTGTTGAGAGACACACAGACTCAGGTCTGCTTTGCGTCGTGACCGCATTACCGCCTTGGGTGTGCATTATTTAATGGCCCGGAGTCAATTATTCCTTACATAAAGATCAATGCTTGCACAGCAAAATCCCCAGTGGTAAATCAATACTGCTCAGAGCACACATCTATAGAGAGTTAAAGTAACACTGAAGCAGTGTTAAAGGGTTACTTCAGTGATTTAGCATTAGGCTTTGTATCAGTAGAAACCCTGTAGTATATTCAAATTATGGTACTTTCCCCCCTCATGTCCCTCTGAGACGAGAGAATTATGCATTTTATTTCTGGAAAAAATCCTCTGATGACGCAAATATTGTCATTTTGTGTCATCTTAGGATTTTTTGGCCAGAGGCTAAAAACTACAGCCAGTAGATGGAGCTGTTCCACATGTTATCAACCCGCCCACAGGGGAGGGATCTCACTCATAGAATGTAAATGCGCTCGGCTCGGGCATTAATAACGGAGCGATGCGGAGCAAAGTGAGTGTTTCAACTTTTCAATGAATTCCTATGAAGGTTTAGCTTCCACATGCGATCTGATAACACGTCAGACTGGACAGTGAATGACAGCCGCGCTTAACTTAGCTCTGCTCAGCTCTTCTCTCATGAAGATGAAATCTGACTCCTGCTGCATGTGTGACTCTCGTTTGTCTCACTCACACTTTATTGAAAAGACACGTTCAGTTTTTAATTGTAGTGTTTATTCTCTAACTGAACAAAATTATTGTATTACTATGAATATCAAAACGATGGTGGGATGGAGCCACAGTGGGCAAGTGATAACCAATAGCCGTAGCTTTGGGAGTGGCCTCGTAGGGCAGTGAAGCAAGTGCATTCTGGGAGTTGTTGTCTTTCATCCACATGAGACAAAAATAGATTTTCTGTCTTTTCTCTGTCTAGAAGGCACCAAATTCAAAAATGATTTCACATTTCTACTACATAAAGGACACATTCATCTTCCCAGTGCTGAAGTGCCCCTTTATAGTTAATGAGATAATTAAGAGATTAATTAAGTGATGATTGAGCATTAGTGATGAACAAAAATGAATCTGAAACTGATGATAACAAGCAGAATCACTGAAGGAAAGAGAAACACAAGAACTAAAACTGACTTCAGCCACAGCCTTAGATGAAATCAACTGGGGCCAGTTGTTCATAGGTAAGCTGATCAGATTTTGGTTATCGGATTGGATCAAATCTTGATCAAACCTTCAGTTTGTGTTGTTCAAAACTTGATACTTGGATAACTTTGATCCAAAAAAACAGGATTATCCTGATCCCAACAGGGGGTAGGATTTCAAGGTGGATTCCAGGAAGAAAATGTAGTAAAACTTTAAAACTGGTCAAAAAATACAACATTTGTATCATATAATACACAAACACATATTATTTTATTTTGCTCTTGATTAGTTAAGCTAATTGTTAAAGTAATGAATTAGAAGTAGACTATTAAGCCTTTCGGTAGCCTACAGTCAAAGTAAAAAAAGATTTAGCCTCCATAAAATAATCCCCAAACAGCTGTAAATATAAAACAAAATATTATATTAAATTGAAAGTGTTTTTTTATCATTTGTAAGACTTTTTAACTTCTTATCAATTATAAGAAATGACCAAGTCAAAAGTTCTTTGTGAGTGAACGCAAGGTTTCTCTGGTGAACGCTAAACAAAACTTTTCTCAAAACTCATATTTTTTCCATCACCATGTCCCTTTAGGGGCTCCGTAGAGCACTAGTAATCCAGATTTGTTAATCTGAAAAGGTGTGTATCTGGATCAGGGTGATCCAATCCAATTTTGCTTTAAAGGGATCCCATGGTGTTAAGACTTGTATGGCTTAATTTAACACACATGTTGTCTCTTACTGAAATATGTTGTAGAAAACACATGAAAGATCCACGTTATTTAAAAAACCCATTATATATTTGGACAATGGGCTGCGCCATTTTGTTTGCGTTCTAGGTTGATGACGTAGAATGGTTGCACTCGGCAATCCACTGGCGCTACTCGTAGCTATTTCTACCACAACACAACTCGAAAAATGTTTCAGAGTTAAATAAAAACAATTAATTACTTTGTAATTGCATTTAAAACACACTCAAACACACATGTGCACACAAACTGTCTCTCACAAACACTCATACACACCAACAGATCGGCGCGCGTACTCGCTCACACACACACAAACACACACACATCTGACAGACTGCTGTCTCAATCGAGATTGCGCGCGCGCCCAAACATACACACACACACACACACATCTGACAGACTGCTCTGTCTCAACTGAGATGTGTTATGGGCTGCCCTCATCAGTCTCCACGACAGGGGCTGAATCTGAAATTGCCCCCTATTCACTATTCCCTAGTCCACTAATACAGTTCACTTGATAAGGGAATGAAAACGAGTGAGTTAATTCGGACAGCTGTTGTGTGTACATTGGCTGTACACTCGTTATTGCGGTGCAGTGTGAGATTGAATGAGTGCACTCAATAACCAGTATGGTTTCAGACACCATGGCTGTCCCCTCAAATAATGCCCTTTTTGAGGGTATAGCGCAATTTCGGATTCAGCCAGGTAATGCTGCCTGCCGAATCGGAACCAGGTGACAAACTAGGCGAGTCAACCTCAAGTACATTTTACATTTAGCAGACGCTTTTATCCAAAGCGACTTACAGTGCCATTATTACAGGGACAATCCCCCTGGAGCAACGTGGAGTAAAGTGCCTTGCTCAAGGACACACTGGTGGTGATCGCTGGGGCCGCTGGGATCGAACCAGCAACCTTCTGCATATCAGTTCCATGGTTTAGCCCACTGGACCACCATCTCCATCTCAAGTATAACATTATGTTTGAGCGTGTGTGTGGATGTGTGTGAGTTTGTGTGCACATGTGTTTGAGTGTGTTTTAAATGCAATCACAAAGCAATTAATTGGTTTTATTTAACTCATTTTTCGAGTGTGTTGTGGTAAAAATAGCGCCAGTGGATTGCCGAGTGCAACCATTCTACGTCATCAACCTAGAACGCAAACAAAATGGCGCCGCCCATTGTCCAAATATATAATGGATTTTTTTAAATAATGTGGATCTTTCATGGGTTTTCTACTACATATTTCAGTAAGGGACAACATTTATGTTATATTAAGCCATACAAGTCTTGACACCATGGGATCCCTTTAAAAAAACGGCATAAAAGTAAAATGGATTACCTGATCCTGGATAGCAAAACATGGGATTTCCAAATCCAGATAATTTTGATCCAGATTAAATGTTTTGAATAACTGGCCCCTGAAGATAAAATAATGCATTAAATCTCTGAAGATCTCAGCAGAGGAGGATTAAACAACTCCACAAACAACATTGCTTCACACATTACTAACCAGACTGACTTTATTTCACGTCTACACAATTTATTGTAGAGAATTGATGTTAATGTTTTATTGTTCAGACAATTTATGGCATTATGGTGGTCAGTGTTTGCTTTAATTGGGCTTGTGACCCTTTTGTCTTTCTAAAGCAAGTTTATTTTAAGCAATTTCAGTAGTTTTTCATGATTAACCATTACTCTACTTTATGATGCTGAAAACTATATTACTTGATCATCTTTGTTTCTGGCTTTCTTTGTTATTCTGCCCTCAGAGCACATGACTGTGTTCCATTAGACAGATATCAAACGTTTAGAATAAAGTCCTAAGGCGTACTTTTCTTAGTTATTATTCTTTACTGTAAAACTGCAAATACAGAAAATAAAATATGCAAATAAACATTACAGGAAAACATGAATGCAATAATACTGTTCAATCAGTCAATTGTTTGCTCTTATTTGCAACTATTCTGTTCAATCGTAGTGTACAACATGTTAACATTAAAGGCAGTTAAATCGCTTGTTACAATCAAATATCCATAACAACTTGATTAAATTCATAAATGACTTACAGTCAAATGTTTTCCATATGCGATCTTAAACTGTTATAAGATCGCATATATGAGCTGTGCTGAGTCAACTTCGTCTTTCTCTCCTTTCTGTGTGTTCCAGACATATCAGATCGCAATTTCAAAATAAAAGTCCCAGGGGAAATAAAATAATTCGCAATATACTTAATAGTAAAATAATACACATAAAATAAAATTTACATTTTCTAAGAGCATTACATTTGTAATAAATTATGTGTTTCCGTAAACACTGTTACAAAAACCACAAACTCACATAAAAAGTCAAGAATCAAACTGCCCAACTAAATGAAACATGGATCGCCATAATGGTGACCAAACATTTTCAGTAAACCATCAACATCTAAACCTCTGTTAATTCTCAATAAGAGCTTCTGTAGACGTCTGACTTAAATAAAGTCAGTCTGGTTAGTAATGTGTGAAGCTGGAAATGCTGTTTGTGGAGTTGTTTAATCCTCCTCTGCTGAGATCTTCAGAGATTTAAATTCTTCTTTTATCTTCAGTTGATTTCAGGCTGTGTGGCTTTAAGTCAGTTGTAGTTCTTGTGTTTCATTTTCTGAATCAACATCACATTGTAACATTGAATCAATGCCATTACTGTTTATTTTTGGATGAAATTTCTACATTTTTTCAACAATAATTGAGGGTGCAAATGTGATGTGATTCAATGCAGTTAAAACTGAAACATTACCATTGATTTAACATTATTTTGATGGTTGCTTGCTTTCTGGGGCTTCATTTTTGTCTGTTTTAGTACCTCCAAAGAGCGTCTCAGTGTCCATCAGTCCATCTGGTGTAATAGTGGAGGGAGATTCAGTGACTCTGAACTGCAGCAGTGATTCAAACCCTCCTGCTCTGAACTTCAGCTGGTTTAAAAGAGGAACGTTTGTAGGATCTGGAAGAATCTACAGCATCTCAAAGATCAGCTCTGATGACAGTGGAGAATACAAGTGCAAGACCACCAATGAACATGGAGAGAAATACTCTGATGCTGTGACTCTGAACGTCATGTGTGAGTTAATGATGATTCAACAAACAAACTAGTGGATCAAGTGTAAAACAACCATGAATATACAGTTTCTTTTGTCCTTTTCAGACCCACCCAGGAGCGTCTCAGTGTTGATGAGTGGATCTGGTGTAATAGTGGAGGGAGATTCAGTGACTCTGAACTGCAGCAGTGATTCAAACCCTCCTGCTCTGAACTTCAGCTGGTTTAAGGAGAATGAATCCTCAGCTGTTGGATCTGGACAGAGTTTCAGTGCACTACAGAGTGGACGCTTCTACTGTCAGGCTCACAATCAACATGGATCTCAGAGATCAGACGCTGTAACTGTCACAGGTGAAGCTTTTATTAACACACTCCCGTGTCTTCACATCATTCATCAGTTTGGAGAGTTAATCATGAGGATCTTCCTCTTTCAGTTCATCATGGGGCTGGGAAGAATGTGATTGTGATCACAGCAGCATCTGGAGGATTATTCCTCATCATCATCTTCATCATCATACTATTTATAATGTAAATAAAAATCTATAATTAAAGCATACATAAAAATAATACTTTCAAGCTAATTCAGAAAGATGTTTAATTATGAATTGCATATCATACATTGAAATGACTTATTTGTTTTTGATAGTCAGAAGAAAAGGATTAACAGAAGATCTGCTACAAATGAGAATGAGGTGAGATGATCAAAGAACTGCAGAATGATATCATTAAATTAATAAAATGAACTTTTTTGTACATTCAGATGTTTTTTTTTTAAATGTCTGGTCTCATGACAAACTGACAAACACTGATTGAGGTGTGAACTCAAGTTTAAAGCCTCTTGTTTCGTGCTGTAAGTCCTTCTGTCTGTTTCCCTGTAGAACGATGATCCCAGTGCAGGAACATATACAGCTCTTGAGCTCAAGTCCAGATCATCTGACCTGTACGACACACTCACAGTGAGTGAAATATCATAAACTACACGTGCAATAGAGTTTGTGCATTCAAAAGTCAGATAATAAATAATCAATCAATGTGTTTTTCCCCATAGACTGTCGATCCCAGACCTGCTGTTCACCAGCCGGGCTCTTCTGAATATGAGAATCTGTCTCCTCAGTAGCACTTTGTCACCAGTGAGATTGCCCGTGTTTACCACCAGAGGACACTCCACCCCAGACTATTGCCATACATCTCAGACTACATTTCCCATAATCCTTTGCCAGGACTCATCAGCCATGATTGTTTTCAGCTGCGTCTCAACCTCATCAGCCCAGCCTACATAAACCGTGCAAAGTCTTGTGTGGTGTAACACTGCAATTCTGAGCATTCTCCCCGGTTTCATGTCTCTTTGGATTTCTTGCCTGTTTCCTGGATTACTCTTTTGCCTGGGTTCCCTGCCTTGTTGTGTTTGTTCGTTTGGACTGCCTGCCTGTGTTTTTTTTTGTAGTGATGGGCAGACCGAGGCTTCCTGAAGCACTGAAACAGTTGAAGCAAATGTGCAATATTGTTTCGAAGCTTCGAATCAATTTGACACCCGTCTCTACGGCGACACCTAGTGGTCACTTGCATGTGTTGATCTGAAGTAACCTTGACGATCCATGTAAAAAACATTGTCTGACAAGTGACAACTACATGATCTTGGTTTTTTAACCTGTAGCCTGCTCATTGTGAATAACTATAGTTTTTTTTTTGGTCATGAAAAATGATTAATGTTTGATACAAATTATTAATAAAAATAAATAAAGCCACAATGTGTCACTTGTTACATAACATTTTTATTCAAAAATATTATTTGCTCTGCTGTTAAGGACTTAGCCAACTTTTTTTTTTTAACATCATCATTTATCATTTCTCCAGCCTTTGAAAAAATCCTCTCATAACGGACACTTGTTGCTGGCATGCACAAATATTTTTTAGCAAGTAACTTGCATACAAATGAGGGAAAATTACTGCTATCACAAAATCTCTCTCCTCTCACAAAAACCCATGAGGTGAAGACGGATTAACTTCACTTTTAAACTGTGGTGAATGAGGTTAATACAGATGTGTGACTGTGTGGTTTGTTCCCGCCCCTTTCTATCAAGCGCAGTTTCGGCAGGCGCCACCTGATGAAACACTTGAAGCTTCATTTAGCCGTAATCACGTGACATTGGTGTTTCGAATCACAGTTCGGAGCAGTGTTTCGAAACATCTGCACTTCAAGATCTCAGCAAAGCGCCCGAAACGTCAGATTCACGTCAGCCATCCCTAGTGTTTTGACCTTGCCTGTACTTCTGACTACGATTGTGGATTACCCTTTCAATAAAGCTGCGTTTGGATCCTCAGCCTTTGTGTCTTTGAGCAGTACGTTACAGACCTCATGTCTTCTCAAGAAGAATCTCCTCGCTATTACTCAATAGATACTAAACCATCATTACATTCATTCTTTTCAAGCTATGCTATACGAGCAATCACAGTAATCACATTCAAAAACAGTAATCACATTCAAAAAATCGGTGAGAAATTTTATTGGTACCATTGTAGTGTTTAAGTCTGTGACTGTATTCTTGGATATGTGCGTGTTTTTATCTCTCTTAGTAGTTGCTTCCGCTGTCTCTCCTCCTATCCTGTTTCTTGTCGGTAGTTCCGCCCAAATTGGACATGGCGTCAGCACGCGGTGGTTGGTTACAGAGAGACAGTAGAGTGTTTCTAATCCTGTCTAACTATTGGTGAGCTATTGGTGTTCATTTGGTGTGGGGAAAACTTCAAATTCCTTTGACCTGATCTCTTTTACTCTGGCTCCGAATACGGAACAATTTAATCACCGCCGCAAAGATGATTTGATCAAAATTGCTGATTTCTTCAAAATTTGTGTGTCAAGGAATGCTTCAAAAAAGGAAATCAAAACGTATTTGCATCAGCGAATCGTACCTGAAGGGACGGGAGTGGGTGGTGCAGATGGGAGTGCTGCTTCGTCGGTAACAGCTGAAGAGAAGCCTTCTTCTACTCTCTCCCACCTCCCGGGTTCCCGTTGTTTGCGCCACCCAGCAGAACGATGATGTTCCCACCATCAGATCCACTGCTGGCGGTAAAATTGAAGGAATTTGAAATGGAAGTTAAATGTGAAGAGACTGCGGGTAGAAGGCTTAGGCTAAGGGAACTGGAAGGAACAATTTCGGAGAGATCACGGTCTGTCTCAGCCGGCTGTGGGCTCACCGATAAGTTCCCCAACATCTCCATCGTTTGCTCCGTTTCCCACAGGCCCAACGCCTGCCTCGTCCAGTCCTGCTGCTCCTGCTCTGGACACAGCGAATGTGTCTGTTTTCGATGTGAGTGAATTTGGTTCCGCCGTTTAGGGAGGCAGTGGATGGCTACTTCACGGCGTTTGAGCATGTGGTGGCTACACTGCAGAAGCCAAGAGAGATGTGGGCTCTCCTGCTGCAGTGCAAATAAACTGGAAAAGCACAGGAAGGTTGTTCCGCGTTGCCAGTGGAACATAGCTTAGGTTATGATGTTAAACAGACTGTACTCCGAGCTTATGAACATGTGCTGGAAGCACACAGGCAATAATTTAAAGCTCACAAGAAAACAGTGATTTGATTTTTACATCAAAATTTGTCATAATTTATAAATAAAAGGCATTTTTAGTACCATGATTTTAGCCCTTCTGCTCTGAACACTCTGTTTTAAGGGGTGTGTCTGCTTGGAGACTTCAGTGTAAACACCCACTGCTGTGATTGGCTAACGTCTTTACATTTGAAATAGTAATATTCTCTCTTTTAGCTCATTTTTACTATTACAGCTCTCATGGTTAACTAATCGTGAAAAGTGTTGCATTACATCTATGGCATCTGTGCAACTCAGTTTCTGTACACTAACGAATGCTTTCATCTTCACTAACAGTGCAAACGTGATATATTTAAGAGATTTGTTGAATAAAACGTGAGTCACTGATAAACTCTCTCTGTTTGATTGACAGCTCCAGCACTAGCTGCTCAAACGATTGCAAAGGGAGCTTTCTTGATTGCTTCCTTTATAGATTTTAATCACCGTTAAATAACAGATTATTTTCATCCTACTAAGAAAAACAACGCAAGTTGACATTTAGTCACTGGTCTGATTTACTGACACACAGACAAAGAACATCTGACTACATGAATCATCACATTTCAGATCAGGCTTTAGAATGAACAGTAAGGCCGGTTTCACACTGCACACATTAGAAGGGCGTAAGCAGCGCATATTTTTTTCGGCGCCCATGTTTACAGATTAGAGCCTTCACATCTCACGCAGAGGCGGCGCGGCAGCACGTAGCAGGAGCAGAAGCAGCAGTGCCGCGGTCGTTTCAGCGCAGAGTCTATTTTTGCCATGCTGCTCATGCTGAATTAAAGCTACAGTGGATTGTTCTTGATCAAAACTGACCTGATTAACATGGAAAATAACAAATTTCACCATGAAATCATGTAGTAAAATGTCCCGTGTGTTTCACGATCACCATATGACATCCAGCGCTGAGAAAAAGAAAAAAAAACACACGAAAACAGTGGGGCTGTGCTCAGAATATCGATACAGCGATACATCGTCATGAACTCCTGACGATGCGCATATCGATACAGCAGCTGCCATATCAATACTGAATGTAATCAACGCGACGCGAGCAGCAGTGCAAGACATTCAAAATGCAGAAGAGGTTTTCAGTTAATGAATGAACGGAACATTGCAGCGCCTCACATCCATCAAATAGCAATACTCTTTGTGCTTTGTTTCTATTGATCTAAAACAGTCTCAGATTTCCAATTACGTCCATTTTATTACGAAATTCAAAAACATAAATACCGTGTTGGTGCTGTGGCGTGAGATCGCTCTGCCGCAGCTCAGCTCTAGTCTAGAGAAGTGGCCGTGCGCAGCGCATGTGAACGGATCTTTTCTTCCACCTTAATACTTAATACCAGTTACAGCGCGAAATAAACATGAATGAACATCTGAACGTGTGTTAAAAGATACAGTACAACTTACCGAAACCCGTATCATGTCATATGGAATCGCTCAATCAGTGTTTCAAACGCGGATAGGTGTAAAACAGCTTGTAAACAATGTCATGTAACGTCACATTTACCTCAGAAAAAAACATAGTGTCCATAAACTCGTTAGTCAGCTAGAAAAATTGACTCTAGAGCGGAGCATTTTGCTAAATATATTTGTATTCATTGTAATTTTTAATGTTCTTCGATATTTAATGCATGTTTGAATTAATCTGGCAAGTTTTTATAAGTCACCATTTAAATGTTTATATTTCAAAAAATATGTATATGATTATGTAATTTATAAAGTTAATATTATAACTTTATTATTATAAAAAACAATGTCATTTAGTGTAATTTAAGTGTTTGTACAAATCAGTTCATTTTTACCTTTAATATTATAGTAGGCTACAACTGACTCCCATAGTTTACAGCGTTAGTTAAGAGATTTGTTTTCCCAAATTTGTTTTAGATTTTAGATTTATCGCGAGATTTGTTTTACATTCCAAAATTTGCCATGTATTGTACCTGATATATATCCAAAATAATCAATATTGAACCCAGCCTTTCCAATGTTTTTTTGTGAAAATGTATTTATTTCACTTAACTCAGTTTTTTTAATGACAAACACAAAATAGTTCTAACACTGGTTATTCAATAAACAGATATTACTGTTACTAAACTCTGCTCAAAAGAAATTTAATTCCAAATTGATCCATATCGTGATACGTAGCGTATCGCGACTTCAGTATTGTGATGCGTATCGTATCGCGCCATTGTTGGCGATACACAGCCCTAGAAAACAACACTGCCAGAAGTTTTTGCCCAAACTTCAAAAGACTGTTTAAATTATTAAAACTAGAAGCACATCTTAACTTTAATGTTACAGTTATCATGTGAACTACTTATATACAACATGTTATATGCATGTGTGTATGAGACAGAGGGGAACACGGTCGCATTTGCAGCAGATATATGCTGGCCATCATAAATCAAAGCATGAGACAGACAGGGTTCGGAGGAGAAGACCGGAAAATGTGACATAATGGACAATATTCGTCTGTCAGCTGCGCGAGACTAACACTGCCGGTGTGAACGCACAACGGGCTTCCGCGGCTCCCGCTCTCCATACGCACCGCTCCTGCCCTGCCAACACTGCTTGCGCGTGCGGTGTGAAGCCGGCGTTACTCACATGTTGCATTACCGTCGAGCCCAGGCACTGCACAATATTTTGTAGTCCTCGACGGCATGTTTATTGCGTTGTAGCTCGATCTGCTTTAACCCCTCTGGCATATGTTACATGTGCGAATCGGTGGGTGGGGCTAAACAGGCAGTGATGCAGTAGGCGTTGATCTTCTTTTGTTGAGGCGGTGTTTCACCACACAATGATGTCAAGGTGAGGCATATTCTGAGATCTCTCGTTTGCTGGGCCTGGTGTCAATAAAAGCTTTTCTTTGACTTACAAGGAAGTTTTCAGCTCTGAAACTTACAGGATATTCTTATATTACCATGACCTTTTATATATCAAAAGCTCAAGGGAAAGTTGATTTCTCAATTCATAACCCCTTTAACAAAACACATAATCTGTTCAAATCAAAAGAAGCCATTTAAAATTATCATGAAGAAAATTGTTTTATTAAATCATCGCTGACTAAAAATATTAATAAATAATATTCACCAACAATACTTTCTTGCCACAGATCAGACATTCTGAATTCTGATTTTTAAACACATTCTAGGGGGGCAAGTTTAGACAGACACAGATATCAAGAATCAACATATGAATCTCAACAACAGTGTTAATTTTGACAGAAAATTTTGATTTAGTTTTAATGATTTATTAAAATCGTAGTCTTTTGACTAAAATGCCATTTAGTTTTAGTCATATTTTAGTCACCTGAATTGTTTTTAGTTTTAGTCTAGTTTTAGTCTCCTAAAATCTAACGAGTTTAGTTAAATTGTAATACATTAAGCATTTAAGCATTACATAACTGACTGACACCTGAACTGACATTTTGACATCATTTTGTTTTTGACATTAAAAATACACGAAAGAGCTCAATTCACTTTTTTGTCTGTTTTTTTAAAACATCTATATAGTTTTCATAACTTTGTATTTCTGTTTTAGTCAGTATATCAGGTTCAGCTAAAGCTTCAAATAAGTTTATTTATTATTTTTTTTTATTTGAGTTAACATTTATTTAATTGGCCCCACTTTATATTAGGTGGCCTTAACTACTATGTACATACATCAAAAAAAAAGTACAATGTTCTTACGGTGTTCATATTGTATTGCAAAACACTTTTGCTGATATTGAGGTGGGATACAGGTAGAGTTAGGGACAGGTGTGGTGGTATGGGTAAGTTTAAGGGTAGGGTTAGGGACAGGTCTGGTGGTATGGGTAAGTTTAAGGGTAGGGTTAGGGACAGGTGTGATGGTATGGGTAAGTTTAAGGGTAGGGTTAGGGACAGGTGTGGTGGTATGGGTAAGTTTAAGGGTAGTGTTAGGGACAGGTGTGGTGGTATGGGTTAGTTTAAGGGTAGGGTTAGGGACAGGTGTGGTGGTATGGGTAAGTTTAAGGGTAGGGTTAGGGACAGGTGTGGTGGTATGGGTAAGTTTAAGGGTAGTGTTAGGGACAGGTGTGGTGGTATGGGTAAGTTTAAGGGTAGGGTTAGGGACAGGTCTGGTGGTATGGGTAAGTTTAAGGGTAGGGTTAGGGACAGGTGTGGTGGTATGGGTAAGTTTAAGGGTAGGGTTAGGGACAGGTGTGGTGGTATGGGTAAGTTTAAGGGTAGGGTTAGGGACAGGTGTGGTGGTGTGAGTAAGTTTAAGGGTAGGGTTAGGGACAGGTGTGGTGGTATGGGTAAGTTTAAGGGTAGGGTTAGGGACAGGTGTGGTGGTATGGGTTAGTTTAAGGGTAGGGTTAGGGACAGGTGTGGTGGTGTGGGTTAGTTTAAGGGTAGGGTTAGGGACAGGTGTGGTGGTGTGGGTAAGTTTAAGGGTAGGGTTAGGGAAAGGTGTGGTGGTATGGGTAAGTTTAAGGGTAGGGTTAGGGACAGGTGTGGTGGTGTGGGTAAGTTTAAGGGTAGGGTTAGGGACAGGTGTGGTGGTGTGGGTAAGTTTAAGGGTAGGGTTAGGGACAGGTGTGGTGGTAAGGGTAAGTTTAAGGGTAGGGTTAGGGACAGGTGTGGTGGTGTGGGTTAGTTTAAGGCAGTGGTCGCCAACCCGTCGATCGCGATCGACTGGTCGATCTTTATCACTGTCCCGGTAGCTCCCGATAAATAACCGAAAAATAATTAACAACATGTAACAAGTAGAATTATGTACCGCTCCTTTAATGCAGAAGGCAGTCCGTGCCGTGGACGGAGCGCGTGCTGTGAACGTCGCATGCGTGTAATATTTCTGTTGCTCTCACTGTTTATTTTCTGTTCAGTAACACAGTTGTTAGTGAAGTTTTTTGCAAACTGCCCAATGTGCGCGTGGGATCGACGACGCTGATAATAACCCCCTGTGAAATATCAGATACGTGAGTTTTGCTTTCACTTGACTAACGTTACAACCATTCAGGCCAGCTATCCGGCCTCTCTGTGTAAAGCCGTACAAACACATTATCAAGGCACGAAATCGCTCCTTATGCTCCCAAAATGTATTCTCTGCAACCTCAATTCACACAGCACAAATCGACCCGATGCTATAGTTATGACAGCGCTACTGCAAAGGAATAACTCTTCAGCAAACTGCCGCAAAGGAAAGTAAAAGTTGCAGACGCTCATACACAATCATTATCATTAAAAGAAAAGTAACTAAATGATCAGTGCTTATGCCACTCTCTCTCCTATTGCAGTCCTTGATTTGAAATTAGCTGTTTTGATCAATACAATGCAGCTTATTTGTTGATTTCGGTGACGTGAACTCCATTAGAAATGCATATAACGTGGGAATTGAAGACACCACATTTATGTGACCAAGTGTAAATGGAATCGTTCTGATAAATCAGATATCTGATCTGTAAAACACGAAGTGGACCAGGTATAAATAGTCTGTTAACTGTTAATACTGCTAATAACTGTTCGGGATGCTTGAAATAGGAAGAAAAATATAAATATTGAATTGGGGAGGGAGGGGGGTTAAATGAATGTATCTCTGAACGAAACTCTCTCCAGAATAATTTTGATGGCATTTTACAGCGGTACCCAAAGAAACGCTTCTTTTCCATAAGCACCATCTACTGTCAAAAAGTGAATTAGCATTTTTATTCAGTCCATCTGTTTTTGTTTTGTGCAGGTGTGTCTTATGTATCAATTTCACAAAGCTAAAGCTGAATAAAGTCTTGAAATTGTGCAATCTAATTTAAATAAAAAAACACTGCTCATGCTACATGTGTGTATCTTTGTTTGGGTAGTGATTAAAATGCAATGGTTGCCTCACATTTCAAATGGCTATTTTTTTTAAGGCTAGTTTGGGCTGTTATAGAGCAAATAAACAACAAAATAATTTGCTTAAGCAAAGAAAAAGAAAAAAAACCACAGATGTTCTCGAAATAAATAAAAAAACCTCTGAATCGGCCATGAAAAATCTATAAGTAGATCTTGCCTGGTTTAAGGGTAGTGTTAGGGACAGGTGTGGTGGTATGGGTAAGTTTAAGGGTAGGGTTAGGGACAGGTGTGGTGGTTGTGGGTAAGTTTAAGGGTAGGGTTAGGGACAGGTGTGGTGGTATGGGTTAGTTTAAGGGTAGGGTTAGGGACAGGTGTGGTGGTGTGGGTAAGTTTAAGGGTAGGGTTAGGGACAGGTGTGGTGGTATGGGTAAGTTTAAGGGTAGGGTTAGGGACAGGTGTGGTGGTATGGGTAAGTTTAAGGGTAGGGTTAGGGACAGGTGTGGTGGTGTGGGTTAGTTTAAGGGTAGGGTTAGGGACAGGTGTGGTGGTATGGGTAAGTTTAAGGGTAGGGTTAGGGACAGGTGTGGTGGTATGGGTAAGTTTAAGGGTAGTGTTAGGGACAGGTGTGGTGGTGTGGGTAAGTTTAAGGGTAGGGTTAGGGACAGGTGTGGTGGTATGGGTTAGTTTAAGGGTAGGGTTAGGGACAGGTGTGGTGGTATGGGTAGTTTAAGGGTAGGGTTAGGGACAGGTGTGGTGGTGTGGGTAAGTTTAAGGGTAGGGTTAGGGACAGGTGTGGTGGTGTGGGTTAGTTTAAGGGTAGGGTTAGGGACAGGTGTGGTGGTATGGGTAAGTTTAAGGGTAGGGTTAGGGACAGGTGTGGTGGTATGGGTAAGTTTAAGGGTAGGGTTAGGGACAGGTGTGGTGGTATAGGTAAGTTTAAGGGTAGGGTTAGGGACAGGTGTGGTGGTATGGGTAAGTTTAAGGGTAGGGTTAGGGACAGGTGTGGTGGTATGGGTAAGTTTAAGGGTAGGGTTAGGGACAGGTGTGGTGGTATGGGTAAGTTTAAGGGTAGGGTCAGGGACAGGTGTGGTGGTATGGGTAAGTTTAAGGGTAGTGTTAGGGACAGGTGTGGTGGTATGGGTTAGTTTAAGGGTAGTGTTAGGGACAGGTGTGATGGTATGGGTAAGTTTAAGGGTAGGGTTATGGACAGGTGTGGTGGTAAGGGTAAGTTTAAGGGTAGGGTTAGGGACAGGTGTGGTGGTATGGGTAAGTTTAAGGGTAGGGTTAGGGACAGGTGTGGTGGTATGGGTAAGTTTAAGGGTAGGGTTAGGGACAGGTGTGGTGGTGTGGGTAAGTTTAAGGGTAGGGTTAGGGACAGGTGTGGTGGTATGGGTCAGTTTAAGGGTAGGGTTAGGGACAGGTGTGGTGGTATGGGTAAGTTTAAGGGTAGGGTTAGGGACAGGTGTGGTGGTGTGGGTAAGTTTAAGGGTAGGGTTAGGGACAGGTGTGGTGGTATGGGTCAGTTTAAGGGTAGGGTTAGGGACAGGTGTGGTGGTAAGGGTAAGTTTAAGGGTAGGGTTAGGGACAGGTGTGGTGGTAAGGGTAAGTTTAAGGGTAGGGTTAGGGACAGGTCTGGTGGTGTGGGTAAGTTTAAGGCTAGGGTTAGGAGTAAGGGAAGTGTCAACTGTTTAATTACAAATGTAACTACAGAAATTAAATACAAATGTAATTACATACAGGTTTTTTAAAAAATGTAAGTACAATGTAAAGACATGTATGTACACAATAAGTGCATTGTATCAAATGATTAATTAAAATGTTAGTACATAGTTAAGGCCACCTAATATAAAATGGGTCCATTTAATTTCAAGTAATGAAGTTTTATTTTAACCGTTTTAGTGAACTATTATAACCCTGATACTTTATTGAATATGTGTCAAATACTGGTCTTTCCTCCTGACTATACATTAACCCTTAATCGTCCCTTGGGGTCCAGCTGACCCCACTGGACTTTTCCTCCATTTTTTAAAAGTGTTCCCTTCATCTCAGGGCCATTAGACTCGGTGACTTTTCCTACATAATCTATCTAAACATGCACAAAAAATCTGGGCTTGATTTGGTTGTTCTAAAGGTGTGTTAAAAAAAAATTACCGTTTAAGTCCCTCGGGGTCAGATTGACCCCACATTGAAAATGAATGGGAAAGTGTAAAAAATACATTTTTTTCACATTTTTTTGTCAATTTTTTTTACTAAATCCAGTATAAATCTGAAAATTTCCACATTTATATCAAGGTCTGGTCCTAGAGCATAAACACAAAGTGGAACAAACTTTCTGTCTCATACACACACGCACATACACACACACAAACACACACATGTGTGTGACTGCAACAGAGAGCATTTTTATAGAAACTGGCAAATAAAATCAACAAAACTGGCATAAATCTGAAATATTTTCATACATAAATGAAATACTAATACTAGAGCACAAATGCAATATGGAACAAGCATGTTCACTGACACGCACACACACACAAACACAAACACAGGTGTCTGGAGCATTTTTTTGGATTTTGGCAATGAATGGGAAAATGTAAAAAATGCTTTTTTTTTCACTTTGTTTGTAAAAAAAATAAACTAAATCCAGTATAAATCTGAAAATGTCTACATTTATATCAAGATCTGGTCCTAGAGCATAAACACAAAGTGGAACGAACTTTCTGTCTCATACACACACGCACACACACGCACACAAACACACACATGTGTGACTGCAACAGAGAGCATTTTTTATAGAAACTGGCAAATAAAATCAACAAAACTGGCATAAATCTAAAAAAATTCCATACATAAATGAAGGACAAATACTAGAGCACAAATGCAACATGGAACAATCATGAGAAAGAGAGGGAAAAGGGCAAATAAAAGAAAGATGAACGGCAGCTTAACTTTTGCATAACTTCCCTATGGACCTCTATTGGATAATGTGGTCATTGCACTCTCTTTCTCTTTAACTATAATTCCTAATGTTTTTCCACAAACCTACAGATGGCGGTATTCTATCCCTAACACATAGAGCAATGTCCAAAAACTATTTATATTTATTTAAGATCATCATTCAAGTGATTTTTTCATAAAAAAATGATTTTTAATGAGCCAATTTATGACATAGTTAAGTATTTGTGCAGTAAATAGGTAAAAAACTACCAAATACCCACAAAAACACAGCATAAATGTATAGTTGAGAAGTAAATAAAAAAAATTATATATAGTTTTCCATGTAAAAAAATTATATTTCCTTATGCAATCGCTCTGTAAAAGCTTGGGGTCTATCTGACCCCAAGGGACTCAAACGTAAACCCTACTTGAGGGGCGATTAAGGGTTAAATGGGAATTAAATTAAATACAGTTTATTATGTAAGCAAAAACAAATATATTATGTGTGACTTTTAATTATAAACAAGCTCGAAATACACCGGGACTTTTATTTTGAAATGTATGCACCTCTGTTGCAGTTGCAGCTGCTCATTCAAGTTCAGATTAGTACAACCGTCTAAAACATATAACTATATAAACATTGTAAAGTAAACATTGTCATTATTCATCAGCATTAGTTCATAAACAATTGCGTGGCATAAATGTGCGCTATTCATTGATTGTGAACCGCTCTGAAGCGCTGGATTGGGGATGAGCCGTGTTTTCCAGCATCAGCACGTTCAGATCAAATATGCGCATCTGTTACTCAGGACATCAGTTCTGACTGGATCTCTTCCCTTATCGTCCCTCCCTAACATTTTGTCTCGTTTTTATTTGTTGACGAAAACGACAGTTGATTTTCGTCATAGTTTTTGTCATCCAACACTAGTTTTATTTAGTTATCGTCTCGTTTTCGTCAGTGAAAAAAGGTTGTTGAAAATTATGACGAAAATTATTCATCAACGAAATGAACACTGCTCAACAATGGTGACATACTTAATGTTGCAATGCATGCTGGGAGCCATGAGTTTTATACTGTGGTGGTTTAGTAGGGCTGGAGCTAAACTCTGCAGGACATCAGCTCTCTAGGACCGAACTTGCCTAACCCTGACTTCGAGTCCCAAGAAGCTCTAAAGCGATTCCACCAAACGATCTTTGCTGCGTACATTTTGTGTGGAAACAGGGCGGCTCTGGGATGATGGGTTATCATGGGTTAAGCTCTCGCCATCTCATGCGTGTGAGATGGCGATAGCATATTTGGCTGTGAAGCAAAAGCAAATGAAAGCGGTTTGATAGACTTAGTATTGGTATTACTGCCTATCCCAGGATCAGCTCAAGCATAGCTTTCCAGTCCATAATTTATTTTATATAGTTATTCCAGTGGAACGAAAACTGAGACCGATTACGTTATTTGTACCATGGATCGTAGAAAGAAAACTCTTGTTTGCCATATTAACATGCTCAAGCCATACGTACAAAAATCCAGTGACGTTCAGATCGATTGAGTCCCCGTCACGCTATAGTGTCGTCTGTGGTTGAAACTGATTGCAATGGCTGGTTTGATCGGGAAGAAGTGACTGTGCCAACTGGACTTTTGAATTCAGAAATGAAGGCTATAGATGAGCATTTATCTTACCTTTGTGATTCTCATCGGAGAGATATTATGTTAATGAAACAGTTTTCAGCGCTTTTTTCTGACACGCTCAAACAAAAGTTTTGTTCCATGATATTGATGTTATTGATTCTTTTTCCCCCTCTCATTGCTTTCATTTTTCTTTTGTTAGTGGCATGTGTCCCACTGTTATACCAAGTACGTGTTTATTTATGAACGCTGTAGGCGCCTTTTACTTTTGATATACTTTTCTCCTGTATGTTTAGTTTAGGAGTTTATGTTTAGCCTATTGACACTCCAATGTCATGACAGAGACAGTATTTGACCAACAGAGATCTAAAATAATACATTCAGTGTGTGCAGTTTTATCAAGTGTGGCTTAATCAATGCATGTATTTTTAAACACATATTTGAGGTGATTGTAGTGAGTTTACTGATGCACAGGAGAGGAACACTGTACCGCCACTGAACATGCCAGCAGTGAAACATCACACATGTGCTCTTAAAGATGTCCTGTAGAGCTGGATGTGGTTGAAGAGACAGACGGGGGAGGAAATGGTTATTTTTGTTACTGACGCCACATTGTTCACTCAGTATGGAAGAGAACGAGCGTAACGTCTGTCACACAGAATTTGGTGTTTTATTTAAGCGAAACACTTCATCATGTGGGACGTCCTGCTGCTCTTTTCCAGCATCTGTACAGGTGAGTTTGAGACTCTGAGCTCTTTTACACAGAGTTTGACATGTTCTCTTGTTTTTCCTCTGTTATCACATGATCATCAGACTCATATGGATGATATCTGTAAGTTATTCTGGTCTGCTTATGACTCTTGCTCACACAGAACAGCTCTATATAATGATATTTGTGTTTTCAGCTGTTGTTGTTGGTGATCCAGAGACAGTTATAGGACACAGAGGAGAGAGAGTTGACATCAGATGCTCATATGAATCTGGATATGAAACAAATCCAAAGTATTTTTGTAAAGGCGAGTGTATCTTTGGGATTAAAAACATCATGGTTAAATCAGGATCTCCAGATAAAGACGAGAGATTCTCTCTGACTGACGACACGACGGCCAGAGTTTTCACCGTCACCATCACTGATCTGAGAACAGAGGATGAAGGCAAATACTGGTGTACTGTGGAGAGGACTTTTCCTAATGATGTCTATTCAGAGATTATGTTGCAGGTTAAACTGGGTAAGTGATTCATGCAACATACAAATGTATCTATAGTAGAAATGTAGATGTCCGCAGCTTCATATATTATTATATAAAGGTTGATGTACTGCTTAATTCATGGTTCTATGCGGTTTTCAGATGAGTGTGCTAATATATAAATGTTATGAATGGATCTTTCCTTTCAACCTTCAGATAACAAGACCCCTGAGGTTTCAACAATCATCCCAGTTTCAGTCACAAGTGAATCAGAAATGAATCCAACTATCAGCGTCACAGACCATCAGATCTCCTCGACAGGTCACTTCATCTCTTTCTTATACTCTTCCTCTGTCAACATCTCTTAAGCCTTTAATATGCTTTACGTCTGGTTATTTCCTCACCTGACACAGGTAAACATCTCTCCAAATCTCGACGTCCGTCTCTCTCCCCGTCGGACCAAGAAGTCAAAGGTCAGACAGACGGTTGTCATGGCAACATGACTTTCATTTAGCATCACATCGGTCTTATTTCATGCAGTCGTCTTTGATTTATTCACCAATTATTATTTTGATTCTGTGATATTCTGATTCTTTCTTGTGTTTCTCAGGTTCATTTGTGATGATCGTCACTGCTGGGGCTTTGGTTTTACTCCTGATAGCAGTTCCACTGGTTATAGTGGCTGTGAGGAAGAAAAACAAGACTGAAGGTAATATTTTACACCAAATACTTGACATGCATGAGAATCTTATAATTATGACCTAAAGATAACTGAAGACGTGAGTGTCTAAGAAAGACTAATGTTGCTCAGGTCTGCTGTCGTCCTCCATTGTAGTGTTTAATCCAGTGATTTATGAACAGGTGAGGCAGCACAAACTGCTGATTATGGTTATTAATATTAAACACATTGTCTTGCTGAACACTGTAATGACACTGAAACTGGGCTGTGATTGCGTCTTCAGACATTGAATCTCTATCAGCTTGTGTGTGAAGGATTATATTCATGTGTTCAACTGTAAATAGATTCTCTTTGAGTTCTTGTGTCTGTTAACTAACTCTTGTTTCCTGTGATTATAGATCAAAGACACTGGACGTCACTGTAATCCAGAGGACACACACACAGAAACAACTGGATTTTACAGCTGTGTTTCAGAAACTAATGTCATATGAGACTCGAGCACTCCATCAACACCACAGCACATATGAGCTCATTAATATAAGATAACAATACATTTTACTACATAATTAATCATATTCATCATCATAGTTTATAATTGAGCTTGTTTTGTCTCCTCTACTTCCCATAAAGAGTTCAGAAAGATCAGATTCTTCTTCATGACTTGATCATTTGGTCTTTTTTTTTTTAAAGTATCATTAGTGTGTCAGTTTTACATTTAATTGTTATGTTTACAGCTAATAAATGTATATTTTTTAATATAAATTTAATAAATGCGTTAAATTCTGAAGCTGAATATGTTTCATGAGATACCTTCATTCTGCAGTTTAATGTTATTCTGGGTTGTGGTGTGGAGTGTATATTTTATATCATTATTAATATCATGATTGTGTAAGTCTGTAGTTATGAATGTGTATATGGATGTTCAGGGTTTGTCTGGTTAGTTTCATCTTCTCCTGCTGGTTGATGTTGAAACTACAATAATCTGCTGCCAAAGATCATCTTTATCCATTCATGACCAATCAAAAGTAGATATGAATCATTGCAAACAACATATAAAAACAACATCCTATACATGTACATACATAGATTTTGTTCTATCTTTTAGCCTTTTAGTATGCAACATTGATATTAATGTGGCAACCACGAAGGACAGACAAAGGAAAAGAGAGTTCAATAAAGAAATAGATTGTACTCTGAAGGGACAAAGACCACTGCATATGTTTGATCTTAGACTACGCCACCCTGGGACTTTCACCACGAGAATATTAACAGCGTTAATAATAGCGTTAACAATATTAACATTATTTCCCCACTAAAGACAGGAAGACATAGAGACATGGGTATTTATGCAAAATTACAAAAAAAAGTTCATTATAATTGATAAAAACCTGAGACACACACAAAAAGGGACAAGCCCCAAACATTCAAATGCAAATACAATGTAAAAAAAAAAAATGCTGCAGCCTCTATTAAGAGGTGCCCTCACAAGAGATGCATACATACCTAGTTCATATTTACCTAGGATGGCTTGATGAGTAAATCATGGGCTAATTTTCATTTTTCACTATCCCTTTAATGTACACTTCTTATACCGTTTTATTCAGCTCTAAAAGTGATTTTTATGGACTGGAAACAGACGCTTCATCTTTTGTGTGATGAACAATTGTAGCACATGTGTCAATTAATATTGCACTTGCAGCTAGTATTAATCATAGGCCAGTAGGTTCAACAATGGAGGTGTAATAAAAACAACACTGTTGAATTAAAAGTAAATCTTTAGTGAAATTGAAATTTCTTTTTAAAGGAAAATAAAATAAAACTCAATCCATGTCACAATATTTGTTCAATAATAAATCACAGTTACATGAACTTTCAATTAAATTCACTGTAATTGAACAAGTTCACTTGACTCCTTTTGATTGGGTGCACCCTCTAGCTATGAATATCTTCCTAGAATAACACACCTTCAATATCAAATACAAATGTTCACAATTGTAAAGGTGGACAGTTCACTCAAAACCATATTCAAAATTAAATCCTTGATATTGAACACAAGGCAAAAATAATGGTTCAGAAGAAAAGAGTTCAATAAATCACTGAAAAGATTCGTTGAAAGGATCAGTTCAAAGGGTTCAGTTCAAAAAGTCCAGTTGCAAGATTCAGTTGGAAGTTTCGGTTCAAAGATTTGGTTCAAAGATTCAGAAATCCGTAGATTCGCTGAAAACGATTCAATAGTTCAAGAGAAAAATCTATTTGAGCAAAACAAAAATACTCGTTGAGCTCTCTCACAAAACAATGCTCAAAAATGAAAACTCAAACAGGCAATCAGATCTTTCCTACCCAATTCCTCAGGTGTTTGTTTGAATCTCAAATCTCACAGTTCACAATGTTCATCTCACTGGGAAAGGCTCGCCATCTGGAATGAATCGTCACGATCACGCTGAATTGAACAGTTCCAGCGTAGGCAAAAAAAACACGACCTGCATGTGCAACAGGCAGTTTTTAGTTCACAACACACATTAAATTCACTGCTTCTAGCTTAACAACAGTACATAGTATCACTTGTTACCTTATTTAGCATATAACAGTTATATTTCCATTGGAATTGGACAGCTTAGGTAACATTACACTGCTCAACTAACATAAAACGACATCAACAACAAAATATGAACATAAGGAACTCATATACACACTGTCTTTTAACCATTACATCTCTTTCACCTTGTTAAACATCAGCTCTTATCAGCATTTCATTCTGACAAAGAAATACGTTTTCAATCTCTCTCAATTGAACACATTACTCATTTAATCACATTTATGACAGTTCAACTAGCGTGGTGGGGCGGGCCTTCAATGTAAATCTCACGTAATTGGACAATCATTAAGATGTCAATCATCACACTGACTTGCATTTCACTTTGATTTCACTATTTTTCTTACATGTTTTATTCATTTCTAGTTTTATTTTATTATTTTAAAAGACTATTTAATAATTTCCTTTTTATACATTTATTTATTTATTTATACAGGGTTACACAATCAGTAAAGTTTTGGCCATCATTTGGACAGGGTCCTCTACAACATGCTTGTACTGATAGTGGATATAAGCAAGATGCAACATAAGTTATAACCGTAATTAAACTAAACTAAACTATACCTGTTCTATCTCCATGCAGCAGATATTCTCTGGCTCATTAGTGTCTGAGTCCGGTTCGAACTGAACACCTTTAGTTTCTGACATGTTCTGCTGTTGTTGCACAAACTCTTGAAGCTCCGCCCTCTTCTTGAAGGAATGGACAGGGAGCAGAAGCTCATTTGCATTTAAAGGGACACAAAAACGGTGTGTTTTTGCTCACCCCCAAAAAGTGGCAATTTTAACATGCTATAAAACATGATCTGTGGGCTACTTTGAGTTAAAATATCACATACACACTCTGGGGACATCAGATACTTATTTTATATCTTGTCCAAAGTGGCATATGATGTCCCCTTTAAAGCGAAAATAAAACAGCATTGGGCTCATCTCTCTCTTTCGGCAAGAATCCAAATATGCTTCCATATTTGCCATCAAAAGTTAGGTTGCTAAACTATTATTCATCATGTAAACAAGGATTTGTACTTTACTTGTGTTCCAATATCCAAGGAAAACAGCATCCTTCACATGCGCAAAAATGTGGAAATGGCTGTACGCATAGTCTTCGGTTGTACGTTTGTTTCATAAATGAGACCCAGTGTCTTCTTTTATCTTCAGCTGATTTCATCTAAAGCTATGGCTGAAGTCAATTGTGTTTCTTGTGTTTCTCTGTCCTTCAGTGATTCTGCTCATTATCATCAGGTGTTCATCAGTAATGGCAAATCAACACTTAATTAATCTCTTAATTATCTCATTAACTTTAACACTACTTCAGTATTACTTTAACACTGCTTTCCCTGTCCAATCTTTTTTTCCCCTCGTTTCAAGAAATATCCGTGTACACAGGAGAGCACTAAAACCGACTCAAAATGATGTAGTATACATGCCAGGCCAGTATGTGGCGCTGTAATTCTGCCACAGAAATACATTATCTCACGGAGAAGAAGAGTTGTGGCTAGAAGGGGTACAGCAATGGTAGGAAGTGAGGCAAAATCTCACTAATAAATAAATTTGCTACTTACCAGATTGTGTTTTATTAACGCCTACACCCTAAACCTACCCTTACAATAATGCAAATACAGTAATTAAATGACGCGATATTGATGTGTGCATGCCCAGTGCCCGTAGTTGTATCCCTTCTAGTCTTTACCATGCAGGACGTGGTGTGATGACATCACCGTTTCACAAAATATACAGATTGGCTGTACACACGAAAACGCAAGGGTGTCATTTTCAGATTTATCCACTCTGGGACCCGGTTCCAAAAAATATCGGACTCATGCTCCCAAAACGCCAGATCCGTGTGGACGAAACGCTGATACGGCGCAATTTTTTTATGTATACAGCTAAACGCGTCTCCGTGTGGACGGGGCCTCTCTGGGGATTTTGCTGTGTATCTCACCAGCGGATATTACGCCAACACGTCTGTTTAGAGAGTTGTTAGGTGTGATTGGCCCATTTGTATTCTTAGTATTAATATTACTCTTAGTAAAGCATTCTTATGATTATTTTAATGATTCTTTTATGGTTATTTATTCCATGGTTCATCTTTTCAAGCATAGTATTCTTGTATTCATTAATTTATGAATTATCATTTTGCCTATTGTGTCTTTTGATATCATATACTCATATTTGCTGTTCAAATCAGCTCCGCTTTGACAAAGTACATGTCAAAATTCTGCTTTCACTTCTCTAAAAAGCGAGACATGTTCCCCTGCAAAGGCTGGTATCAGGTTTAAGTTTAGCATAACGTCCAGACATGGTGTAAATACTTGTTTGGCTCTTGCTGCTTCTATAGTGTTAAAACCACAGTGTTGAGCTACACTTGCAGAATATACAACCAGAGGTCAGAGCAGATTCTTAGAAGAGATATTTCTGACATGATTAGCATCTTCCTGATCTGATCTGATCTGATCTGACCTTATAAATAAATATGGGCAAAGCTTGTTCATTGCTCTGCTCTTGCATCTCGCTCTCTTCTTCTGTTCCTTTGCTCTCTTGGCAACATTATTTTACTCAGAGATATTTGATTAAGGACTTTATTGTTTATTGTCACTTATTATAAAAAGCTGATTATTACTTACACATTCAATAAACCATTCATGGTTTTATTCTTATTATCCTTTTTTTCTCTACTTAAAAATCATAAAATAATTTTTGATTTATCACTTCTCTGTCTGACTGGATCTCACTACATCAGAAATATATATATAAAAAATTTAATTTTTATTATAAAAAGGGCAACAGAAAAAGCACTCAAAATTAAAGACAGGACAGAAACAGAGAGGACAGGAAACGGGTTGTGGTTGGTGAATTCACAGCTAAAAACTGAGAGGCGTTTTCACACCGAATGCACACAGTCACTGAACAGAGTTTGACTCTCATCACGTGAGACGAGAAACAAGCGTATTATTTTACTCTCCGCCGACAGATGAGAGCAGTTTTATTGGTGTTTGAGTTTCAGAAAGTGCTGTGAGGAACTGCTGAGAGTTTCAGACTGATTTACTGAACTGATGAAGAAATGAAGTTCCTGCTGACAGTTTGTGTGTTTCTGCTGACGGGTAAGTGCTCAAGATCTCTACTAAACCTGTTTATTATCTAATATTAATATATGTAATGTGTGTGTGTGTGTGTGTGTGTGTGTGTGTGTGTGTGTGTGTGTGTGTGTGTGTGTGTGTGTGTGTGTGTGTGTGTGTGTGTGTGTGTGCAGTGAGCAGTTCACTGTCTGTGGACATTACAGTGACAGGAATGGAGGGAGGACGAGTGAGCATTAAGTGCCCTTATACAGAAGGATATAAAGAATATCACAAATACTTCTACAAAGGACCTTCCAAAAAGCGTGTCCTTATCCTGCAATCTGATGGTGTAAAGACCAGTGGCAGATTCTCACTGAAGGATAATCGTCAGATCAGATCATTCACAGTGACCATCAGTGACCTGAGGATGGAAGATTCTGGACCGTACGGCTGTGGAGCTGGATATGAAAACTACCATCAAATCCAGCTGAATGTGATCAGAGGTGCCTGATGACATTAACTTTTTTGCTCACCAGCCGCTGTGGCTAGAGGTTTTCCAAAGTTTCTAGCCACCGCTACCATTTTAGGTTACACTTTATTTCGATAGTCCACTTTAAACATTCTACTAACTATAAGTAACTTTGCAACTACATGTCAACTAACTGTCATTAGAGTATTAGTTGACTGTCAGTAGACTGGTAGGTTATCTTTAGGTGTTAGGGTTCGGGTTAGTAGAATAAGTTGAATTGTAGTTGCCAAGTCAGTAGAATGTCTGTTGGGGGACAAACAAAATAAAGTTTTAGTAAATATGAATCAGACAGTCTACAAATACTCTAAAGACAGTTAGTTGACATGTAGTTGCAAAGTTACTTATAATTAGTAGAATGTCTAAAGTGGACTATCAAAATAAAGGGCCCTATCTTGCACCCAGCGCAATTGACTTTGTACACCGACGCATGTGTCATTCCTATTTTGCACCCGCGCAAAGCGCGCTTTTCCCTCCACAGAAGCACGTCGCTAAACTAGTGAATGAACTTGCGCTACCTGGGCGGTTCAGCGCAAAAAAGGAGGCGTGTTCCGGCGCAAACAATCCCTGGTGCTATTTTGCTGTTCCATTAAACAATTGCGCCACTGACCAGAAAAAACCTAGTCTAAAGTCAGTGGCGCGTTGCGCGTTGTTCATTATGCTATTTTAAGGGCGCATGCTTGACCATAATGTACACTCTAAAAAAAAAGGCTCGTAATCATAGGGGAACCTTTTTTAGTGCTATATAGCACCAATTTTGGTGCTTCAGTGGTTCTTCAGTGGTTCTTCAGAGGTGCTATATAGCACCTTAGTCAAAGAACCGGTGAAGAACCTCTGAAGAACCGCTGAAGAACCTCTGAAGAACCGCTGAAGCACCAAAATTGGTGCTATATAGCACTAAAAAAGGTTCCCCTATGATTACGAGCCAAGAACCATTTTTGGTGCAATATAGAACCTTTTTTTTTTTAGAGTGTATAGCGTGCACAACGCGCATACACTTTGCTCATGTAATCTACACAGATGCAACAGTTATTTTTGCAAATCATAAATTGTTACACTAAAAAAATATTAACACATGAGATATCTTCATCTTCATCCGTCATATGACGGAAATCATTGTGGTGTGCCACGAAGATGTGAAAAAATAGGCATAAATCTAGCTTACAAATGATTCAGGCTAATTGTAATAATTAAGGATAAGACCTGTTTGCCCAATAGTGGCAAGACATATATGTATATAAGGACATCTGACAAATTGGTTTGTCCGTCAAGAACCAGGAAAAAAAATCGAATGAAAAACTGAAAAAACTGAAAGACTGAAAAAAAAAGACTGTGAAATCACCTTTACCAAAATGTACAACATTACAACTTCACTTCTCTGTCTTTCACTGCTCTTACAAGCACATCAGTCTCCTCGGCTGTGAACCGCTCCTGGCGTGCGCCTGGTAAATACGCCATAATAATAGCAATCCATAATGGAACTTGCGCACCTGCTTTTAAAGGGAATGTTGGATGACGCTCGGATTGGTTTATTCACGTTACGCCCAAACCACACCTATGAATAATGAAGCTACTTCAGACCAACCCATTTTAGATTTGCGCCGGGCGCAAGAGCCATTTATCCCGCCGGGAAAATAGCAACAGCGCCGAGACCCGCCCACAAAGTTACTTGCACTTCTCGCTTTGACACTTGCGTTTCAGATCGTTAAAATAGGGCCCAAAGTGTTACCCAATTTTGTTGTTTTGGAAATGTGTTGTTGTCTACTGTACACATCCAAATCAAGTCTACATTAAATGTATACCATGACAGATCATCAAATAAGCCTATTTAGCTCTGATAAGGCTGAGTGTAAAGCTCCTTAATCTAGACAGAGAAACACTATCAGTTGCTTGTCTGAAAAAATATGATTTTTTTGGTGTAAATATAATCTCAAATATTATCTCTGTAAATATATTCTCAATCAATATTCGCAACAGTGTTCATTCAGCTATGAAGCATTTAAATCTAGCATATTTTGTGTAAGAGCCCAAAAAAAAGTATTATGACTGTAAGTCATTCTTTTCAAATGCTATTGTAGTTAGAAACGTGAATACCAATGTTATCTGTAACTTTAGAGACGGTCCCTAAATTCGCTAATATCAAACGTCAAGTCGACTTTATGGCAGTCACATCAGATGCGCTGTGGTTCTGCTGTGTTTGTTTGAAGCTGTTTCGCTGCTGAAATGAATCTCCTGCATACACACACGTTCATCTCTGCTTTGGGTGAGTGAGAGCGCTCTGAACAAAACTCCGGCTAATCTGAACGCCTCTGATTATTAGAGATTGCATTCATAAACTCAAAAGAAACACGTGTGATTGGTTATAATATGCAACGCAATTATAACAGATGGTTAAGTTCAACCGGCAAAGTGTCTTGTGGGAGTGACTGCGTTACACAGCCGAAATATACCCGCTGATGGCGAGTGTTAATGTCAAGCCCTGTTCATGATATAGCCCATAGAAAAATATTAATAAAAAAAACGAACAATCTGCATCATCATTCATGTTTATGCTTCATGTAGTTAATGATTGTGTTATTAATGTATTTGTTTCGGCATGTCTGCTCTTCTTCATTTCTCAGCTCCAGAGACAACAAGACCTGTCCAGATCTCAACATCCACCATTCATCCATTCACAAACACCAGCTCTGACCACACCAGCACAGGTACCTGCACACACACACACACACACACACACACACACACACACACACACACACACACACACACACACACACACACACACACACACACACTGACCACACCAGCACAGGTCCTTGCACACACACACACACACACACACACACACACACACACACACACACACACACACACACACACACACACACACACACACACACACACACACACACACACACACACACGCGCGCACACACACACACACTGACCACACCAGCACAGGTACCTGCACACACACACACACACACACACACACACACACACACACACACACACTGACCACACCAGCACAGGTACCTGCACACACACACACACACACACACACACACACACACACACACACACACACACACACACACACACACACACTGCCCCTAAACCTAACCCTCACAGGAGACTGTGCAGTTCACTTTCTGTGAAAAAAACCTTGTTCTGTGTGATTTATAAGCATTTTGAAAAGTGAGGACATGGGGAACGTCCTCATATTTCACCCTCTTTTTGTAATACCTATGTCATACCCATGTCATTATACACATTTGTGTCCTGATATTTCACAAAAACATGCCCACACACACACACACACACAGACCACACCAGCACAGGTACCTGCACTCACTCACTCACTCTCTCACACACACACACACACACACACACACACACACACACACACACACACACACACACACACACACACACACACACACACACACTGACCACACCAGCACAGGTACCTGCACTCACTCACTCACTCTCTCACACACACACACACACACACACACACACACACACACACACACACACACACACACACACACACACACACACACACACACACACACACACACACACACACACACACACACACACACACACACACACACACACACACACACACACACCAGCACAGCTGCCATGTGAATATACAGATAAGCAGCTTCAGTCTTTTTAACCACACATTTAAATAGCAGGGACAAATGTGTACTGGGATAAAAGTTTATAGTTTGGGTATGAACATTGATATCTAGCGATCAAAGTAGAGCAAATCACCTTTTTGAAAGTGTTTTTTAACACTTGTACATATTAATACATACAAGTCATCGCTTATTATGCCAGGAGTTGGCGACAAGAGACAGTTTTAAAAAGTTTTTGTCATTGAATCATTATAGCATACCTCTAGCTTTTTACTTCTGGCGAATGCATTTAGGCTTCAACATTCAGAAAAGTTATGTTAATCTGTGATAATTATGTTGCAGGACAAAACATGTAAGTATCATAAACCTATATTACAGTTTTTTTTACAATGGCTATGACAATATTTTCAATACTTTTAACAAATTTCCTAAACTCTTAACACACCAACACACCTACATCACGCAATTGCCAAAACGGTTAATTTCATGCTCAAAATCACACATTATAAACTAAACTCCAAAACTAATTTTCAAAATACAATAATTCACTAACACAATACACGTCTACCAAAACCCTAACACATGTTATCTTCTAACAGGAACATTTGGTCACAATGTCATAAAAACACCAACATCAGATGGAATTACAGAAACGGCATTATTTTATGTTTCAGGTCTGCCCTTATACAATAGACTGTATATTTTATTGACCATAGATTGTGTGTCTTTTGAAGCCTCTCCACATTTTTGTTTTGTTAGGTTTAGTAAAGGCATGCATTTTGTTTCTTTTGCTGCAGAAATTCAATACAAAAAATAAATGACCCATCTCAGAGTATCTTTATAGAATGCCCTTCAGTTTTATTTCATTATCAGCAATCAACATGTTGACAATAGCAAGTTCCCGTTCTTCAATTAGGAGCTTTCTTCTGCCCCCTGAGGGAGGTAGATGTTGAATCCATAGATAGACAAAATACAGTTACACATTAGAGACCAGAGGCATACAGTCACTGTAATACATGGTAAAAGTATTTACACTTTGCAGAAGGAGAAGCCCTTATACAATATCATACCTGTTGGTTTCTTGAGAAATCTGGATAATGGATGCCACTGTGTCCCAGCTGAGATTTGGCTGTACTCGTTCGCCAGCCTCTCTGATAGATTGGGGTTTACGACATGGTCTGATAGTAGCTCTTATTTCATCAGTTACCCTAATTCTGGCCCTTCTTTGAGCGCCACCTTGCTTTCTAATTCCTCAGTCTCAACCTTGCCCTTGTCCAGGCATTCCTCTCCCTTGACTTGTCAAAATCCTCTCCCTTATCCTGGTACTCATCTTCCTCTCCCTCATGCAGCCATTTTTCTTACTTTCTTTGTGTTGTTCTATATTGTTCCTTTTTCACACAAGAGCAGCCCAAAGAGGTCATATTTTACTGTATACCATATGGTCATTTGATTGAAAGAACATCAACACCTGAACAATTCCTAGATGGGAATCAGCTGTGATTTATAACTTCAATCAGCTGTTTATCAGTACCAATGGAATAATATACAGGGGATATATTTGTGTTTCAATCCCAATATAAACCGCTGTTCACTTTTACTTTAGCCTATAAGGTTAGGTTTCGAACATGGTGTTATCTGTTCTGACATACAGTGTTAAAGCATTGGTAAATTTGGCAGTAAAAATCCATTGTTTTGGTCTTGGTTGAGCTTGTGTGTAAAAGAAGTTCAAGCATTTTAAATTTATGTTAACCATATGCGTTTTGTATAAAAGCAACAATAAATGTGTTAATTGTATAGCCTACACAGACAGATGTTGTGCTAACTGCGTTAAGAGTTTAGGAAATTTGTTAAAAGTATTGAAAAAATTGTCATTGCAATTGTAAAAAACTGTAATATATTTGTTTCGGCATGACGGCTCTTCTTCATTTCTCAGCTCCAGAGACAACAAGACCTGTCCAGATCTCAACATCCACCATTCATCCATTCACAAACACCAGCTCTGACCACACCAGCACAGGTACCTGCACACACACACACACACACACACACACACACACACACACACACACACACACACACACACACACACACACACACACACACACACACACACACACACACACACACACACACACACACACACACATACACACATACACACATACACACACACACACACACACACACACACACACACTGACCACAGTAGCACAGGTACCTGCACACACACACACACACACACACACACAGGGTTTTTTTTGTGAAATGTGGGGACATTCCATAGGTGTAACGGTTTTTATACCGTACAAACCGTATTTTCTATCCCCCTACACTGTCCCTACCCCTAAACCTACACACACACACACACACACACACACACACACACACACACACACACACACACACACACACACACACACACACACACACACACACACACACACACACACACACTGTCCCTACCCCTAAACCTACACACACACACACACACACACACACACACACACACACACACACACACACACACACACTGACCACACCAGCACAGGTACCTGCACACACACACACACACACACACTGACCACACCAGCACAGGTACCTGCACGCACACACACACACACACACACACACACACACACACACACACACACACACACACACACAAACACACACACACACACACACACACACACACACACACTGACCACAGTAGCACAGGTACCTGCACACACACACACACACACACACACACACATAGGGTTTTTTTTGTGAAATGTGGGGACATTCCATAGGTGTAACGGTTTTTATACCGTACAAACCGTATTTTCTATCCCCCTACACTGTCCCTACCCCTAAACCTACACACACACACACACACACACACACACACACACACACACACACACACACACACACACACACACACACACTGCCCCTACCCCTAAACCTACCCATCACAGGAAACTGCACAGTTTACTTTCTGTGAAAAAAAAAAAGAATTCTGTGATTTATAAGCATTTTGAAAAGTGAGGACATGGGGAACGTCCTCATATTTCACCCTCTTTTTTTAATACCTATGTCATACCCATGTCATTATACACATTTGTGTCCTGATATTTCACAAAAACATGCCCCCACATACACACACTGCCCATACCAGCACAGGTACCAGCACACACACACACACACACACACACACACACTGACTACACCCGCTCGCGTCTTTACTCCCATGCATTCTGCTGAAAATATTGTTAATGTGAAGTTGCTGTGTTTATATACATAACTTTTCAGAACTTGTCACAACTTAAATCAAAGCAATAAGTCTGATTATACTGAATACAGAGATACCAAAGCTTCTATACACTATTGTAATTCTGCATTCGTGATCACCAGTGAGAGAGCCTGTGATTACCACTGGAGGACACTCCACTCCGGACTATTGTCATTCCCTCACAAACTACATTTCCCATAACTCACTGCCCGGACTCATCACCCCTGAATATCCACCTGTGTCTCATTACCCTGTTTATCTCATCTCTTATCTCTTATCTGCTGTGGTGGTCATCTACTCTACAGTGGGGGTCTTCAAGCCCGTCTGCCCTGCCGTGGGGTTCTTCAGACCCAACTGTGCTGCTCTGGGGGTCTGCAAATTCATCTGTGCTGCTGTGGTGGTCGTCTACTTCATGATCACGATGCAATTCCCATTATTACATGTTTCCAGCAAGTTCTGACCAGACAATTCATGTCTTTCACAAATTTACCCCAACTTGGAAACTCTGAATTTCAAAAGATTTAGCACTTTAGCACCCAAAGTCAATGGGTTTTTGGTTAAATAGCTGAAATAAGGTCTGGGGTTAGTGATGGTGACGTTGAAGTTGTGGGACTGTGGTGTCGTTCGTTTACAGCCTACCTTTTAGCTTTTTACTTCTGGCAACTGCGTTTAGGCTTCAAAATTTAGAAAAGTTGTGTTATTCTGATAAGTATGTTGCAGGACAAGACGTGTACGTATCTTAAACCATATAAATATATTTGTTACGCCATGTCTGCTCTTCTTCATTTCTCTGCTCCAGAGACAACAAGACCTGTCCAGATCTCAACATCCACCATTCATCCGTTCACAAACACCAGCTCTGACCACACCACCCCAGGTACCTGCACACACACACACACACACACACACACACACACACACACACACACACACACACACACACACACACACACACACACACACACACACACACACACACACACACACACACACACACACACACACACACACACACACACACAGACTACACCCGCTCACATCTTTACTTGCATGCATTCTGAACAAACCAATAAGATCAATCATGCCACAAGGTCAAAATGACCTGACTTTAGAACAGTTTATGGACTATGCACTGTTATTGACTGTTTCCTCATTCACAGTTGGGGAAGTAGAAGAGGATGCTTCCCCTATACGTTTTTTTGGAGGGGGCACTGTGCATCGAGCTCTCATGGCCACGGAGATTGGCCCATCACAGTGTTCCCCATATGGACGATCTAATGATCGCTAGTCCCATATTTTCTGCACCTTCCCATCCTGTGGTTTCCCCACCTGATCCTGCTCACAAGATGGCTTCCATGCCAGGGTCTTCAGACAAGATGACCACTATGCTGGTGTCGTTGGACAAGTTGCCAACAATGCTAGAGCCCTCTGCCAAGATGGCCGCCACACCAGAGAGATCATTTCCTGTTCTCGTTCCTGAACCTGTGTCTGTTTCTGTCAATGATGCACTGATTATGATGGCAACAGCCATTTTGTGTATGTGGGCTTCATACACATCGGCTCCTGTCCAGAGGTCAGAGAGGACTTTGTCTCCTGTCCAGAGGTCAGAGAGGACTTTGTGGTCCCTTGAACTACCTCTGCAGCCATGGTCCCCTGAACTACCTGCACTGCTGTGGTGGTCATCTACTCCACAGTGGGGGTCTTCAAGCCCGTCTGCACTGCTGTGGTGGTCATCTACTCCACAGTGGGGGTCTTCAAGCCCGTCTGCACTGCTGTGGTGGTCATCTACTCCACAGTGGGGGTCTTCAAGCCCGTCTGCACTGCTGTGGTGGTCATCTACTCCACAGTGGGGGTCTTCAAGCCCGTCTGCACTGCTGTGGTGGTCATCTACTCCACAGTGGGGGTCTTCAAGCCCGTCTGCACTGCTGTGGTGGTCATCTACTCCACAGTGGGGGTCTTCAAGCCCGTCTGCACTGCTGTGGTGGTCATCTACTCCACAGTGGGGGTCTTCAAGCCCGTCTGTACTGCTGTGGTGGTCATCTACTCCACAGTGGGGGTCTTCAAGCCCGTCTGCACTGCTGTGGTGGTCATCTACTCCACAGTGGGGGTCTTCAAGCCCGTCTGCACTGCTGTGGTGGTCATCTACTCCACGGTGGGGGTCTTCAAGCCCGTCTGCACTGCTGTGGTGGTCATCTACTCCACAGTGGGGGTCTTCAAGCCCGTCTGCACTGCTGTGGTGGTCATCTACTCCACAGTGGGGGTCTTCAAGCCCGTCTGCACTGCTGTGGTGGTCATCTACTCCACGGTGGGGGTCTTCAAGCCCGTCTGCACTGCTGTGGTGGTCATCTACTCCACAGTGGGGGTCTTCAAGCCCGTCTGCACTGCTGTGGTGGTCATCTACTCCACAGTGGGGGTCTTCAAGCCCGTCTGTACTGCTGTGGTGGTCATCTACTCCACAGTGGGGGTCTTCAAGCCCGTCTGTACTGCTGTGGTGGTCATCTACTCCACAGTTGGGGTCTTCAAGCCCGTCTGTACTGCTGTGGTGGTCATCTACTCCACAGTGGGGGTCTTCAAGCCCGTCTGTACTGCTGTGGTGGTCATCTACTCCACAGTGGGGGTCTTCAAGCCTGTCTCCACTGCTGTGGTGGTCATCTACTCTGCAGTGGGGGTCTTCAAGCCCGTCTGCACTGCTGTGGTGGTCATCTACTCCACAGTGGGGGTCTTCAAGCCTGTCTCCACTGCTGTGGTGGTCATCCACTCTGCAGTGGGGGTCTTCAAGCCCGTCTGCACTGCTGTGGTGGTCATCTACTCCACGGTGGGGGTCTTCAAGCCCGTCTGCACTGCTGTGGTGGTCATCTACTCCACAGTGGGGGTCTTCAAGCCCGTCTGTACTGCTGTGGTGGTCATCTACTCCACAGTGGGGGTCTTCAAGCCTGTCTGCACTGCTGTGGTGGTCATCTACTCCACAGTGGGGGTCTTCAAGCCCGTCTGTACTGCTGTGGTGGTCATCTACTCCACAGTGGGGGTCTTCAAGCCCGTCTGTACTGCTGTGGTGGTCATCCACTCCACAGTGGGGGTCTTCAAGCCCGTCTGCACTGCTGTGGTGGTCATCTACTCTGCAGTGGGGGTCTTCAAGCCCGTCTGCACTGCTGTGGTGGTCATCTACTCTGCAGTGGGGGTCTTCAAGCCCGTCTGCACTGCTGTGGTGGTCATCTACTCCACGGTGGGGGTCTTCAAGCCCGTCTGCACTGCTGTGGTGGTCATCTACTCCACAGTGGGGGTCTTCAAGCCCGTCTGTACTGCTGTGGTGGTCATCTACTCCACAGTGGGGGTCTTCAAGCCTGTCTGCACTGCTGTGGTGGTCATCTACTCCACAGTGGGGGTCTTCAAGCCCGTCTGTACTGCTGTGGTGGTCATCTACTCCACAGTGGGGGTCTTCAAGCCCGTCTGTACTGCTGTGGTGGTCATCCACTCCACAGTGGGGGTCTTCAAGCCCGTCTGCACTGCTGTGGTGGTCATCTACTCTGCAGTGGGGGTCTTCAAGCCCGTCTGCACTGCTGTGGTGGTCATCTACTCTGCAGTGGGGGTCTTCAAGCCCGTCTGCACTGCTGTGGTGGTCATCTACTCCACAGTGGGGGTCTTCAAGCCCGTCTGCACTGCTGTGGTGGTCATCTACTCCACAGTGGGGGTCTTCAAGCCTGTCTGCACTGCTGTGGTGGTCATCTACTCCACAGTGGGGGTCTTCAAGCCCGTCTGTACTGCTGTGGTGGTCATCTACTCCACAGTGGGGGTCTTCAAGCCCGTCTGTACTGCTGTGGTGGTCATCTACTCCACAGTGGGGGTCTTCAAGCCTGTCTGCACTGCTGTGGTGGTCATCTACTCTGCAGTGGGGGTCTTCAAGCCCGTCTGCACTGCTGTGGTGGTCATCTACTCCACAGTGGGGGTCTTCAAGCCTGTCTGCACTGCTGTGGTGGTCATCTACTCCACAGTGGGGGTCTTCAAGCCCGTCTGTACTGCTGTGGTGGTCATCTACTCCACAGTGGGGGTCTTCAAGCCCGTCTGTACTGCTGTGGTGGTCATCTACTCCACAGTGGGGGTCTTCAAGCCTGTCTGCACTGCTGTGGTGGTCATCTACTCCACAGTGGGGGTCTTCAAGCCCGTCTGTACTGCTGTGGTGGTCATCTACTCCACAGTGGGGGTCTTCAAGCCCGTCTGTACTGCTGTGGTGGTCATCTACTCCACAGTGGGGGTCTTCAAGCCTGTCTGCACTGCTGTGGTGGTCATCTACTCTGCAGTGGGGGTCTTCAAGCCCGTCTGCACTGCTGTGGTGGTCATCTACTCCACAGTGGGGGTCTTCAAGCCCGTCTGCCCTGCCGTGGGGTTCTTCAGACCCAACTGTGCTGCTCTGGGGGTCTGCAAATTCATCTGTGCTGCTGTGGTGGTCGTCTACTTCATGATCACGATGCAATTCCCATTATTACATGTTTCCAGCAAGTTCTGACCAGACAATTCATGTCTTTCACAAATTTACCCCAACTTGGAAACTCTGAATTTCAAAAGATTTTGCACTTTAGCACCCAAAGTCAATGGGTTTTTTGAACGGGTTTTTGGTTAAATAGCTGAAATAAGGTCTGGGGTTAGTGATGGTGACGTTGAAGTTGTGGGACCGTGGTGTCGTTCGTTTACAGCCTACCTTTTAGCTTTTTACTTCTGGCAACTGCGTTTAGGCTTCAAAATTTAGAAAAGTTGTGTTATTCTGATAAGTATGTTGCAGGACAAGACGTGTACGTATCTTAAACCATATAAATATATTTGTTACGGCATGTCTGCTCTTCTTCATTTCTCTGCTCCAGAGACAACAAGACCTGTCCAGATCTCAACATCCACCATTCATCCATTCACAAACACCAGCTCTGACCACACCACCCCAGGTACCTGCACACACACACACACACACACACACACACACACACACACACACACACACACACATGTTGGTGCAACAGCATTATGAGGACTCTCCATAGGCGTAATGGTTTTTATACTGTATAAACTGTATATTATATCCCCCTACACTGCCCCTGCCCCTAAACCTAACCCTCACAGGAGACATTCTGCATTTTTACATTTTTAATAAAACATTGTTTAATATGTTTTTAAAGCGATTTGATTTACGGGGACATTTGAAATGTCCTCATAAACCACCTTGATGTTGTAATACCAGTGTAATACCCATGTCATTATACAAATTTGTGTCCTCATAAATCACATAAACAAGCACACACACACACACACATACACACACACACACAGACTACACCCGCTCACATCTTTACTTGCATGCATTCTGCTGAAAATATTGTTAATGTGAAGTTATTGTGTTAATATACATAACTTTTCAGAACTTGTCATAACTTCCATCAAAGCAATAAGTCTGATTATACTGAATATAGAGATACCAAAGCTTCTATACACTATTGTAATGCTGCATTCATGATCACAATGCAATTCCTGTTATTAGACGTTTCCAGCTCATTCTGTCCAGACAATTCATGTCTTTCACAAACTTGCCCCAACTTGGAAACTCTGAATTTAAAGAAAGATTTTAGATTTATTCTTTATTGTCCTCAGTAGAGGAAATTCATTTCCACAGACTGTACCAGGAACAACATTCAACACGTATAACATCAACATACCTAAAGAGTTAGCACTTAAGCACTTCCGGTCCCATCGTCCCAAAGTCAATGGGTTTTTTGAACGGGTTTTTGGTTAAATAGCTGAAATAAGGTCTGGGGTTAGTGATGGTGACGTTGAAGTTGTGGGACTGTGGTGTCGTTCGTTTATAGCATACCTTTTAGCTTTTTACTTCTGGCAACTACATTTAGGCTTCAAAATTCAGAAAAGTTGTGTTATTCTGATAAGTATGTTGCAGGAAAAGACGTGTAAGTATCTTAAACCATATAAATATATTTGTTACGGCATGTCTGCTCTTCTTCATTTCTCAGCTCCAGCGACAACAAGACCTGTCCAGATCTCAACATCCACCATTCATCCATTCACAAACACCAGCTCTGACCACACCACCCCAGGTACCTGCACACACACACACACACACACACACACACACACACACACACACACACACACACACACACACACTGACTACACCCGCTCACATCTTTACTCGCATGCATTCTGCTGAAAATATTGTTAATGTGAAGTTATTGTGTTAATATACATAACTTTTCAGAACTTGTCATAACTTCAATCAAAGCAATAAATCTGATTATACTGAATACAGAGATACTAAAGCTTCTATACACGATTGTAATGCTGCATTCATGATCACAATTCAATTCCTGTTATTAGACATTTCCAGCTCATTCTGTCCAGACAATTAATGTCTTTCACAAACTTACACCAACTTGCACAGAAAATTCCCCGGTGTTAAATTAACACCGCTCGGTGTTCCTATGGGAACCACCAGCAGGGTGTTAAAGTAACACTGAAACAGTGTTAAAGGTCCTGCACTGTGCGATTTTTCGAAATCCTCTGCGAATGTTGCTTGTCAGACTGTACGAACATGATCCCTGATGTAATACATGTCACACTGTAGGATCTCAGTTGTCATTATGTCAGACTGTACGGCAGTCAGACGCGAAAAACGGACGCAAACAAGAGAGTTTTACGTCATCAATCCGTGACACGTTCGGTAACGGTGAGCCGCATTCACAGACACAATGGTAGCATTCAGCAAACAACAAAAACAAGCGGTGGCATTTTTCATTCACCTGACTCTTTTCGACATGTTCCCTGTTGTGATTTGATGTTGTCGCACGAAATGCGTCATCAGGTTCTGCGCTCCTATTGGTTCTTGATTTAACGGTTGTCCTAGGAGAAGTCACACTGCAGGATTGCGCCTCAAATCTTCTGACACTGCCAGAATTTTGTCCGAGGTAAAATTTGATCACAGCGGCCATTAATCGGTTGTCGGTGCACATGTCAAACTAAGGATCAAAGACTTCAGATTTTAGCCTAGGATCAGAGAAATCTTTTAGGATTTCAAAATTTGTCTCAGACGGCCAAATCGTGGCCAAAATCGCACAGTGTGTACCCGGCTTTAGAGTTAATAAGATACTTAAGTGATTCATTGAGTGATGATTGTTTGATTATTGAAGACACCTGATGATAATAAGCAGAATCACTGAAGGACAGAGAAACACAAGAACTACAACTGACTTCAGCCACAGCCTTAGATGAAATCAACTGAAGACATTAAATCTCTCTTATTACAAACCGGATTAACTTTATTTCTGACATCTACAGAAGTTCTTATTGAGAATTAACAGAGGTTTAGAGGTTGATGTTGAATTGAAAATATTTGGTCACCGTTATGGTGATAAGTGTTCCATTTAGTTGGGCAGTTTGACTCTTGACTTTTGATGTCAGTTTGTGGTCTTTGTAATAGTGTTTACTCAAACACATAATTTGTTGCGAAAGAAGCCATAAACATAGATGGTCATATGATATATCTTTCAACATCCTAAAGGAAACTGATAATTGACACATGAAGAATAAAATTGTCAAGTTGTTATTAGTAGATTTTCACCAGCAATCATTTCTTGCCAGATATCAAATATTCAGAATTTTGTTATTTAAATACATTGTGAAGAAAACCACTTTAGGCACACCCACACAAACATCAAGAATCAGCATATTAATCTCAATGACGGGGACATGCTTCATGCTGCAATGCATGCTGGGATACATAATCATCATAGTATAACACGCATGACTCCCAGCATGCATTGCAGCATGTCACCATTGTTGAGATTCATATGATGATTATTGATGTCTGTGTGCGCAAACACCCCCCTACCCAAACAATCCCCCCTATCAAACAATCATCACTCAATGAATCACTTAAGTATCTTATTAACTCTAACACTGCTTCAGTGTTACTTTAACACCCTGCGGGTGGTTCCCATATGAACACCGAGCGGTGTTAATTCAACACCGGAGAATTTACTGTGTGAAAACTCTGAACTTCATCAAAGCTTCAACTTCTGTGAAAAATGAACCAAAATTGCAGCACAAATGACATTTAGAGGTTGTGATGTTCCTCAACACTCGAATCAAATGTTCAACAACTGAATGATTGACATGTCATTGTACAGCCAGTACATTCAAAATTTGAACATTTGTTGAGACACATTTTAGCTACTAAAACCTAAACCTAAAATTATAAAATGATGAGGTTTACCGTTGCAGTTTCACTTCAGTTACACAATATAACAACTATAAACACTGCTCAAAAAAAATGAAAGGAACACTTTTTAATCAGAGAATAGCATCAAGTCAGTTAAACTCATTGGATATTGATCTGGTCAGTTAAGTAACAGAGAGGGTTGGTAATCAGTTTCAGTTGCTTTAGTGTTAATGAAATTAACAGCAGGTGCACTAGATGGGCAACAGTGAGACAACCCCCAAGACGGGAATGGTTTTACAGGTGGAGGCCACTGACATTTTTTTCCCTACTCATCTTTTTGGACTGTTTTCCACCAGTTTTGCATTTGGCTAGGGTCAGTGTCACTACTGGTAGCGTGAGGCGATACCTAGACCCTACAGAGGTTGCGCAGGCAGTTCAGCTCCTCCAGGATGTCTCATCAATACGTGCCATTGCCAAAATGTTTGCTGTGTCTCCCAGCACAGTCTCAAGAGCATGGAGGAGATTCCAGGAAGACAGACAGCTACTCTAGGAGAGCTGGACAGGGCCGTAGAAGGTCCTCAACCCATCAGCAGGACCGGTATCTGCTCCTTTGTGGGAGGAGGAACATGATGAGCACTGCCAGAGCCCTACAAAATGACCTCCAGCAGGCCACTGGTGTGAATGTCTCTGACCAAACAATCAGAAACAGACTTCATGAGGGTGGCCTGAGGGCCCGACGTCCTCTAGTGGGCCCTGTGCTCACTGCCCAGCACCGGGGAGCTTGATTGGCATTCCCCATTGAACACCAGAATTGGCAGGTCACTGGTGCCCTGTGGTTTTCACAAAAGAGAGCAAGTTCACCCTGAGCACATGTGACAGACGTGAAAGGGTCTGGAGAAGCCGTGGAGAATGATATGCTGCCTGTAACATTGTTCAGCATGACCGGTTTGGTGGTGGGTCAGTGATGGTCTGGGGAGGCATATCCATGGGGGACACACAGACCTCTGCAGGCTAGACAATGGCAGCCTGACTGCCATTAGGTATCGGGATGAAATCCTTGGATCCATTGTCAGACCCTATGCGGGTGCAGTGGGTCCTGGGTTCCTCCTGGTGCACAACAATGCCCGGCCTCATGTAGCGAGAGCATGCAGGCAGTTCTTGGAGGATGAAGGAATGATACCATTGAAGGGCCACCTGACCTACATCCAATAGAAAACCTCTGGGACATTGTGTTTCGGTCCATCTGACGTTGCACCTCAGACTGTCTAGGAGCTCAGTGATGCGCTGGTCCAGATCTGGGAGGAAATACCCCAGGACACCATCCGTCGTCTCATTAGGAGCATGCCCTGACATTGTCAGGCATGCATACAAGCACGTGGGGGCCATACAAACTACTGAGTACCATTTTGAGGTGCTGCAATGAAATTTCAGCAAAATTGCTGCATCATTTTTTCACTTAGATTTCCGAGGTGTCTTTGAATTCAATCCTCTGTAGGTTGATCATTTTCATTTCCATCAAACAATGTGGCATCCTTTCATTCATAACACATTACCCAGTCCATATTAGTATAGTTATCCAGCATGATATTTTTCCCCATTGGGATCTGATGTGTTTTCAAAGTGTTCCTTTATTTTTTTTTAGCAGTGTATTTACAATAGTCTTAATGATACACTAATCAAAGTTATAAGTTTGTTATTGTTCATTTATCAGTATAATGAGAATCAGCAGTGTGTTGTTTTCTCATGTTAATATCATGTGTTTAATGGTGCGTACAGACCTGTCTTCTGTTGCTGCCGTTGTGGGTTCGGTTCTGCTGGTTCTGACTCTGTGTTCTGGAACGTTCCTAATCCAGAAAAAGAGGAAGAGGAAACGTGGGACAGGTAACAGTTTTTTTTTGTTTGTTATTATTATTATTATAAAGTCTTGTTTTTGTGTGTGAAATTGACTTTTTTCTTTGTTTTTATGCAGCTTTATTTGAGCAAAATGTACAGCTCAATACAGAGGTGTGTGTTCAAATCTTTACCTGTAGAAGACCAGACATACATTTATAATACAATTATTGTTTATTGATCAACAGAGTATTATTTATGTAAACTAGTAAATTATTGAGTATGTGATGTTTTTCAGACTGACCACATGTATGAAGAGATTCAAAACACTGATATTGCCGCAGTAACATCTTTGTCCAATCAGACGCCTGCATCACACCTCAACACCCACCTTAAAGTCTCTAATATAAAGTTGCCTGAAGCAACAGAGGACAGCAGGACAGAACTGATCTACACAACAGCAACACATCCACAAAACATCACAACAGACGAGGGTCCGATATATTCAGTGATCAACAATTAATGAAAAATACTGTCAAAATCAACATTTATTTAATGAATTAACATTTTTGACACTTTTCTGTACAATACATTTTCAGTATTTTTTGTGTGTAGTATTACTAACGAGAAGTTACTAACAATTAAAAATATTTTAAAATATATATTTTTTAAATGACATTCAATTCAGTGTTCTTTGTAATTAAACTACCTCATCTGCAGTTCAAAAAGTCTATAAAAAAATATTTAAAGGTCCCATGGCATGGCATTTTTCTATTATTTTATAATGTTTCCTGAGGTGTACTTATATTGTTAGTATGATTTTTACATCATAAAATGTCATAATTTAGAAATAAAAGGCATTTTTTCTATACTGATGTTTGCCCTGTGGCTGAGTGCCCTGTTTCAAGAGGCGTGTCTGCTGTGAGACTTCAGTAAAAACGCCCACTGTTGTGATTGGCTTACATCTTTGCATTTGAATGAGTATCAGATCTTTCAGCGGAGGGGGCGTGGTTTAACGAGGTCTACGAGGCACGCAGGCACGAGCTGCTGCCAGAGAGACGGATGGACCTGAGTTCACTTCTCATCAGTTCTCAGCACGTCTCAGTTCAGTGAACTGTTGTAGTTACAGCATATACTTCAGGTTATTAGTTTATTTCTAGTCGGAGGGGCTGTCACTCATGTCATAAAGTTAGTAACTTTAGTAAATTATGGAAACTGAAAAAAGACTTCTGTTTTCATTTGTACACCCAAACACTGAGAAACTGCCAGCATTCACTCGTTCACAAACCATGATCTCTCGTGGACAAACAAATATAGTGCTCGCTTGGGCGTGCCAAATTCTCTGGGCGGAGGAAAGGGAGGTAACTGTTCCTGTTATGACCTCATAACAGGAAAATTCCAGATCAGCTCGTCTGGGCTGTTATTTTCTCAAAGGCAGAGAAAGACAGCCAGAACTCTGTTTTACACAGATCAAAATTTCTAGCCACTTGGGGACAATATTCAGGCTAGGGGAACTCATATTAATGTTGAAAAACCTCATAAAATGAAAATTCCATGCCATGGGACCTTTAAAAAAAACCCTGCTACCCTGGAGTTCTATATTCTGGAGTTTCCCTCTCATATAGACGGGTAGCCTGCGGTGCCATAGGTTCGCGCAGTTTCATTGCGTGATTCAATCAGGCTTCAGTATCTCTTCCCCATAGCAGCTCTACGATGCAATACTTGTTCCCGTTATCTCATGAAACCGAGGTTACATTAGTAACCAAGTATGTTTTAGACAATGCTTAAAATTGTGGGCAGAAAAACGTCTGATTGTCTGTATATTGTGTAGTAAAACTGTTTAATGCTAGATTCTGTTGGACCCAAAGAATACAAAGAGGTAAGATGGCATCAAACAATTCACAAAGGCTATAAGCAAATTTTTAAATGTCATTATCTTTTGACCACTAGGTGGCGACAGGTCACTTCATCTCTTTCTTATACTCTTCCTCTGGCAACATCTCTTATGCCTTTAATATGCATTACATCTGGTTATTTTTTACATTATGGTTATTACTGTTTCTCTCTTGTGTTTCTCAGGTTCATTTGTGATTATCGTCACTGCGGGGACGAAGTAGGAAGAAGAAGACTGAAGGTAATATTTTACACCAAATACTTGACATGCATTAAAATCTTATAATTATGAACTAAAGATAACTGAAAACGTGAGTGTCTAAGAAAGATTAAAGGTCCCATTCTTCCTGTTTTTTCGAAGCTTTGATTGTGTTTACAGTGTGCCATATAACATGTGTTCATGTTTCGCGTGTAAAAAAACACAGTATTTTTCAAACAATTTACTTATCTGTATACTGCTGTTTTCTCTGTCCAAAAAACGGCTGGATGATTTCCCTGTTCTATGAAGTCCCTCCTTCAGAAATACGTAACGAGTTCTGATTGTGCCAGCGGTTACCGTGTTGTGATTCGACAGCAGCTTAGCGTACGTTACCCGGAAAGGTCACGCCTCTTACCATAACGGGGAGATGCATGTGCTCAATTAGGGCTGTGCAATTAATCGAATTTCGATTTCGATTTCGATTTTGCCTCCCAACGATCACCAAAATAGTACAATCGAGAAAAAACGATTATTTTGCCTTGCGTTCTGAATGAAACGCGCATGCGCTCATCCGCCCCTCCCGAAGCCACAAACTTTCTCAGATCGGGAGTCTCGTGTGCATATCATCCGCTGGAATTTAAAAACTCGGCGCGAGTAAAGATGGCAGAAGGAGGGCAGTTACAGCAGCGTTTGGTGAGCAAAAAAGGCAAAACCAACTCCGTTGTCTGGAAACAGTTTGGCTTCGAGGAATCAGACGACGAGCAGAAACATGCTACGAGCAAGATTTGCTACATGGTAGTGGCTGCAACGCAAGGAAACACCACGAATTTGTTTAACCACTTGAAAATTAAACAGAGTGACCTATGACAATCTAATAAAGAAACAAAAACTGACGAGAGCAGGGGTGCCGTGTAAACGTCCTTTTTTTCCCTCATATTTTTCAAATAATTCTCTCTTTGTAAACTTTATTCAGTGCATGCGAGTGCTGCCGTATGACCAGTCGTTTTCACCGTCATCACCCGGGTTTAGTGCCAGAAGACGCGAATGAGAAGCCGCGCGCGCTGTGAGGAAATGTATCACACACATCTCACACATCTCTCGGCGAGCAAATACTGAGTTCTCTTTCAAGTCTTGCTCTTGAACGGACAAACTCACACAAAACGTATGTCAACATGTCCATCTTGATGAGTATCCTAGCAGACATAGTCTGTATATGCCTTAAGTGAACTTTATACAGTCGATAAAGACGACGCATATCCGATCCGGATTGAATAGCTTTTGTAAGTTTAATAGGATTCATCTTTAATTTATGCACTCAAATATGCAATGTTATTTTAGAGACATTTCTGTACCTGAAAACTAAGGTTAGACGTACCTGAAAAGCATATCTAGCCGAACCATATTGTTGATCTTATTTATTTGTGATTATCATTTTTACATGAATACTTTTATACTTTGATTTGAATATATGTTATATTATTTATTTTAATAGTTCAAAAAGTACAACAAATGTTACAATTTCAATTGAATTGTTGAAAGGTGTATTTTTAATAAATACAACACATTCCCAAAGTCATGTGAAATAACCGTGTTACATAATCGTGATTTCAATATTGACCAAAATAATCGTGATTATGATTTTTTCCATAATCGAGCAGCCCTATGCTCAATGTTATTGAAAAAATGTCTATATTACCGTATCAATTTGAGCCGGAATCAGACCCGGAGAATATCGAAGAGGATCGATTACAACCTGTTCAAGAAAGACTTTTGCAGGATGTTTCACAATGGTAAGCTGTTTATTTAGTAGTTGTCATACTTTTACGTTTGGCTGTTACAAATTGTAATGTTAAATGTTACAAACTGTTATAAAAGCTTGTGGTATATGATTTTCTCCGTATGTCTAATTAATGATGGTGTTGTTGGATTTTTTAAGTAAGTGCATTGTTTATTCCTACCTTAGTTACGCTTTAGCACAAGTTTTGATTAGTAATATATGTTTTATAGGTGTACATGTGGTAACTGTGACAAAATGCCAACGGAGGTTGAAAACATCTGCTGCAAAGAAATACAAAAAGTACTGTAACACCTAATTAAATTATTTTTTGTTGTGTATTGTGTATAGTTCTTTTAAATTGTTTTCATCAAAAAACTTTATATAAATACACTTTATTTTCACCATGAATATAGCCTTAAAAGCTGCCATGTTGTGTAAAAGAAACCGTTGTCATGCATTACAATAACTTATTTATTAAAAGTTGAATGTTACCTGACTGCACATTAAATTATTACTGCCTCAAATAAATGTATAGGTTTGTCGACGAATGATGCAGATTGCAGACCCGCCTACATGTATGGTTCATCACCCGGGCTTTGAAGCAAACTGTTTAAACCCATATACCTTACAAAACATAAATAATATTTACAAAGCTGACTTCGGACAAGTGAGGCGAAGAACTGAAGAACAGTATGTTTTTATTAAATATAATAATTAAACAATGTAAAATAACTATAGTTATATAACAAATAAAGATAAAATTTTGAAAACAATTTATTTTTTACAAACATATGTACACATGATATTAATGAACCATTTGTTTACTTTGTCTTTTTGGTTCAATGCCATAGGCGTTTCCGCTATGTGGCATATCGCAGCTTTGTCAGCTGGTGCTGGGGCTACTTAGGACGACATGTGAGGGTCGTCATCCCGTCTTGTGTTGTTCGCCGGATCCGCCAGCAGTTTCCTGATCAATCTGGACAGTATGTTGGATTCCGGCCACCCCTTGACTAAACCGAGACACATGGCGGGCAATGACATCTTCCTTGGAAGGTTTTTCGAAGTCAGATGATAGGGGAGGTGGAATGGTGATCTGATGTAGTTCTTCTACATATGGTGTTGGGTCCACAATGACTTCGTGTAGTAGAAGTCTCATCAGGTCATCGACATAGTCTGAAAGACAAATGTAAAACTGCTTGTGAAAGTACTGACTAAAAATATATGTTGTGCATGTTACAGTACTTTTGTTACATTTTGCTAAAAATTTGTTGTATTGAATAATTTTGTTGTTGTTTTTTTAATAAAATGTTCTAACTTACTAAATGTTGGGTCTGTTTTCACAGGCTTGGCTGTGCATTCCCCTTTTTTCGACTTTGGAAAAGCGATTTTGAAAACAGCCTGACCTTGTGTTGTTGTTGCCTGTGGACGGTGGGCATTCTCATTGTAGTGCATGGCTGCGAGATACAACCTGCAATCATTGAAGAATAAAGAGTAAAATCATTAGTTGACCGTAATAAATTTAACTTCACGTTATTTTGATACCATAACCAATATTACCTGCACAACATTCCTACATAAAAGAAAACTACATTTTTGGGGGCAAAACGTATAACCAGGCTGTGGAATGCCTCCAGTGTCGACGTTTGAAAGTGGTGACTGAGTTTCTCAAAGTCCTTGAGAACTCTCTTGTTGCACGTTATTTTCTCCACTTTCCTGAGTGTGACTGACCCTGTAAACAAAACACACATCAAACCTTAATTTTTAAAAAATATTTTTACAGTAAACTGTCCGTGATTGTACCCTCTATGTAGACATACCTTTTTCAAACCATTTTTTGTAATCACTTGTAGTCTTGTCCTGGTGTTCACATTTAGGAAACAGGGGGTTGTCGTGAACATGGATGTTCTGCATGTGATTAAGAAGTGATGTCCACTTTGCCTCCTTTTCCGGTCCAGAAACAGAGGAAGTTGCACTCCAGTACAGATGATTTCTGATGCTTTTTAACCATTTCTTCAACACCTCACAGTCCTTACTTTGTGAAAGTTTCAGCAGTTTCTTAGACACAGCTATGAAAAGTTAAACCGAAGTTAAATATTTATTGATGGATAGTAATAAAACTGTAAACACCAGTTATCAATTTTATATTTAAAGAAAAATAGATTGATGTTTACCTTTCTCAAAGTGCCACACATCATAGTACTGAGTGATGTTGCGTTCCCTCAGGTACTTTTGAATCTGTGGATGCCGATCAGTGACTATGTACTCAACCACCAAACCACAGGATTCCAGCTTATCCAGACATCGCTTTAAACCCTCCTTTTCCATGTGGTAACTACCACCTACCTCGTTGCTCTGTCAATAGGCACATAGAATGCAAATATGAATATATAAATGTTAACATATTTAAAAAAGTAACTCATTTAAAACATGTTATTCAATTATTGACCTGAATTAGTTGAAGATCCACAATTGAGTTGGTTTCCATATCCATCAATGTGTAACTTCCAAATTTTGCAGAGTGCCCTATGTAAAAAAAAAAAAAAATTGTTATCATAGGCATAATATTGTTGAGAACTTCAACACTATAAATATTATTTAAAATTATAAAATAAGCAGTATATATACACATTATGTATATAAACATTTACCTGGTGAGTCAGCACGCATATCTCCTGCTACTGCAAGTTTTCCCCTCTCTTTCAGCTGCTGAATAAAATGTTGCTGATCTCTGTTCCACTTGTGGATGATGGTAGGCTCTAAGAAATTTCTTGCATGTCTCCAGAAAGTACCATATTGCACAGTTTGGAGCTGCATGGCCTTGAAAATCTATGAAAATAACATCGATACAAAATATTTAGAAAACGTACATACTAATAACAGTAAATGTAGTATTAAATCAAGTACAATAAATAATGGAATACCTTTTGTAGTTTTGAAAAGGACCCTCCTAGAAAATATGTAGCAGCACACAATTGCAGGTTCCCCAATGGGGTACTCCCTACAACGGGCTGACTCTGCCACCGTCTGTAATGCTGACATTTTTCGCAAAGCTGGGTGAATGTAACAAAAGTACCGATTTGTCTTTGATGGACATCACATTTCGCCTTACATACTGGACAAGACTCAAAAATCTCTCTAAGGCAGCTTTCAAAAACAATGTACTTCTTGTCACTGTAGTTGGACACAGGATCTATTCTAAAACAATAGAAAGGACATTTATTAGAAAATTAATGTAATGTCAAATGTTATTATTAGGAAACAAAATTCATTTTTAACTACTGTCAAAATGTATAAAATACTATTTACAACTAACCTCAATTCTGATTCCTGAGTGACAGACTCTGGATGAAATGTTGAGTCATGTGGCTCTACACATATCTCAGATTCTGTTTGTTCCTCTTCATCTTCCTCCTCTAACTCCAGGCGAAGTCTCTTGCTTGGCCTGAAGATTGAGCCACGTACTGGTGTTGAAGACAGCTGGATATCCGGCAACATGGGTATCGTTTCAGTGCCAACATCCTGACTGGAAACTGTTGCCTGAATGCCTACAAGTCCAAAAATATTTTAATAATTCAATAATACTTTAAATTTAATAACTATATATTATTATTCAAAATAGTCTTTCATGCAATTACATATAATTTATCCATATGAAAACATAATACAAAAAAATGTGTCACTACTGATATTTCATGTCTAGACTTCATACCTTTGCTTCTTACGTGGACATTCCTCAGTGTACCAACAGAAAGTTGTGTGCCCACTGAGCGCATCTTTACCGATATCTGTATGGCCACTGTTTCGGTGTGTGCAGAGTCTGTCTGACATCCAGCTTCACAAATTGAAGATGTTTCAGGGAGCTCTTGGGAACTCGGTCCCTGCAGAGATGAACTCTGTAACAAAAATTTCAAATGTGTATGTAATTCTGAAATAATACCAATGTATACATTTTCCATGTTCAACAGTAACGACATATTTAATTGACATTTATCAGAATAAAACAGAAACAGAGCATTAGAAAAAACAGGCATGCATTCTCTATAATACATTTACTAACATGGTCCTTGATTAGATTATTACATCTAAGACTGTGGATATGCAGAGTTTGTTACTGTTTAGCACAGTTACATTTTCGTATATATGAATACTGTAGCATTATGGCTTCGCAATAAATAGGAAACAAACATGGCTTTACTACAGTAAGTAACGTCACATAAACATAGAACAATGATTGGCGTGGCTGCAGCTGATCGAGCATATGGTTAAACCGTAAACAACAGATATAATAAACAAATAATTTAAAATGATCAATACCAACACTCAATGGTGTCTGGTTGAATTAATACACTTTTTTTTATTAATATTGTCGAATTAGTTTCAATTACCGTCTAGTTAACAAAGCTAAACAGCGTTGCCCTTTGTGTAATGAGTTACATAAACTGTTAAACGCACTTAAATAATAAAATACACTTACCGGTTGTGGTCCATAAACAACGCCTTCTCCAGACAAAGAGGGAACTGCTCCATCTTTAAGGAATAATCTTAGTGCGAATCCGGCATTAAACTGATTAAGATTGATGAAGCTGTCCTCAGTAAAATGTGCTGCACATAGTTTCAAATTTGGATTATAATTTTCGGGAACCGAGTTAAACATAAATTTTACCCATTTATCTCTAAGTCCAGCGTCCCTGGGAAGGCCAAACAAAGGTGAATTGACTCCGGGATGAAAATAACAGCGTTTGGACGACATGACGAAAACACACTCTACAAACCGCTACAAACTTCCTCTTCTCCACGTGGGAAAGCAACAAGACCACGCCCCCTTTTTTTGCATATTCTTGTGGGCGGAGGTTAGCCAACAGACTGCTTTACTGACGTCAGTAAAGCAGGATGTACAGAGATGTAGTCCGAACCAGCCGTTCGCTGTAGGCTTTGAAAGGGAACTTCTGTTAAATAAAATATCTCGCTTGGCATTGAACTTTGATCTTTATAATTTTACAGGTATTATTTATGCTCTAACAGCAACCTTACACACTAACTAAAGTTTGAAAAATGGAATCATGAAGAACGGGACCTTTAATGTTGATCTGTTGCTCAGGTCTGCTGTCGTCCTCCATTGTAGTGTTTAATCCAGTGATTTACGAACAGGTGAGGCAGCACAAACTGCTGATTATGCTTATTAATATTAAAGTCATTGCACACTAATCACTCAATGGGATTGAAGCAACAGTTATCCAACTGAATTAAATGGTTTTTATTTCTATAAAAAGCAAAACGACAGTGGAGGTGTAATGTAAACGTAGCAGTGGCATATTCTATACTAATTTCCCTCTCACACACCGTCATGGCAATATTGTGATACAGCTTTTCACCTCGATGAGAAATCTCATCACATTTTAATCTCGTCACACCTATAAATAAGAATATGTGAACAACTGAAATTTTGATAAAAATGTCAGATAGAACCTTATAATTCCACGTGACGATTTGCCTCTAAATGATCGGAAGGATGTGCATTATTCTCGTGTGATGATTCCCTCAACTGTAATGCATTGTCTAATGCCTTCACAGACTCCTTAGCAAGGTCTGTTTTAGAAGCCCAATTGACCTATCGGTAAGCCCCGCCCCCCTTAGTTACTGTTGCTAACTCGGACAAACAAACGGAGTTGCTATATCTTACAATGACAGCTGTCAGTGTGAAAACATTATCCCAAGATATTTTTGGACACAGAATGTAGCGTATATCCCGTCCGAATGATGGCCAAACTTTACTGATGGTTTATCAAGTTTATTATGTCCTTTTTCAATCCCAAAAAATCATCGTAAGAGCTGAACAAACAAAGCATAAGAAGTGGGCATTAACGTCTCATTCATAAAGCATCTCTCTCTGTTGCATTACCATTAACATACACAGCAAATTACACGAAAACACTCATACAACTAACAGTAAACAAACATATACACAGACCGTATGCCTTTTTGGGGGTGCAGTTAATAACTGGTAAACTTTGCAAAACAACTCCAATAAACTGCGTGCAAGCTCTTCCTTTCACTACCCGTAGACTATAATACCCATCAAAATAGGAGTGCTCCTTAGTAGGACAGATAATGTAGTCCTTAAACATATCTAAAATTAAATTAATTTACATATAATCAGTTTAATATGGAGAGGCACTGAAATGTAGACCTTCGTGTTTTTGACCTAACGTTACAGTGTTACATGACGTGAGAACGGTTAGTTATTACATTTTTTTATGTTAGCAGGGACTTTAATCGTAACTTAACGAGAGTTTGACAAACAGAAAATCCTCTCAGGACACCTGGAATCAGTGTTGCAGTACCTCAGGCACGACATTTTAGCATTTTTGTAGCATAAACACCATCAAACCGATGAGAGCTTCGGATTTTCCAATGTTTCTCTATGGCGCTGACACCGAAAGATGTCCGAGTTCCGGTCCCAGCACAACTGATACTCAACTGCTATTGGCTCATCTGCGTTCGAGGGAAGGGGCTTACCGATAGGTCAATTGCATAGCCACAAGGAAATTACTTTGTTGTTTAATGAGACTAGACTGGCTTGCACCACTAAAATCAAAGGTTTCCAAACTTAGCTCATGTCCATGGTTTAACCTTCATACCCTTGCTCTTAGACAGGAGTGCCATAAATCAGAATGTAAATGGAAAAAAAGATAGGCTACATGTCTCCCTGGAGATTTTTACCACCTGATCAGCTTTGTTTCTGGCTTTCTTTGTAACAAGTGATGTGTTTTGGTAAACACTGTTACAAATACCTGTAGCGTCTGGAGTGTCTCTCTCATGGGATCAAAGTGGTGAGTCGTTTGGAGAAACATCAGAGATGCTTTCCTCCAAACAGCTCTGCATATAAATTAAATCCCTGCTCCAATGGCTCCAACAAGTCTGAGTCAAATTGCACCACCGACTGGTTAATGACCAGCTAGAGTGTGACCAGAAGATACTATGATGGCCCGGTGAGAGCTTCAATCAGATTCTAATCAGCCTGGACACCTACCTCACCCTTCAGTCTAGAACGGCTGGGGAATGACCTTAACACACACATACACAAGCATTCCTCTTTATTTAGCCGTTAATTAAACTATCCCAGAAATTACATATATGATGATTTCTTAAGTATATGCATGCTCCCTATATTTCTTATGTTTGCGTGATGTAAGAGCCATCCTAAACGCTCAAAATGGCTCTGTATAGAAGATGCACTGCTTTTATGTCTTTAAACCAAGGCATGTTTGATGTCTAAAGGTTCCTCTTTCTTTGTCTTAGTCAATGGTGCAAAGTATATGATTATGAGATGTACCGTTAGTATGTTTAGTCTTTTTGGAGTGAAACGTTACCAATTCTGGCTTCTAGCAAGAACATTCCATTGAGTAATAAAGTCCGAACAAAGAAACACTCTCCTGCCTGAAATTCACACCAATGATTGGTTGTCTCAGGGAAGATGGGTGTAGGTTAATGGACTTTAAAGGACAGAAACACAAGCACATTTTTGCTCTGTCAACTTGCAAGGACTCAGACGAGACAAATTTCCTTTTCCTCCACATCAGCGCGGCTCGTGGGCTTCGGCCGCGAGCTGGCGCGGTCCAGCCAAGCTGGTCGTTTCCTTTGAAGCTCAACGCACTCCGCGGCACGGCCGGCAGCGCGCTCCGTCAGAGCAGGAACCTTCTCAGCTTGGACGAGATTAACTGTCCCTTCCAAGACACTCCCTTCCAAACACCTTTAAATCTCCCACGGACCGACTAAGCTCCGGAAGGACCAAACGGAGAGAGCACTCTGAGAAACGCCAACGCACGCATCTTGCTTTACACAACACAAAGAAACCATGGAAGTATCAATTCTATCGAAATTTAGATGCGTTTTAAGATTGTACCCCTGTTTAAGGTGATATGGTTCTTGCTGGCTCTAGTGGTTATGGTTGGGAAGGTGTCGGATCAGACACGATCATACCCTTCTTCCTTTCCCTTATCCTCATCCTCTTTCTTTACTTTCCATTATTCTGTATATACATGTATCCTTTACTTAGTCATATGTAATCGTAGTATCAATCATTATTAAAACCATGGTATCCACGTTTTGATTGTCATTGTTGTTGCTCACAAGACACGAGTCCCTTTAATCTCAGATCTAAGCTACGTGCTCTTATAAGCATCATTGAATGCTTTAATTAATACCATAACTCGGAAAGTTTGTCCTTTGTGGCCAGAGGGATAAACTTCTCGAAAATTGGGTAGGAAGAATAGACCTTGTGAGTGGATAAAGGATTACTGCTCGTTCGTTAAACGGAACGGAGAGGAATTTTGAATCAACTCCCTAGAGGTTATTCTGTGATTATTTAATATAGATATATCTGTAGTTAATTGCAATAAATTGTTGTTATCTATATATATTATATATTGCATAAATACCTAGGTTAGATACCCCCCCCCCCTTTTGGGTGATTTTGGAGATATGTGATTAGATTATAACCCGTTATGATTAATCATAAATCCCTAAATATTAATACCCATAATTCCCTATTGAGCTAAATTTAATTTAATAATATGTAACCCTAAGACGCTACATACCACAAACTCATGCATCAGAAATTGGCTCTGAAGGCATTAGTGTCCGAGTCCACACCTTTAGTTTCTGGCATGTTCGGTTGTTGTTGCATTAAAGAACAGGCAGGGAGCAGCAGCTCATTTGCATTTAAAGGGACACACAAAAAACGGTATGTTTTTGCTCACCCCCAAAAAGTTGCAATTTTAACATATGTGACCAGTCACGGAAGGTAGGGACACAAGTCGGTTCTGTGGCATTTTGAGTTATTTACAGATTCTGAAAGTGTAGTCTCCAAGCTTTACAGTGATGTATAACACATGGAAATCTGGAGAAGTTGTGGCCATTTGAAAGTAGGCACTCAAAAAAGCTTAACAGGGAGAAATTTGCCTCTAAAGATTTTGTTCTCACCTGCTGGGAGTGACAATAGGGCTCATTTACATCTCATTTAGATAAGCCATACCCCCTGTAAAGCTCCCCCTGTAAAGCTGCATGGTTACAATCGGACCGCATACTATTAATAATAAAGGATAATGTGCATTGTAAATGTCAGTAATTTATCTTTTTTGACTAAAAATGATTTAGAGGCTGAAATATGTGAGTTTTATCTTTTTATAAAACCTTTTTATTTGTTATTTGCTGGTTTTCTACATAAAACTTGGTGAATTGATTTCATTGTGTAGCATTGGGACTTTTTAACAGGATTCTGTGATAACCGTCATGATCAACTATGATAAACTAAAATCAACTATAATTATGTGTTTTTATAGTATAATATGCAAAGTACAATTTTCTATAAGAAAAAATAAATCTCTGATTCTGTTCTTTTCTCTGACATTTAAGGGTAACATAGGCCTACAAAGGCTCTTTTAGGTCTAAAACAGTTTGGATAGTTGTTAAAGGGGTGGTAAACCACGATTTTACTATTCTAACTTAAGCTAGCGTGTAATGTTGCTGCTTTAGCATAAACAACATCTGCAAAGTTACAACGTTCAAAGTTTAAAGCAAAGGGAGATATTTGCTTTTAAAGAAATCCATTTCTAAGAACTACAGCAAACGGCCAGTAGGCGACTACACACATTCCTCCAGGGTTGGTGACATCACCAGCCCCAATATTTACATAAACCCCTCCTCCGAGAATATTAAATAGGGGGGGGGGGGGGGGGGGGGGGTGAGGCCATTTTGTATCGCGGCGCTGTTGTGGTATAGTTAGGCTGGAGTGTTGTTGCCGCGATGCCGAGGAAACGCTGTTATATTCATCCGGATTGCAGGTCTGGGGTACTTGCTTTGTTCAGCCTTCATAGGGACAGGGGTGCGTTGCAGAGCGTTTAACATACAACATGTTATATGCACGTGTGTATGTGACAGAAGGGAACAGGCACGTGCGGGGCTCCAGCAGCACATCTCACGGAGGGAAACTTTCACAATGTTCGCGAGTTGAACACCGGATTTGCACAACGTCAGCTGCATAAGACAAACACTGCCAGTGTGTGAATGCACGACGCGCGCGGGGCTCCCTCCCGCAGCAGTTTTTCACGGAGGAAAACTTTCACAATGTTCGCGAGTTCAACCTCGGATTTGCACAACGTCAGCTGCATAAGACAAACACTGCCAGTGTGTGAATGCACGACGCGCGCGGGGCTCCCTCCCGCAGCACATTTCACGGAGGAAAACTTTCACAATGTTCGCGAGTTCAATGCAGGATATGCACAACGGCTTGACCTGAAAGCTGGATTTACAAAAAGAAGCTGTTTACGGGCCACAACCTGTAAGTCTGATTTATTTTTCATCGATGTGTTTTCCTGTAATAGGTTGTAGCAAGGAAGTAAACAGATGACAACACTGTTCTGCAAACCAGTCTGTTAAATGCTTATTCATACTTAACGTTATCCGACGAACACCTATCGTTACAAACACTAACGTTAAAATCTCAACAGCGAACTTGGCATTAGTGTAAATTATTCTTTGATTAGAGCTTTTATGTATTATTTATCTACAGGCATGCTAAACATGGTTCTGTGTGTGATTTGGCTACTATAGTAAAGCCAGTGTTTAGTGTTTTGGGTTAATAGTTCTTGCGACAGATATTTGGCTATAATCGTTCTAAAAATACAAAAGTAACAGTGCCATTCAGTAGCGATCACTGTAGATCCGCAGTCTTTACTCATTAGGACTGAACAGGTTCTGCTCGATCATCTTCACTAAAATGTTCTGGGTCTGATTCGGGCTCAGATTGGTGTGGTTTTATTGACGCCATCGTTTCTAATACTGACCGAAGCAGTCTACCGGTAAGGTAAGGGGCGTGACGTTTCCGACAAACGTACACTAGGCGGTTAGCAAATCACAACACACTGGGCCAGCTAACCAATCTGAGCCCACTGCGTATTTTTGAGGGACTGGCTTCATACAACCCGGAAAGCATCAGACCGTTTTACAAGGAGGGACAGAGCAGTGTAGAATAAATGTCAAATATATGAAAAATAATGATTTTTTTTTTAAAACGAAGCATTAACACATGTTACAGTGCACCCCACAAACACAATCAAGCCTTCAAAACAATGTGTTTTACCACCCCTTTAATACAGCGTTCCCACAGCTTGGTTAACTTCAAATTCAAGAAACTTTCAAGGACTTTACTTTTGGCCATATGACAGAGGTCTGATATTCTATTTCTCATATTTCTGTTTTGCATAAAACTGAAGAATATTCGGTACATCCTATACTGTATTCTAAAATGATCTGATATTAACTTTTGCATGGATTTTATTGAAAAGAGCTTAGGCTCATGTAACCAGTCTATTTTTGCAATATTTCACGGTGTGTCTGTGAAACGCTGAGGTACCGTAGTGGTTTTGTGCGCGCGTGAACATCATGGCAATGTACAACACAAAGTACCTCACGTGGGAAACACTTAATGTAATGCATAAATGCAAGTAACAAACGTAAATCAAGCATAGTCCACGAAGTGTTGGCGAAATAACACATTATCGGACCGGCGAGAATAATATGGAATTTCTTCCAGAAAACTTCTTGCACAAAATAAATTCAAGCACTTTCAAGGACCTGTATGTATGTTTATTTTCAGTCATGTCATTGTACTCAGCCCTCTCTTTCTGCACAAGGGAAAGATGATCGTGTTGGTTCTTTACTGCTTCAGACATTGTGTTATCTGGGAGGTTTGCACTTCGTATCAGCTGCTCGTTGCTCGCTGCTCGTGTATCAGCCACCAGGGTTGCCAGGTTTTCACAACAAAACCCGCACAATTGCTACTCAAAACTAGCCCAAAACAAGCCCAATCGCGTTTCAGGGGGGCTTCTCCGGTAAAAATCGCATTTCAGGGGGTAAAATATGTGTTTTTTTGGCATGGTTGCCTACTAAAATTCACATTCCCGGGGATAAATATCACATAATTGGGGTCGCTTCAACCCACGGACATGAAAAACAGCGGACTTGGCAACACTGAGCCACGCTTCCCTTAGAGGGCGGGACAATAACAAAAGAGAAACACGCCTCTGCTGCATGCTAGAATCTCCTAAAAACAAGGCGATTTCAACCCCAAAGTGATTTTACATATACCAATACTGCTATCTATTGGTATATTTAAAAGCGAAAATCACCAATTTTGAAAAAAAAACGCTTCATTCTCATTTTGCTCGAAACTTGTGCTGCCGACTTGTGTCCCTGGTTGCCGTAACGGGTCACATATAAAACATGACCTGTGAGCTACTTTGAGCTAAAACTTAACATACACACTCTGGGGACATCAGAGACTTATTTATATCTTGTACAAAGTGGCATATAATGTTCCCATTAAAGCGAAAATAAAACATAATTGGGCTCATCTCTCTCATTTGGCAAGAATCCAAATATGCTTCCATATTTGCCATCAAAAGTTAGGTTGCTAAACTATTATTCATCATGTAAACAAGGATTTGTACTTTATTCGTGTTTCAATATCCACAGAAAACAGCATCCTTCACATGCGCAAAAATGTGGAAATGGCATTTTTCGGTTGTATGTTCATTTAATAAATGAGACCCAGTGTCTTCTTTTATCTTCAGTTGATTTCATCTAAGGCTGTGGCTGAAGTCAGTTCTTGTGTTTCTCTGTCCTTCAGTGATTCTGCTCATTATCATCAGGTGTTCATCACTAATTATCAATCATCAGTTAATTCATCTCTTAATTATCTAATTAACTTTAACACTGATTCAGTGTTACTTTAACACTCTGTAGAGTGGAGCCATATGTGCTCTGAGCAGTGTTGATTTAACATTAGGGATTTTACTGTGGATATTATGCCTACATGCATCTGTAGTATTAATATTACTCTTAGTAAATTATTCTTATGATTATTTTAATTATTCTTTTGTGGTTATTTATTCCATGGTTCATCTTTTCAAGCATAGTATTTTTGTATTCAATTAAATTAAATTAAATTAAATTCAATTCAAAAAGCTTTATTGTCTTTCCCCACAGGGGTAGAAAATTGTCTTTAGACAAGAGGCTCAACAAACAATATACAACTATCAATACACAGCTAACAACAGTACAATACAACAGACAACCACACAATTCAAGATAACCCCCTCCCCTATTTCCTATTTAAAATGTCAACGGCCATCGGGATAAAAGACTTCTTATATTTGGCCTTCTTCGCCAAAGGTACTTTAAATCGTCTACCAGACGGAAGTAAAACAAATGAGCTGTGCAGAGGGTGGGTAGAGTCTGTCACAATAGCAGATGCTCTCCTTTTTACTGCCACAATATAAAGATCAGACAGGGTTTCTTGTTTCTCACCAATAATTTTACCAGCTATGTTTATAATCCTTAGAAGTCTATTTTTGCATTTAACAGAAAGAGAGTTATACCAGGATACGATGTTGAAAGTAAGCACAGATTCGATAAGGGATTTATACACCACAATCAGAATATCTTTTTCCACATTAAAGCTCCTCAATTTCCTCAATAAGCCTAGACGTTGATATGCCTTCTTAAAGACACTTTCTGAGTGCTTGTCAAATTTAAACTGGGAGTCAATTTCTGTACCCAGATATTTAAAAGATCCCACCTGCTCAATTTCCTCTCCATTAATTATCAAGGGTTTAAAAAATGTGCGTGCATTAATTACCCCGGAGCACAGTTCTTTGGTTTTGTCAATATTAAGCTGGAGAAAACTCTCCTTTGTCCAGGCCATGATAGAGTTGACAAAATCAAAATAAATGTCCAGTGATTGGGTATCTCTCATACATCCCACCAATGCCATATCATCTGCATATTTTATCAGCATCAAATTCTCATTATTACAGGTAATCTCATTTGTATAGATAGAGAAAAGAATCGGGGATAGAACACATCCCTGTGGAAGACCAGATTTTAAAACTACATTCTCTGACCTTTTACCATTTACTATCACGTGTTGGGGATGGTCCCGTAAAAAATTGTTAATCCATAAAATAAAGGTTTGATGCACATGAAGGTCCTCTAAACGCCTCAAAAGTGTATTTATGTTCACTGTATTAAAAGCAGATGAAAAGTCCATAAATAAAATCCTAATGTACGAGTTTGCCATGCCCAAATGCTTTACTGCCCTATCCAGCAAAGTGAGGGTGGCATCTTCAACTCCGCGCCCAGCCCTATAAGCAAATTGTAGAGGGTCAAGTTTATCGGTCGTTGCCTGGGAGAGTTGCTGACAGACTACTCTCTCCATGCACTTACAGAGCACTGATGTTAAAGCTACTGGTCTGTAGTCCTCAAGCGCCTTGGCATGAGCTTTTTTCGGTAACGGGATGATGGTGCTTTCCTTCCATGCTCGTGGTACAACATTAAAATCAAGAGACAACTGAAAAAGTTGTGTCAACACACCCTTCAGCTGAGAAGCACATTCCCTCAGTACTTTGTCCTTTATTCCATCCGGCCCTGATGTCTTTTGGGGTTTGACTTTCATTAAAACCTTTCCCACATTTTGTTCCTCAATTCTTATGGGGAGAAAATCAGAGTGCTCTATAGGAGTCCAGAGTTCATTTAAATGGTCATCATTAAAACGGGCATAAAACTGGTTCAGTTCAGTAGCAAAGCTGGCAGAGTCAGGGCATTGGATACTGTGTTGCTTCTGATTTCTTCCCATCATAGTATTTAGGCCCTGCCATGCCATCCGTGCATTCCCCATTGTAAACTTTTCCTCTGCCTTGCGTTTATATTGCAGTTTGGCCTGCTTAATCTTAATTTGTTAAAACCATATCTATCTCCATTTAAAAAAGCAATTTTTTTAAGATTTAAAAATGTTTTAGATCCTTTGTAACCCAAGGCTTATTGTTAGGGTAACACCTCACATTTTTTACAGGAATGACACTGTCAACACAGAAATCTACGTACCCAGATATGGAAGCATTTAGCATATCTACATCATTTCCACAATCCTTAACAAATACATCCCAATCTGTTACTTCAAAACATCCTCTTAGTTTTTCAGTGGATTCAAAGTCCCATACCTGGACAGTCCTAGTTTGCACTTTCTCAGTTTTAAATTTTTGCTTATCTCGAGGTAGAAGCAGAACAGCATTATGATCGGAACGACCAAGAGGCGGACGTGCCTTGGAGATGTAAGCACTTGGTATATTTCCATAGCACAAGTCCAATGTTTTTTCCAGCCTAGTAACACAAGTGACATATTGCTCCAGGTGCGGCAGGTGTGTAGCAATGTCACATCGATTGAAATCTCAGAGCAAAAACACCGGCTGATCTCCAACTCTGTTTACAATATTATTAAAAATATCTGTAATGCATTCAGCAGCTAGTATAAAATCAGGACCCGGGATGTACACCAGTATCACTGTTATTTGAGTAAATTCTCGAGGGAGATAATGAGGTCGGAAGGAAACCACCATGATTTCATAATGTTTTGAGCAGTCAGTTTCCCTCAGCGTAAAATTTGTAGCCCATCTGTTATTCACAGCCATACACAGGCCCCCACCAACAGTTTTCTGAGATTTAAAGGTATCTCGATCAAACCGAATCAAAGTAAATCCATCAAGGTAAAAATCCGCTGATTCCTGGGAGAGCCATGTCTCAGTAAAACAAAAAAGGCTTGTGCGACGATAATCCCCATCATATTTGATCAACGCAGAAAGTTCATCAGTTTTATTTCTCAGGGATCTAACATTTACTAGTATGATAGCAGGTAAGGGCAATCTACTACCTCTTCTCCGTAGCCTTTTGAGTATTCCTCCTCTCAAACCCCTTTTCCTTCGTTTCACTTTAATGTTTTTTCAGTTTTTTCCAACTGATGCCAACCAAGAGACATTTCGGGACATTTTTAAAAAGTATTGAATCCATAGACGGCAAAACAGCAAGCGGGCGCAAATCCAGCAGCGGTCCACGTGAATAAACCAGGTTTTTCACTGTTGATGCTCCCGTCTGCGTTGTTGGCATTGTCCACATGGCCAATATTGGTTGAGAAATAAACACCAGGAGGCCCAGAATAACCCAGAAATTAGCCATCTCGTATAAATAAATAAATAAGCAAAACTAAAAACACTTGGTGTAAAAAAACAAAAACAAACATCAAACACTGAGCCTGTGTCACGAGTCGCACAAACAGCGTTGCGCCCCGGAAGTGAAGCAAGTGAAGCCTTCACTTCCGGGGCGCAACGCTGTAAATGAATGTAAAAGTATTCATTCGTAAATGAATGAAGTATTCATTAATTTACGAATGATCTTTTTGCCTATTGTATCTTTTGATATCATATTCTCATACCGATATATGCTATTCAAACCAGACCTCCGCTTTGACAAAGTACATGTCTAAATTCTGCTATCACTTCTCTGCTATCACTGTTCCCCTGCAAAGGCTGGTATCGGGTTTAAGTTTAGCATAACGTCCAGACATGGTGTAAATACTTGTTTGGCTTTTGCTGCTTCTAGTGTTAAAACCACAGTGTTGAGCTACGCTGGCAGAATATACAACCAGAGGTCAGAGCAGATTCTTAGAAGAGATATTTCTGACATGATTAACATCTTCCTGATCTGATCTGATCTGACCTTATAAATAAATATTGGCAAAGCTTGTGCATTGCTCTGCTCTTGCATCTCGATCTCTTCTTCTGTTCCTTTGCTCTCTTGGCAACATTATTTTACTCAGATATATTTGGTTAGGGACTTTATTGTTTATTGTCACTTATTATAAAAAGCTGATTATTACTTACAAATTCAATAAACCATTCATGGTTTTATTATTCTTATTATCCTTTTTTTCTCTACTTAAACATCATAAAATAATTTTTGATTCATCACTTCTCTGTCTGACTGGATCTCACTACATCAGAAATATGTATATATCAAACATTTTATTTTGTATTATTAAAAGGGCAACAGAAAAAGCACTCAAAATTAAAGACAGAACAGAAACAGAGAGGACAGGAAACGGGTTGTGGTTGGTGAATTCACAGCTAAAAACTGAGAGGCGTTTTCACACCTAATGCCTCGTGGAAACAGACACACAGTCACTGAACAGAGTTTGACTCTCATCACGTGAGACGAGAAACAAGCGTATTATTTTACTCTCCGCCGACAGATGAGAGCAGTTTTATTGGTGTTTGAGTTTCAGAAAGTGCTGTGAGGAACTGCTGAGAGTTTCAGACTGATTTACTGAACTGATGAAGAAATGAAGTTCCTGCTGACAGTTTGTGTGTTTCTGCTGACGGGTAAGTGCTCAAGATCTCAACTAAACCTGTTTATTATCTAATATTAATATATGTAATGTGTGTGTGTGTGTGTGTGTGTGTGTGTGTGTGTGTGTGTGTGTGTGTGTGTGTGTGTGTGTGTGTGTGTGTGTGTGTGTGTGCAGTGAGCAGTTCACTGTCTGTGGACATTACAGTGACAGGAACGGAGGGAGGACGAGTGAGCATTAAGTGCCCTTATCCAGAAGGATATAAAGACTATTACAAATACTTCTTCAAAGGACCTTCCAAAAAGCGTGTCCTTATCCTGCAATCTGATGGTGTAAAGACCAGTGGCAGATTCTCACTGAAGGATAATCGTCAGACCAGATCATTCACAGTGACCATCAGTGACCTGAGGATGGAAGATGCTGGACCGTACGGCTGTAGAACTGGATATGAACACTACAATACAATCCAGCTGAATGTGATCAGAGGTGCCTGATGACATTAACTTTTTTGCTCACCAGCCGCTGTGGCTAGAGGTTTTCCAAAGTTACTAGCCACCGCAACAATTTTGTTGTTTTGGAAATGTGTTGTTGTCTACTGTACACATCCAAATCAAGTCTACATTAAATGTATACCATGACAGATCATCAAATAAGCCTATTTAGCTCTGATAAGGCTGAGTGTAAAGCTCCTTAATCTAGACAGAGAAACACTAACAGTTGCTTGTCTGAAAAAATATGATTTTTTTTATGGTGTAAATATCTCTGTAAATATATTCTCAACAGTGTTCATTCAGCTATGAAGTATTTAAATCTAGCATATTTTGTGTATGAGCCCAAACAGTATCCTAGAGAAATGCATATCCATATGTTCATATGATTTGACAGTTTATTTGATTAAATATAAAAATCTATTCATCATACCTGACACCCAGATAAACACTTTAAAAGTCATTTCATGACTGTAAGTCATTCTCTTCAAATGCTATTGAAGTTAGAAACGTGAATACCAATGTTATCTGTAACTTTAGAGACGGTCCCTAAATTCATGACTATTGAACATCAAGTCGACTTTATGGCAGTCACATCAGATGCGCTGTGGTTCTGCTGTGTTTGTTTGAGACTGTTTCGCTGCTGAAATGAATCTCCTGCATACACACACATTCATCTCTGCTTTGGGTGAGTGAGAGCGCTCTGAACAAAACTCCGGCTAATCTGAACGCCTCCGATTATTAGAGATTGCATTCATAAACTCAAAAGAAACACGTGTGATTGGTTATAATACAAAACGCGATTATAACAGACGGCTTTTGAGAAGACTATAATAAGTTCAACCGCCAAAGTGGCTTGTGGGAGTGACTGAGTTACACGCCACAGACGAAATACACCCACTAATGGCGAGTGTAAAGGCCAATTTATACTTCTGCGTCGAGTGCACGCAGAAGGTACGGCGTACCATACGCATAGACGCGTTGGATACGCCGTACCCTGACGCACACCTCTCCAAAAATGTAACAACGCGTCAATTCTACACGGACCGCAAACGCTGTGATTGGTCTGCCAGAACCCCTCCGTCAGGTCAATAAATAAATAAAAAATCTGCGATAGGAGTGTGTGTGTGTGTCCAGAAATGGGATGATAGTTCCACATCTGCTATAACACAATATTTTGCAGTCCAGCGATTCTTTATGGTAGTAAATAAATACATAGATCCGCTGAGTATAGATTATTTATTTTCTCACTAAAACCAAAGATGTTAATCAGTGTATATCAAGAACAGGGACACATTAGGGTACATTTCGTGAATGAAGTCTCCGCAACAGCAATCGATTGCTCGAGCCACCGCCAGGGCTCTCAAGTCTCACGCATTGGGCGTGAGACACACGCATTTCAACCCGTTCACACGCTCACACGCCACACCTTGTATTTCTCACGCAGAGAAATTTCCAGGATAATGCCCACCAAATTGCGCTGCTATTAGAGGAATCAAGTGACTTCCACATATAGAGCTCAGAAGGCCCTGCCACGCACCAGCCAATCAAATAAAAAATACAGCTTCCGAACAGCCAATCAGAAAATAGCATTGCTGTATCCGGGTAAGATTTAGATATTCCCGCAACAACAAAGTTTACATTCTGCCACCTACTGGTGGTGTTTAGTTTAGTGTTTTCTTTCCAACATTTCTTAATTGTATATTCAAAAATATTCTTAATTTTATGTTCAAAAATATTTAAAACAATCTCATAGAATTTTTCAGTGTAAATGATTTAATTTGATTGACAACAGCCCTACAGTGTCTTATTAATATATCAAATTTAAGAATATAAAATGAAAACTGAAGCATAGCCTATATTTAATAAGATTATGGGAAAATGTCCTTCATAAAAGGTAAAAATATCAAAAAGATATGCAGATTTAAATATCTCAAATCTGATTGAACACTGGTGAGACTACTTCAGAATAAATTATATTTACAACACAGTAAATTCTGCAAAAAAATATTCCAAATTATTATGGATTATTAATTTACCTCTTCCCTGACATCTTTCTTTGAAATAGAGAAATGCAAGAATTAATACTATGCACACACACACACACACGCACGCATGCACGCACGCACGCACACACAGAAATGTTAAATTAAATAAAATACAAATATTATTATTTATTTATACAAATTAGTGTCATTTTTCAGATCAGAACCCCCACCCAAACCCCTGCTGCCGTCGCCAAAATCTCACTCTGAACTCAGTTCAAAACTTGAGAGCCCTGCACCGCTGCTGAAAACAGCGGCCACGAGCTCTGCATGATTTCACAAACGCATTCCAGCGCCAGATCGCCTTATTTAACTTTACTAATCAACTAGAGATGCTTAATTTGTATTAGATACAACAACTCAAGCTGCAAGAAAAGCTGCTCTCTCACTGCTGCTGATATTCCGACATGAATGTACAGATTCTACACATCAAGCTGCTTCTTCTTCGGCTGTTGTCTTGATTACACCATCATGCCCGAGGACACTGCCTACTAGCGTCTGCATGTGTAATTGCACATTGACGCGGACAAAAACGCAGAAGTATAAATGCTCACGACGGAGTCGGCTACGCGCGTAGCCTACGGCGTACACTTGACGCAGAAGTATAAATTGGCCTTTAATGTCAAGCCCTGTTCATGATATTCAAAAAAACAGTCAATCTGCATCATCATTCATGTTTATGTAGTTAATGAGTGTGTTATTAATATATTTGTTTCTGCGTGTCTTCTCTTCTTCATTTCTCAGCTCCAGAGACAACAAGACCTGTCCAGATCTCAACATCCACCATTCATCCATTCACAAACACCAGCTCTGACCACACCAGCACAGGTACCTGCACGCACACACACACACACACACACACACACACACACACACACACACACACACACACACACACACACACACACACACACACACACACACACACACACACTGACCACACCACCACAGGTACCTGCACACACACACACACACACACACACACACACACACACACACACACACACCACCACAGGTACCTACACACACACACACACACAAACTGACCAGACCAGCACAGGTACCTGCACACACACACACACACACACTGACCACTGCAGCACAGGTACCTACACACACACACACTCACACACTGACCACACCACCACCACAGGTACCTGCGCACACACACACACACACACACACACACACTGACCACACCACCACAGGTACTTACACACACACACACACACACACACACACACACACACATACACACAAAACTGACCACACCAGCACAGGTACCTACACACACACACACACACACACTGACCACACCACCACAGGTACCTGCACACTAGGGGTGGCACGGTACATGGAAAAAAAACGAACCGTTCGGTTCGCTTGTCTCGGTTCGGGGTGTGTGCGTTGCACGGTTCGACGCATGCGCAATGTATCCTCGTGCCCATATGTTACCTCAGACAGTGGGTGTCCTTTTCGCGCAAAATAAGAGGTGTGTGTTTGTGTGGACATACAGTAAAGTAAAAGTGGAGTGCTGCAGGTCACGTCACGTGTAGAAATGCAAGTGGGAGGGATAAGGAAGGCTGGCCGGAGTTGGAGGATGTGCCAGCGTCGTATAGCAGGCAGGGCAGATGCAATGCGGAGAGCGGGAGCCGTGCGCGCCCATTGCGTATACACACACTGGCAGTGTTTGTCTCGCGCAGCTGAACCGCGGCTCGTGTATTGCAAATACAGACAATATTGTCCATTCTGTCACATTTTCCGGTCTTCTCCTCCGACCCCTGTCTGTCTCATGCTTTGATTTATGATGGCCAGCATATATCTGCTGCAAATGCGACCGTGTTCCCCTCTGTCTCATACACACATGCATATAACATGTTAATATAAGTAGTTCACATGATAAATGTAACATTTAAAAGTTAAGATATGCTTCTAGTTTTAATAATTTAAACATGCCTTTGAAGTTTGGGCAAAAACTTCTGGCAGTGTTGTGTTTTCATGTATTTTATTTTTTTCCCACAGCGCTGGATGTCATATAGTGATTGTGAAACACACAGAACACTTCATGGTGAAATTTGTTAATCAGGTCAGCTGAATTCAAGCCACAGTGCATTGTTCTGATCAAAATTGATATGATTAATATGAAAAATGTTACGCCAATGTGTCGGACTCGGTAGACAGCCAGTTAGGAAACAACTTGATATAACAATTTTTTTATACTGTATCCTAAATTGTGGATGATTAAGCTATATATCATATGCTGAAGTACATTTCTGGAGTGTTAACGATAAAAAAACAACAACAACAAGAACCGTACAGAACCGAAAACCGTGACCATAAAACCGTGATACGAACCGAACCCTGGGTTTTGTGAACCGTGCCACCCCTACTGCACACACACACACACACACACACACACACACACTGACCACACCACCACAGGTACCTACACACACACAAACACTGACCACAACAGCACAGGTACCTGCACACACACACACACACACACACACACACTAACAACACCAGCACAGGTACCTGCACACTGTTATGTATTGCAATAATTCACAGAAAACCAGACTCGAGCAACCAGCTAGCTTCAACTTTTAACGTGTGTTTATTCTTCTCTCTCCTTCACTCTCTCTCCAACATGCAGTACAATTTAACGTGAACTACATCGCCCTCTACAGGTTGAGCCGTAACTCAATACACAACACACACACACACACTGACCACACCAGCACAGGTACCCACACACACACACACACACACACACACTGACTACACCCGCTCGCTTCATTACTCGCATGCATTCTGCTGAAAATATTGTTAATGGGAAGTTACTGTGTTTTATATACATAACTTGTCATAACTTCAATCAAATCAATACGTCTGATTATACTGAATACAGAGATACACTATTGTAATGCTGCATTCATGATCACAATGCAATTCCTGTTATTAGACGTTTCCAGCTCATTCTGTCCAGACAATTAATGTCTTTCACAAACTTACACCAACTTGAAAACTCTTCTGTGGAAAAATTAACCAAAATTGCAGCACAAATTACATTTAGAGGATGTGATGTTCCTCAACACTCGAATCAAATGTACAACAACTGAATGATTGACGTGTCATTTTACAGCCGGTGTTTTATTTTCGTACAGACCTGTCTTCTGTTGCTGGTGGTCTGGGTTTGGTTCTGCTGGTTCTGACTCTGTGTTCTGGAACGTTCCTCATCCAGAAAATGAGGAAGAGGAAAAGTGGGACAGGTAACAGTTTCAGCCAATCACAATGTCCGTTTGATTCACTTCTCGCAAGACAGACGGCGCAATTCACTTCTCTTCTGAAGATTGAGAGATCATTTTGAAAATGATCATGACATTAAATGCATTTACAAATCAGGAATAAACACTGCTGATGCAGTGAAAGTTTGAGAAGGCAGCTGAAAGAATATCTGACTATATCAATGCATGATGTGAATCAAAGAACTATGCCTCATAATTAGGTTCACAAAGAGCTCAAATGAATACACGTTGTTTAAAAGAATTATGAATGCATGTATTATATTTATATTAATATTTGGCATCTTGTCAATTAATATAATAATATCAATATATTATATGGATAAAAAGTAATTATAATTCATATAATATAAATATAATACATAATACATAATTAGCACCAAAATATGAGCAATTTTGTCTCTAAAGTTTTTTCACTATAAAATTTAATTACAGGGGGTGTGGCTTTATTGCATTTTTACTTGCAGCTGATTGGTCCAGTTTGGGTTTGCGATCTCTAACCCAGAATAAAACCTGCTCCAGAGCAGGTTAGCCGTGGAGTGTAAGTTACTATGGTGATGAACACTGCTAAAAACCAATCCACCTTCATAAGCCCGAAAAAACAGAGTTTGCTCAATTTAACCACAAACTTACTTCGGTTAAAACCTAAACTTTGTGCAACAGGCCACAGACATACATTTATTGTTTACATTTATTATTTATTGACATACATTTATTGTTTACACCTCAATTATTGTTTATTGATCAACAGAGTATTATTTATGTAAACTAGTAAATTATTGATGTATGTGTTGTTTTTCAGACTGACTGCATGCATGAAGAGATTCCAAACACTGATGTCGCCGCAGTAACATCTTCATCCAATCAGTCGCCTGCATCTTCATCCAATCAGTCACCTGCATCTTCATCCAATCAGACGCCTGCATCACACCTCAACACCCGCCAAAAGTCTTTATTGTTTACGCCACAGTAACCAATCAACAGCCGGATTCAAACCCTGATCACACCCACTTGACCAATCAGGTGACAGATACAGACTGTGATTATTATGCCAATATAAAGTCGCTTGAAGCAACACAGGACAGCAGGACAGAACTGATCTACACAACAGCAACACATCCACAAAACATCACAACAGACGAGGATCCGATATATTCAGTGATCAATCATAAATGAAAAAAGACTGTCAAAATCAACATTTATTTAATGAATGAATATTTGACACTTTTCTGTACAAGACATTTTTTGTCAGTATGTTTTGTGTGTAATATTACTAATGAGAAAAGTTACTAACAATTAAAAATACACCTTTTTTATTTTTTAATTACATTAAATTCAGTGTTCTTTGTAATTAGACCACCTCATCTAGGGTTCAATAAAACATTTAAAAAAAAAACCTGCTACTCTGGAGTTCTATATTCTGGAGTTTCCCGCTCATATAGACGAGTAATAGTAATTTGTTACATTTATATAGCGCTTTTCTACACACTCAAATCGCTTTACATGGAAGGGGGGAATCTCCTCAACCACCACCAATGTGTAGAACCACCTGGATGATGTGATGGCAGCCATATTGTGGATGATGTGATGGCAGCCATATTGTGCCAGAACCCCACCCCACATTGACTGAAAAACACAGAATTGTTGACATTTTTGCAGATTTATTAAAAAAGAAAAACTGAAATATCACATGGTCCTAAGTATTCAGACCCTTTGCTCAGTATTTAGTAGAAGCACCGTTTTGATCTAATACAGCCATGAGTCTTTTTGGGAAAGATGTAACAAGTTTTTCATACCTGGATTTGAGGATCCACCGCCATTCCTCCTTGCAGATCCTCTCCAGTTCTACCAGAAAGACTCGGGAGAATAAATACTGTGACAATTATCCATTTATTAACAACCTAGCAAGCAATAAAGTACTTTGGCATAGGCCCCGCCCATAGCTCGCAATCTGAGGGTCTGGACTCAGCATATCCTGCCTGAAGACGAAGGCAGAGGCGCAGCCAACCCCCCCTTGAGGTATGGAAGGGACCATCCTGGTGGTGGTGGGGTGGATGTAGGGAAGGATTTGACTTGGAGGTGGTGGGGAGGATGGCGGTGGATTGGAGCGTCAGCATCTGCGAACTCAGACATGAGTAATTACCGATCTTTTATACCCAAGTATTAGAATGTGATTGGATAGATAAAAAGTTTAAGTGACGTGACAATTAAGTCTTCCCGGCAGAACTTATGCTAAAGCGTTCATTTCTACCAGAAAGACTCGGGAGAATAAATACTGTGACAAATATCCATTTATTAACAACCTAGCAAGCAATAAAGTACTTTGGCATAGGCCCCGTCCGTAGCTAACAATCTGAGGGTCTGGACTCAGCATATCCTGCCTGAAGACGAAGGCAGAGGCGCAGCCGACCCCCAAAAATTTAGGTGGAAGAATGCTTCCGCCCGGACGGAGCCTATCCCCCAAAACGGTAAATAAAGTAGACCCACCGGTCTTGTGTCCTGGAGTTCCTAAAAGAAGAAAAACAAGAGTTAACATGGTAAGCGTGGACATGAAACGCCACCTGCAGAATTAAAAAATAAATAAATTTATACACATATATAAACCACAGAGACAAGGCCGCAGGGCCACACGGTCTGCTTAGACCACAGAGACAAGGCCACAGGGCCACACGGTCTGCTAGACCAAAGAGACAAGGCCGCAGGGCCACACGGTCTGCTAGACCACAGAGACAAGGCCGCAGGGCCACACGGTCTGCTAGACCACAGAAACAAGGCCGTAGGGCCACACGGTCTGCTAGACCACAGAGACAAGGCCGCAGGGCCACACGGTCTGCTAGATCACAGAAACAAGGCCGTAGGGCCACACGGTCTGCTAGACCACAGAGACAAGGCCGCAGGGCCACACGGTCTGCTAGACCACATAGACAAGGCCGCAGGGCCACACGGTCTGCTAGACCAAAGAGACAAGGCCTGCTAGATCACGGTCTGCTAGACCACAGAGACAAGGCCACAGGGCCACACGGTCTGCTAGACCACAGAGACAAGGCCGCAGGGCCACACGGTCTGCTAGACCAGAGAGACAAGGCCGCAGGGCCACACGGTCTGCTTAGACCACAGAGACAAGGCCGCGGGGCCACACGGTCTGCTAGACCACAGAGACAAGGCCGCGGGGCCACACGGTCTGCTAGACCACAGAGACAAGGCCGCAGGGCCACACGGTCTGCTAGACCACAGAGACAAGGCCGCAGGGCCACACGGTCTGCTAGACCACAGAGACAAGGCCGTAGGGCCACACGGTCTGCTAGACCACAGAGACAAGCCCGCAGGGCCACACGGTCTGCTAGACCACAGAGACAAGGCCACAGGGCCACACGGTCTGCTAGACCACAGAGACAAGGCCTCAGGGCCACACGGTCTGCTAGACCAAAGAGACAAGGCCTGCTAGATCACGGTCTGCTAGACCACAGAGACAAGGCCGCAGGGCCACACGGTCTGCTAGACCACAGAGACAAGGCCGCAGGGCCACACGGTCTGCTAGACCACAGAGACAAGGCCGCAGGGCCACACGGTCTGCTAGACCACAGAGACAAGGCCGCAGGGCCACACGGTCTGCTAGACCACAGAAACAAGGCCGTAGGGCCACACGGTCTGCTAGACCACAGAGACAAGGCCGCAGGGCCACACGGTCTGCTAGACCACAGAAACAAGGCCGTAGGGCCACAAGGTCTGCTAGACCACAGAGACAAGGCCGCAGGGCCACACGGTCTGCTAGACCACAGAGACAAGGCCGCAGGGCCACACGGTCTGCTAGACCAAAGAGACAAGGCCTGCTAGATCACGGTCTGCTAGACCACAGAGACAAGGCCACAGGGCCACACGGTCTGCTAGACCACAGAGACAAGGCCGCAGGGCCACACGGTCTGCTAGACCAGAGAGACAAGGCCGCAGGGCCACACGGTCTGCTTAGACCACAGAGACAAGGCCGCGGGGCCACACGGTCTGCTAGACCACAGAGACAAGGCCGCGGGGCCACACGGTCTGCTAGACCACAGAGACAAGGCCGCAGGGCCACACGGTCTGCTAGACCACAGAGACAAGGCCGTAGGGCCACACGGTCTGCTAGACCACAGAGACAAGCCCGCAGGGCCACACGGTCTGCTAGACCACAGAGACAAGGCCACAGGGCCACACGGTCTGCTAGACCACAGAGACAAGGCCTCAGGGCCACACGGTCTGCTAGACCAAAGAGACAAGGCCTGCTAGATCACGGTCTGCTAGACCACAGAGACAAGGCCGCAGGGCCACACGGTCTGCTAGACCACAGAGACAAGGCCGCAGGGCCACACGGTCTGCTAGACCACAGAGACAAGGCCGCAGGGCCACACGGTCTGCTAGACCACAGAGACAAGGCCGCAGGGCCACACGGTCTGCTAGACCACAGAGACAAGGCCGCAGGGCCACACGGTCTGCTAGACCACAGAGACAAGGCCACAGGGCCACATGGTCTGCTAGACCACAGAGACAAGGCCGCAGGGCCACACGGTCTGCTAGACCACAGAGACAAGGCCGCAGGGCCACACGGTCTGCTTAGACCACAGAGACAAGGCCGCGGGGCCACACGGTCTGCTAGACCACAGAGACAAGGCCGCGGGGCCACACGGTCTGCTAGACCACATGCAATATATATATATATTTTTTTTATACCACCACCACCACCACCACCAGTAGTTGCATAGGGATTACCTGAACCATTACTGGAGAGCTTGCTGAGCTTCAAGGATGATTTTTGAATCAGGTCTTATATAAGACTCAAACACCGAAGAAGACCATCTGCCCAGGATCTTGATGGCTGCAGTAGAAATGCGACGTTCAGCTGCTGTAGTGGCTGCCCCAATCCTGAAGGAATGGCCGGTATACTGGGAGGGAGATAGGCTGCAACTTTTGAGGACAGAGACTAGGTGATTGCTAAACCAGGCTTTAGAGAGAGGTGCTCCGTTAAGTAGGATAAATAGAGGGGAATGGTCTGAGGATTTCTGACGAACTTTAAGAAATTTGAGCATGGATGAGAAGGGACAGAAATTGTTGCCAATTTTGGAAATTGTTAGTGTGACTCCAGAACCTTCAGAATCATTTTTAGAGTGCTTGAGAAAAAGTGTAAAGAATTTAGGTGAAAAGCGTAAATCAGAGAAGGAAAGACCATGAGCAGGATCGAAATGATTGGTTGCTGAAGTAAATTCCCCCGGACGCATGAACCCGTAAAAAGCAGTTAGAAACACAGCTTCTAGTAAAATATTAGTATATGTGGAAAATAGGTCGTTACGGATGGAAGTAGTTAATCTTTGCAATAAGGGTAACGTAAAAGGCAACCGTTTATCTGGAGAATTACTAGAGGATTTACTAATGCCTTTCAGCAATAGCCGAATGGAAGTGGCAGAGAAAGGCTTGGAAAATCAGGATTAAAATATTTGGCGTAGAATTGAATTCCTGCAAGTAATCTCCGATTGGAAGAAGGTTTTAGTTCAATTCAAAATTAAAGATAAGAAAGGAGCAGACCGTCGTAATCAAAATGGGAAATAAAGGAATCTGAAAGGAAAAGCAAAACATTAAAAAAGAAGACTAAGTGAAAGTGTAAGCTTTATAGGTAGAAGAAGCTACTCCTTTAGACATATAATGTCTGGCTGATCTGACCAAGTCGTCTAATTTAACATCGCTGCTGATAGGGGAGGGCAAGGTGTGGGATCCATATTGGCTGAAGGGCAAAGCCGTCTGAAAACGAAAACGAGATAATGCATCAGCAATGACATTGGAGTGTCCGGGTATATGAGCAGCTTTAATGATAAAATTAAAGACAACTGATTGCCAGATTAGGCGTCTCACGAAAAGCATAATCGTTGGGCAAGATGATCTGCCTTTATTAATGATGGCAACGACGGCTTCGTTATCGCAGAACATCATGATGCGTTTCCTTGACCACTCTGGACCCCAAATTACACTGGCTATAACTATGGGATAAAACTCGTAGAGCGCGGAAGAAACTTAGCCAGGAGTAGACGCGGGAAATGCTTTTGGCCATTTCTCTGCGAACCATTGTCCTTGAAAAAAAACCCTGAATCCAATGGACGGGGCGGCGTCGGTAAATAGATGTAGGTCTGCTGATGATTCGAAAGCATCATTATAAAAAAAAAGAAATGCCGTTCCAATCATTTAGTAACTGAGTCCAAAATGTTATATCCGACAGACATCCTTCGTCAAACTGAAGCGAATCGCTTAGGTCTTGCGTAGAATGGATGGGAATGGGAAAGTATATCAAGTTTCGAAACGACACTTGGCCAGCTAACTTGATTAACTGAATGGCGTTGTCAACCGAGGCATAGTGTAGAGAGAAAGGAGTTAGAGGAATACATTCATTAACACTTGCTATGTTAGAGGAATGAGGAGAAGACATATTGAAAATTAGACGTTTTTTGCCAGAATATTTGCGCGTTGCAATACCAATAGAATTAATCCGAAAGGGATAAAAAGGAGGAGAAGTGAAAGGGCCAATAACATATCCTTTATTAACCTCTTTCTCCAGTAGTGCTGAAACCACGTCGGGTTCATTTCTGGCTGATTGCAAATTTTTTGCAACGAAAGAGGCAGAGAGGTGTGAAAGAACTCCCACCTGAAACCCTTGAGACAAGCCAGTGATCAGGGTGAGAAAAAGGTAATTTGAAAGGTTTAAAATATTGATAGGAGTAGATGGGTGACTATTCAGAATTTTCTCTGATTTGGGGCTTTCCTTTTGGCTTCCGGTTTGTACCGGCGTGGACAGACGGATTTCGGGTGCGGATCCTTGCAAGAATTTTTCAGCACTATGGACAGCAGCCGGATCATTGTTTGCGAATGCTTTGGGGCAGAATGCAGCCGAATGACCGTGAGCGCTGCAAATCGCGCACGCCAAGATTTTTTGGCCGCCGAAATGACGGACGAGCAGTTCCGTGTCTGTAACTGACCAGTCTATTCTTGAATTGAAGAGTGCGATAAATGAAGCAGATTTAGCAGAAAGTGACTTGTGGTATTCATAAAACAACGTGCCCCCGATTCGTTGGCTGAAATCCACAATCATAGATAAATAGAGATCTAACTCTTCCCTTCTCTCTGGATAACTTTGGCACAAAGTGTCTCTGTAGATGCCAAAAGCAATAACGAATTCACCACACGATAGATTGCGTTGAAGGCGAGGATCAGAGATTTTAAGAAGAACTGCCACGTCCCCACAATCCACCATCTTTCTGTCGGCAGCGGGTGAAGGAAGTAGTAAAGAAGCCAGATTAACATCCTTACCTTGGATGATGTTGTTTCTTAGGTGAGGAGACACGGTTACAGCAGCTGGCGAAACAAAACGCCTACCGAAATTTTGAGCAGGAGCCGCTGTGGAGAGGTTAAAGTTTGGAGAAGCCGGTGGTGCATGAACATCTTGGAAAGGCGTCTGAATCGAGTGTAGAGGAGTAGGTAAGGTAGAAGATGTAGAAGGCTCGTTCGAAGGGTTGCTTGATCCGAAGGAGAAGAAGGAGAAAGGACGGAACTGAGGAATTGCTGATGAGATCGTGGCCGGGTCTGAGCTGAGGTTAGGATTTGAGAAATGATGTTCAAAAGCCGATATTTTGGATTCCAATCCTTTGACTGTTTGAGCGAGGCTTTGAACTGCAGCAATGAGCTGATCGTTCGTGTCTGAGGGTTCAACTCTTTGTGGAGAAGATGGTAGCCGAGCAGGTATTGATGATCTTTTTGCTGGGTGAGGTGAAGATGATTTAGCAGTTCTTTTCTTACCAGTTGGTGTTGGTTTAGGTTAAGCTGCCGAAGTTGAGGCTTTTGAAGAAATAGAAACTGGTGGAATACCAAAAGTGTTCTGGGCCAGAAGGTGTAAATCTTCTCTGGAAAGGCCTTGGCTAACCGGTATGGTTAACCGGCTTCTTCAAGAGCTTTAATTATATCCTCGGATGACATCTGAGCCCATGGAGAGGTACGGCTCTGAATTCGTGAGCTGCGACGTGCAGCAGGAGGAGAAGGTGAGACGAAATCATCGTCAGATTCGGAGTAGTCGCAAACAAATTGCGTGTCTTTAGACATTTTTGGTCGGCAAGTGACGCGTGCAAATGGATTGGAGCGTCAGCATCTGCGAACTCAGACATGAGTAATTACCGATCTTTTATACCCAAGTATTAGAATGTGATTGGATAGATAAAAAGTTTAAGTGACGTGACAATTAAGTCTTCCCGGCAGAACTTATGCTAAAGCGTTCATTTCTGTCAGGTTGGATGGTAAACGTTGGTGGACAGCCATTTTCAGGTCTCTCCAGAGATGCTCAATTGGGTTTAAGTCAGGGCTCTGGCTGGGCCATTCAAGAACAGTCACGGAGTTGTTGTGAAGCCACTCTTTTGTTATTTTAGCTGTGTGCTTAGGGTCATTGTCTTGTTGGAAGGTGAACCTCCGGCCCAGTCTGAGGTCTTGAGCACTCTGGAGAAGGTTTTCGTCCAGGATATCCCTGTACTTGGCCGCATTCATCTTTCCCTCGATTGACAGGAAAGGATGCATATTTAAAAATGACATGAAGTTGACCAGACAAAACGTGAAATATTTTGTGTTCATATTGTCTGCAATGAAATACAAGTCAAAGTAAATTTAGAAATCACTTCTTTTTTTTTATTTGCGTTTTCCATACTGTCCCAACTTTTTCTGATTCGGGGTTGTAATTAACAAACAAGAAATATTAACAAAGCCGTTTTCTTCAGATTAGGCATAAGATTAATAGTAATGAATGTGTGCATATTGTAATTTAATAATTACATTTGTAGCTCTCATGCAATAAAAAAGTTCAGCTTTTTTCAGCCTGTATTGGGCATAAGATTAGTAATGAATGTGTGCATATTGTGAATTAATTTTAATACATTTAGTAACCTAGCTTTCCTGTTATCCTTCGAAAATGATTCATAAAACATATAAATATCAGTTGACAAAAATGGAAAAACTTTATCAGTCATACCTGACATGTTTTTCAAGCTATTGTTATTTAATTTTTTGGTGTTCAGCACCAACATCTTAAAATGCACATATGCAGATCATAGAAATAAAAATTTTCTCGAGGAGCCATGCCCCCGAAACAAAATAATAAACAGCCAATATCCTAATATGCATACTAATAAGCTACTAGTTAATAGTGAGAATTGGACCCTAAACTAAAGTCTTACCAATTTTTTTTTCATACCCTCACTGGGGGCTGAGCCCCCCTAAAATGAAAATCCTAGAATCGCCCCTGGTGGTGCTCAATCAATACTTTCTTGCAACAGATCACACATTCTGAATGTTGATTTTTAAAATACATTATGGGAAAATCTTTAGACACAGACATCATGAATCAGCATATGAATCTCAACATTGGTGACATACTTCATTACACAATGCAGAATGAAAAAGGATATCAGATCAAGTGTCAGTGTTTACAGGTGAATTACTAGAAATTTTGAGCCTAGAAATCTAGACGCACCCTAGCGGCAGAACATTTATTTTGCCGCAAGTGTAGTCTAGCAACTCTCGGTAGACCTGAGAGCTGGAAAAAACAAACTCTGGTCAGGCCAATCACAGCGTGTGTAGAGTCGGTGGGCGGGCTTAACATAATGACGGCACGTCACGGCAGAGTTGCGGAGGTTCTACATGCTACTCGTAAACAAAGAAGCTGATGAACAGCGGTCTTTTGAATCGGCTTTGGTCGCGACACTGAAAGACTTGGAGTTAAGCTTTTCTTTGAGAAAAGAACATAGAATGGCACTGAAGTCATTCTTAAGAAAAGATATGTTCAAAGTTTTGCCGACCGGATACGCCGAAAGTCTATCATCAACTAACGTTAGCTCGGCTTCACCTTCTTCTTTGGTTGGTTGTGGCGCTCATGGCTGTAAGATTACAAATTTATACATTGTTATATATAGGTTCCAATGTAATAGAATATAAATGAAAACATTATCTATATTTGTGTTTCACATTTTGAAGTAAACTTGAGGAAATTCTAAGGAGATTACGTCAGGCTGTGTAAGTGTTTGAGACATTAAGTCTTTTGTCGTTATGAACTTCCTGACTATTTACCATGACAATTTTAGAGCAATACTGCCTGAGTGATTGGATTAGCATCTATGCATTTGAATGACACTGTTATGCTGATTGAATTAGGACGGGTCACACCGTTATGTCTAAGGTGTGTCCTTTACCTACACAACATTTGCATTCCTCTGTTTGAATGTCTCCTCCCCTGCTGTATAATCCCTCCCCCTGAAATGTAGATAAATTGCATTGTTTTGTACTGTTAAGTCAGACTTGGAACCTCAGCCGAAGAACAGCACGATTCTCAATAAACGAGTAACGTCTGCTTTAAAGATATCCCAACGTCTCCTGGTCTCTACTTCAAACGAGGAAAAGGAAATTCACAACAGTTTTGATGCCTGTGACCCGGATAGAGTTCCAGCTTCCTCACCTGAAATCCAGATTGAAACTTCAAGCTCAAAGATAAAGATCTGCCTACGTTCCAGACTGAATCCAGATTGAAACTTTAAGCAGAAAGATCTGCTTTCCAGACTGCATCTTGTGGAATCCAGAGCGAAACTTCCAGCTGAACAAAGATTTCCAGACTGAATCTTTCTCTCAACCAAGGGTTGGTGAGTGCTGCTCTTTTCAAAAGAACCGTAAAGACCAGTACAAATTTATTTTTCCTCTGCACCGCCAGAGAAGAGTTAACGGACAGCTGTAGGGTTTGGTTAACTAAGTTATCCTCTAAAAATGTTGTTTTAGAGATGCGTTACCCTCTGTTTTCAAGCAGGGAAGTTGTTTGCCTCTTCATAGAGAAGATTAGCATTACATGCTAATAATTGTTTGCCTCTTCATAGAGAAGGTTAGCATCACGTGCTAACAATCGTTTTGCCTCGTCATAGAGAAGGTTAGCATCACATGCTAATAATTGTTTTGCTTCTGTTTTAGGCAGATGGCGCTATCCAATTGCATGCAGAGGGAATTTGAAAGACAGCCGTTTATCCCGCCCCTCGGATTGAGCCCTGTCAATGGTGAGTTTCCAGACCCAACATCTTGATGTGGGTCTGGCTTGTCAGGCTAAGAAATTTTGCTAGCAATGAACAAAACAAACACATTTATTGACATCTACATTTGATACAACCTTTAGTAAGAAGAGCAAGGAATTCAGATGGGAGGAGGAAAGAGGACTGTATTTTATCTAGACTGAGACTAGGACATGCAGGACCTAACACAAAAATGTGTATAATAGGAAAACATCTTGGATTATGTGATTGGTGTGGAGTTAGAGAAACAGTGGAACATGTATTAATACAGTGTAACAGATATATAGAGGAAATAAATCAACTATCAAATGATTTACAGAAGAAAGGAGAACAGAATTGAACCTTAAAGATGCTTTTGAATCCAGTAAGAGGGTATAGTCTTTTAATACAATTTCTGGAAAGAACTCAATTCATTAAAATAATATAGCCAGAGTTATTTTCTTTATTTTATGGTTATTATTATTATTATTTAATTTATTTTTGCCTGGGGAGAGAAAGAAAAGAGTTTCTGATCCTGATCATTCTGATTCATATCCCACAGATGGCATTAATGCTATATTTAAGAATGCAAATAAAGAAGAAGAAAGAAACCCCACAATGTATTTAAACATCAAAATTAATGTCTGATCTGTGGTGAGAAAGGGTTGTTGGTGAATATAATCTATTAATAACAAAACCGCTTTTGTTCAGGGATAAGATTAGTGAATTATTCTACTTTATGATGCTGAAAACTATATCACCTGAACATCTTTGTTACTGGCTTTCTTTTAAATAAATGTGTTTTAGTAAATACTGTTACAAAGACCACAATATCAAATAAAAAGTCAAGAGTCAAACTGCCCAACTAACGGAAACACAGATCTCCATAATGGTGACCACACATTTACTGTAAGTCAATCTGGTTAGTAATGTGTGAAGCTGGTAATGCTGTTTGTGGAGTTGTTTAATCCTCCTCTGCTGAAATCTTCAGAGATTTAATGTCTTCTTTTTATCTTCAGTTGATTTCATCTAAGACTGTGGCTGAAGTCAGTTGTAGTTCTTGTGTTTCTCTTTTCTTCAGTGATTCTGCTTGTTAACAGCACGTTCATCACTAATGCTCAATCGTCTCATATATTCACTTAATTTCTTGACTGCAATGTTTATCTTCTTTTAGTGAACTCAACTGAAAAAAGTTCAGAGTACTCATGAATCATGCACGCTGCTTTTCAATCAGGATAACTGAATCTTATTGGTCTTTCCTATGCTATATCACTATGTGTTTGTCTGCTTTATCAATTCGTCATGAAGGAACTATACACAAAGCTCTTTAAAGTGAAAATGGCTTTCACTTTTGTATTCGCATATCAAATGGAGCTACAATTTCTATGTTTGCTCAATTGAGTGAGATCAGTCATGTGTTGGCTAATGACTCAATCACACAATGTGACATCATGCTTTAAAATGCAAACAATGTATGCACTATTTACATACGAATGAAGAACACAAGCAGCTGCACTTCTGCAGAATTATATCAGGGCATATACTATTTCATAACTATGGGAGGAACAGCGATTATGATAATGTCGGATACTTTATCGTCAGCTTATTAATAGACTTCACAACTGTAAGTGTCACGAAAGAATGATCATTATTTCAACTTATCCGGAGTGTGCCATGGCAGTTCAAGGTAGGCTATTTCTCAACGAAAGCAAGAACACACCATTTGATGCTGTAATTATATCATTTTGGCAAATATTTCACTGGGTTTCTATGTCTTGGGCTCTGGAAAGTGTCGGGTGTTCCGTTTGCAGTACGTTTTGCAGCGATGGTGTGGCCGATCATCACGGACATGTTTGTTGATCCTGAGAGGTGGCCATCAGAGGTGTTTATTATTAGCAGAGGTGGAAAGAGTAACAAAATATTCTACTCAAGTAAAAGTACTATTACTGCAATGAAATTTTACTTAAGTAGAAGTAAAAGTACTTGTCTAAAAATTTACTCAAGTAAAAGTAAAAAGTAGTTCATTTAAAATGTACTCAGAGTAAAAGTTACTGAGTTACTTTTTTTAACAGCGGGGTGGGGAACTCTCCCGTGTAGGGTTGTAATAGAATGATGTTTCACAGCATCACAGTATTAATGATTTAATAAATAAACTGTATTATTAAATTATGGTTATTATTATCACCAGTTAAAATGGCATTAAATTAATGAAAACAGATTATTTTATTTTTTTGGTTGAACAAATGCTTTATTATAACAAACTTGAAACCATTTTTTTTAATTGTTTATTAAAATTTCAATAAAACATGTATAATAAACTAAATAAATTATTATGAATTAGATTAACAACTTTAAGAATAATAGAGTCCTAAGAAATTTTTCTTTTTATGATTTAATACAAATACATTACCAAAACGGTGATCAAATACTTATCCTTTCATTTTTTTGGGCAAAGCAGTGCTGTTTTACTAAATTAAACCATGGATTTAAAAATATATTCTTAAATAATGTTTAAATTATTTGATATTATTATTGTTGTTATTATTATTATAATATATATATATTTTTTTTTGACAAGTATTCTATAGGCCTACAATAGTAATATATTTCTGTCACAATTTCATCTAGTTAAACCGTTTATTTTGACGGGTGATAGTGAGGACCTATTTCAGGGAAGATCTGTTTCAGAGTGTATTTGATAATGGCTTTTAATCAAATAAAATGATGAAAATGTTCATTAGGGGGTCTCAGATCAGCTCTGGAAATGTTCATACTGTATGTTCATGCCCAAATATGTTTTTTGAGACGTTAAACACCACGAGCGCGAGGCTACTTAAGTATGTAGGCTAGTAGAAGAAATGGCGCTGCTCATTCACACAGAGACAGAAAAAGCAGATAATATATTCATATAGCAGTGTTTTGAGCTTTAATATTCACAGACCATGTCGCGATTTGATTTATTGTACAGCTCTACTGTCGATGTATTCATTCATCCATCAGTTTGCGTGTTTTACGTGACATCTGCGTTATACTGTAGGTAATTCCAGGATTCCCTCTGCATCACAGAAAACATTCGGCTTTAAATTATAAACGTACCTTTATCTGCACAGAGGGATGGTGTTCCCGAACATGTTCTATGTGTTTCCTCCTGCATCAACATTTTGTTGCTAATTTGATATCCTCCAGGACAACGCCCGGCTATTTTTTGTCTATATCCAAAGTTTTTCCATACTATCCAGGGGTTCACGACGGCGTTTCGCTTTCAGCTGGGTCTGACGTCTGTCCTTCTCCTTCTTTTTGTGATTTTTGCGTTCGTTCTCCCACCTTCAATTCAATCCAGTCGTTTCCGGATCGCGTTTTCCCCCCTTTGTATTATTTATTTTTACTCAGTAAAATGTAGCGAAGTACAATACTTAAAAAAAAACATACTTAAGTAAAAGTAAAATTACATATTTTTAAATCTACTTAAAAAAGTAGAAGTACGCAGAAAAACTACTCAATTACAGTAACGCGAGTAAATGTAATTCGTTACTTTCCACCTCTGATTATTAGTTATATATTTATTATATATTATCTAAAAACAGAATATATTGCGTTTCTCAGGAGCTAATTAAATGACGAATTCGGCAGGCAAAACAGCATCTCACTAGGATTTGTGCAATCTGGAATTTAGCGAGAGGAACCACACGGATTTCCCCTCAGATTCATAAACTTGGAACACAAGATTCGCCGCATTGATCATAAGCTGTCTGATTTGGAGTTAGCATTGCTTCTCGCATCGCTGCATTATTGTCATGGACTCGATGAAGTTATACTAATGTGACTGATTCAAGAACAATTTCAGATGAGATCTACACTCCCCACAAGAAGAAGGATATCAAGCATCCATGTCTCAGCTGGCTATATTAGCTTAAGGCCCGGGTATACTTCACTTACCGCGCCCGGACGCGACACGCGCGCAGCCCTGTCCGCGCGTCTTTCAAAGTATACTACACAACGGATGCGCGCGGATGATCGCATTCGACACATGCGCGGTACATTTTTTTTCTATGCTCTACCAGACATCGGAGGGCAGCACTGAGTCCTGTCATCAACGGGACATTCGCTGGGCATGATCGGAGAAGAACTGTAGTGCATCCACCATTGCAACATAGTTTGGAAGAAACACTGAAGAATCAAAAATTCTCTCTTTTTTGTTCAAGCGTGTTGTTTTTAAACCGGTCTTTGCACACTCTTCTTCGACGGCTGAACACTGTGTATATGCTAGTGCGTATTGCCACCTAGTGGACTCTTCTGTACTGCTGGCGCATGCGCTGTTGCACGCGGACCATTCGGAGGGCTCGCGGCCGGCGGACGGGGTGTGCGGCCGGCCGTGAGCCCTCCGAATGACGGAAATTACGTCACGCGGGCGTGCACGAACGCGGACAGCCGAAGTATACCCGGGCCTTTAGGGCTGCTTAGTCTTCTAGCGGTTTCGGTAAAATGCAGCCCTAGGCTTATGCGATCATATTGGCATGTGCTACTTATCTGTTGTTATTGGAAACTTGCTTGTCGCTACAACATTCTGTGCTTTAACCTATCAAGTAGAGCCCTGCGCGGGACTGTTTTCTTCATCCCGCTCCCGCCCGCACCTGCCGAATTTCTGACCATTACCGCCCGCTCCCGCAATATGTATGTCCACTCCCGCCCGCACCCGCAAAACTCTGAGAATTTATTCCCGCACAATAATAGAGATGCATTGATTTTGTGTCTTCTCCCGTCCCACAGGAAAAAAAAACACGTATTTGTATTGATATTATAAAAGAGATTCATGGGGTTGTTTCGTTTCGTTTCCCTGGCCTGCATGTAAAAAAAAAAAAAGACAAAACACAATACATTCAAATATAATTTCGTTTTTATCAAAAACTTTCCACATAAAAATAGACTGCTTTGCAAAAAAAATATACATAATATGATAAACTAGGCAACATGAAAAACAGCAGTTTTACAATTATTAGCCAAATGTCGCAGGTATTCTGTTGGAAAAATACAAATAAGAATAAAAACATTCAAACTTAGGCAGCCTGCTCAATAACACTGGCATCATCACGCCTCTTGACCTAATTAACAAATGGCAACAAGGGGCTGTGCTCAAAAAACAATAATAAATAACATAAAATAAACAACGTTAACGAATGAATTTAACAAATGAATCACTTTGCAATATTGCTGTGGAGGAAGAGAATGTTGCTGATCGACTGCGGTCCCAATCCCGTGCGTCTCTCTTCCAAGATGCGCCCACAGACACTAAAGGCCCGCTCTGAAGGCGCACTGGATGCGGGGATACTAAAGATGAAACGTGCCAGCTTTGATAGCGCTGGGAAGCGCTCTTTGTTGAACTTCCACCATGGAAGCACGCTGTCTGGGTCTGGGTTATCAGAGAGCCGGGAGCTGAGATATTCAGCCATTTCATCATCGATCGGCTTTGGCACTGAAGCAACGGACGCATCGTCTTCCCAGTCTGCGAATCGGTCTGTGCTTTGCTTTTTGGCTGGTGGCTCATCCTCTGCTGTGGCTGGGCCCAGGTGAAACTGCATCTTCTGAATAATTTCCTTTGCGCCTTTGGATAGGATTTGATTTATATAAAAATTAATATGTATTTTTTAAAATGGCTCATTAGATTTTTTATTTATTCATTGTCTTTTATCTCCGTTTCTATTTTTTTTTACTGCTTTTCACTTATTCTATTGTAATTGCACTGTGTTTTGTTTATGTCTGTAATAGGTTACATATAGCCTACCTTTAACCACTTCATCTTTTTCATCTGGGGGCAGCATCCGTAGCATTCGCATTTTAGGAGTCAGGAGCGTTGCAATTCTGTACATCATGTGGAGAGGTAATGCAGATGTGTCACTGGTACCCATCAGTTCTTCCAGACGCGAGGCACACACATTGGCGACTCCAGAGAGCAAGGGCTCGAGCATTGCTGCTTGGCAGTGTTCAATGAGTTTCACGGACCACGGCAGTGGAAGTGATGCGCTGGGAGTGGAGTTGTCGGACTCTAAGTCATTCGTAGCTTCCTTGAATAACTTAAGGAACGCAACTACTGTTTTTAAAGTGTTTGCATTGATCTGCGCAATTCTTTCATACTGGTTATTTCTAAGCAGTATTGTGGAGATCTCCTCATGCTGTTGCAGTATGGAATCCAGCATTTCATAATTTGAATTCCATCTTGTCTCGATGGATTGCTTGAGGGATTTTTTTAAGCTGTTTTGAAGACCTGAATGTTTGAAATATTTCACCAGTTTTTTTGCACTGGTCAACAGTTCAGACAGCTCAGTACTTTCAGCCAACACGTCTGGTGCAAATGCACTTGATAGGGTGACGTTCAGGATGTGCGCGTTGCAGTTCAGCCTGGTGTATCCACGCAGGGCAGCGACTATTTTGGCTCCACGGTCAGTGACAAACACAACACGGCCAGATAGAAGTGACGCATCTATTCCAAATTCACGGAGTTTCTGGAACAGCAGGCTCCTGATATTCTCCCCTGTCTTTGACACGCCACTCTCAAAGGGAGCCGCGAATAACACCCTGGAAACGAGGTCGAAGTTGTTATTTGTATAATGGATGGTGCCGGATATGAAGGAAGTTTTATGATAATCCTCCGTCCATATATCGGTTGTGATGGCACATCCATATGTATCAATGATAGGCTTTATCTCCGCTGCCACTGACGCCTGCAGTACTTGGGCTCGCCCCTCGACATGTCTGGATACAGTGGTTGGATGAGGTAAAACATCTTTAACATCAAATTTGCCATATTTCGCGGCAACATCAACAAAGTGTTGCGATATATCAACAAAGCCTTTCCCGGCGAAGAAAGTCATATGGCCTTATGTCTTGACAGCACATTTCCACACATTTCTCTGTAGTTTCTTGTTTAATGTGTGTAGGGAGATGTTGTTTATCCTTGAAAACCAGCTTACTTTGACCGGGGAGAACAGAGCAGGTGTGTCGCCTCAACCCAGACGTGCCGGATTTGTGCCCATTGTAGATGAGTATTTTTGCACATTTGTCACAATGAACAAAGTCCAGCTCCTTTCCATCTTTATCACAAACAATTGAGAAACTTCTCCAAATGTCAGACTTCCCTTGCTTAGCTTTTGTGCTGTAAATACCTCGTTTGAGGTTCTTTTCTACGTCATCTATTGACATCTTCTCCATCATGTCGTTAGGCAACCTCCCTATCCCGCCGACTCCCGCAGTGTTTTTTTTAGCCGCCCATTCCCGCCCGCAGCAAAATTCAAACCGCCCGCTCCCGCGAGATTTGCGTTGGGTCCCGCGGGACCCGGCGGGACTCAATCCCAATGCAGCCCTCTACTATCAAGTCAAAACGCCTTTATTTATGTAGCACTTATACAGCACAGATTCAAGCTTGCGGTGACAAAAGGGAAATACGATTCTTGGTGCCAACAGAACTGGGGACAGCGCAACAAAAATCAGCAAAGTGAAAGACCATTGCCTTATGTACTGGTTGTCTTATTGTTGTGGGCTTTGTATAAGGGTGAGGGCTAATTGTTGTAATACACAAGAGAGCCTAGCGGAAATATTACAAATGGGTCATTGCCTTATGCTGCGTTCCAGGCAGGCTTTTGAGCCCGTAAGTCACGACTTCAAAACACAACTCACGACTTTGTAGCGTTCCAGGCAAAGTGCCTGTGCGCAAGGAATTGTGGTAGCTAGATGTAAACAAAGCATGGCTGACCGTACGGGGCTTATGCTCATTTACACAACGAGTTTGAGGTGTTGACTTGTCCTCCAAATTCCCCAGATCTCAATCCAATCGAGCATCTGTGGGATGTGCTGAACAAACAAGTCCGATCCATGGAGGCCCCACCTCACAACTTACAGGACTTAAAGGATCTGCTTCTTGCAGCGGCTACTGGAGAGAAGCAGAGACTAAACAGGCTAAAAAGAAGTGAGTTTACCTTTTTATTAGCTTTAAATGTAGACCATGTGTACTAATTACAAAAAATAATTCATAATAATAATTATATTAATTCACACAATTTACTTTTATGTATTTTCTGTTGTTAGCAGCTTATCTTGTTAGTAAGCCATAACTTGCTGTGAACCTTATTTACAAATTACACACATTATAGACTGCATTTTTTTTATAGAAAAGTGTCAAAATATTGAATAATTAATGAAGATTTTAACATATTTTGATAGTCTCTTTCATTTATGGTTGATCACTGAATATATCGGACCCTCGTCTGTTGTGATGTTTTGTGGATGTGTTGCTGTTGTGTAGATCAGTTCTGTCCTGCTGTCCTCTGTTGCTTCAGGCGACTTTATATTGGCATAATAATCACAGTCTGTATCTGTCACCTGATTGGTCAAGTGGGTGTGAACAGGGTTTGAATCCGGCTGCTGATTGGTTGCTGTGGCATAAACAGTAAAGACTTTAGGGTGGGTGTTGAGGTGTGATGCAGGCGTCTGATTGGATGAAGATGTTACTGCGGTGACGTTACTGTTTGAAATCTCTTCATACATGTGGTCAGTCTGAAAACAACACGTACATCAATAATTTACTAGTTTACATAAATAATACTCTGTTGATCAATAAATAATTTAACATGTATGTCTGATCTTCTACAGATAAAGATTTGAACACACACCTCTGTATTTTGATACACACTTTGCTGAAATAAAGCTGAACGAAAACAGAGAAATACCAAGTCAATTCCCACTCTAAAGCATAACTTAATAATAATAATAATCATCATCACAAACAAACTGTTACCTGTCCCACTTTTCCTCTTCCTCATTTTCAGGATGAGGAACGTTCCAGAACAAAGAATCAGAACCAGCAGAACCAAACCCAGACCACCAGCAACAGAAGACAGGCCTGTATGCACTGCTAAACACATGATGCACTCTCAGAAAAAAAGGTACAGTGGAGGTACAATTTTGTTCCTTGGGGAACAAAACGTATAAATGTACATTGAAAGGTACACAATTGGTCCTACCCTTAGATTCCTGTACACTTAGGGTACAATTATACCATTGTTTTCCTCTACTTAGAGCAGGGGTAGGCAAGTTCAGTCCTAGAGATTCTCTGTCCTGCAGAGTTTGACTCCAACCCTGAAAGACATCTATAGAAGCTCTTATTGAGAATTAACAGAGGTTTAGATGTTTGGTCACCATTATGGTGATTAGTGTGTAGCCCTGTTGAAAAAATATATCTATACATTTTATTTTTCATCAAGGTTTATTATATATATTGTTTTGTTTATATACTTGATATATTTAGATATGTACTCTTCACACGTTTTAAAAAAGAAAGAACAATTATTTATATTTCTACATGTGTATAAAGTTTATCCAGGCTCTGATTGGGTATGTCAGATGTCAGTTTGGTTTGGAGAGCGATGTGATTGGTCAGAGGGGCGGGAGGTAAGAGCAAAGAGAAAGAGGGGACGAAGAAGAGTGAATAGTGGAGAGAAATGAACGACGACACAGACAGAGTGTGACGCAGTAAAAAAATGCAGAGATATATCGTTAACTAATAGGAGAGAGTTTACGTAATTTTGGCCAGAAGTTCAAGTATATTAAACTCTTCATTAGTTTATCCGGTATGCATGCATGTGCTTGTGTTAAATCCATGAGACTGTATGTGACGCACTTGTTAGTCAATTAACGTGGATTAACGGGAGACTGAGCTCCTTCGGTATGGGATGATTTTAGACTCAAAATGATTAATACATTCATACACACTTATCCATGAACTTGCAAACATGTTTTACCATCCACAAACAAATGCATTTTAACTTGTGTGTGTGCAAAATACAGAATTACATGAATGTGCAGCGATTTGTATATTTGACATAGTTGTGAATTCAAAACTTCGATTTTGCATTAATGTAGATCAGAATTTGTGCGTGCAACGAGTAAGATGTCCATTTGTGGATCCGGTGAAACGCATTCATTCATTGACTCGTTTGTGAGTCGATCCTATTTGATGCATTTGGATGCATTTTGAGCCTTTCATTTAACCGGTTTGGCCTTGCACGATCCACACAGACACACACACACACACACACACACACACACACACACACACAAACACACAGCTGTTTAAGAAAACCTCATGCCGGATGGCAGTATCTGCCAAAACAGACACGGCACGTGAGCGTTATTCTGCCTATAAGACGCTTTATGTGTCCTCGTTATAAAGACGAGGAAAACGCTTAACAGGCTAACGTTAAAAAGGTATTAAAGGCTACTTTGTATAGGCAAGCAGATTAAATCAGGTTATGAACACAACATTGTTCATCACAACATTTTTCTCCCATAGAAAACCATTCTAAAATGCTTAATATGCAATACAGCGCATGTTCAATAAAGTGTATAGGCTACTTTTAATATCAACGTTTTACTGCAGGAAGCCACATTAAGTGTTTTCTTTTATAATAGACTTTATGGGAGAAAACGCTTCTGTATACATGATGAGTCCAGGATGCATTAATGCATTAAGACAGCGATAATTACAAGTATAAAAATATGAACCCAAAACGCGCAAAATTTCACATTGTTTCCTCAGGAATATTCTAAAACGCTTAATGTGAAAAAGCATTAAGAAGACTGTGCAAGCCCATGCTCTTATTAATAAAGCATGTACACACAAAAAAGGCAGATGAGCCCAGAATATGAACGCAACGCGTTCATAATTACACGTTTAACGCATTTTCCTTCACGCTTAACGTGGCTTAATTACAGACAGGAATATGAAAAGAGCAAATTCTGTACATACCTCACTAAATAAAGAATAGGAGAGTAGCTATGTAGTAGCCTATATGTACATAAAAACAGATGAGCCCATTACTTTATAACGGATTTCCTAGATGTTGTTCAAAATGGTGATATTAAAAGTAGGCTATACACTTTATTGAACATGCGCTATATTGCATATTAAGTATTTTAGAATGGTTTTCTATGGGAGAAAAATGTTGTGATGAACAATGTTGTGTTCATAACCTGATATAATCCGTGTCACCGGATCCACAAATGCACATCTTACTCGCTGCACCAACAAATTCTGACCTACATTAATACAAAATCAAAGTTTGAATATGGTGCTGCACGATCTTTCTTCTTCCTCTTACCCTATTCTCTTCCTGGATTCGTGGTTGCTTGGACTGTGAGCGTGAGTAACGTTAATCGTTTCCATTATTGTTGGCTCTATTAAGAGTGAAGCAGCATATTTTTTTTCCCCTGCCCCAAAGCACACAAGCGTCGTTCAGGCCTGCACTGTATTTTGTGTGTGTGTGTGCGTGTGTTTAATACCTTAACAAGTGTCTGGCCGCAGTGAAGTTTAATTTCCTGACTGAAACTACACTTAAAATGATGTGAAAGGGTTAAATATATGCATACAATTTATGTAAAGTCATCCTCTGTGCATTGTGTGAAAGTCTTTCACCTATTTAGTGCACTATCAAGTAAAAGAGACACAAGTAAATTTTTTAAAAAGTCTTTAGTAATTTTTTTCCTGATTAGGGTGACATTCTGTGTTTTATTCAATTCTCCTTTTGAACTACATTCAGTAATCCATAACGAACCCAGAGCACTCTAGACAAAGGGTAGTATAGAGTGCTACAAGTGTTTCCTTTAGTTGGGCAGTTTGACTCTTGGCTTTTTGTGCGAGTTTGTGCTTTTTGATATAGAGTTAACAAAACACATAATCTGATAAAATCAAAAGAAGCCAGAAACAAAAATTATCATGAAGAAAAATGTTTGACTAAACTCATCACTGACTAAAAATGTTAATAAATATTCACCAACAATACTTTCTTGCCACAGATTAGACATTCTGAATTTTGATTTTTAAACACATTCTAGGGGGTAAAGTTTAGCCGAACACAGATATCAAGAATCAGCATATGAATCTCAACAATGGTGACATACTTAATGCTGCAATGCATGCTGGGAGCCATGAGTTTTATACTGTGGTGATTTAGTAGGGCTTGAGCTAAACTCTGCAGAACATCAGCTCTCTAGGGCCGAACTTGCCTACCCCAGACTTTAAGGGTCCCACCCAAGTGACGGCCACTTGTACCTTAAAAAGGTACAATTTTGTACTCTTTTTTTTGAGAGAGAGAGAGAGAGAGAGAGAGAGAGAGAGAGAGAGAGAGAGAGAGAGTGTATTTACATGAGAAAACAACAAACTGCTGATTCTGATTATGCTGTTAAATAAACAATAACATTAATATAAATAATTTTTTTATTTTTTATTAGTACTTGTAATAGCTTATGTTGTAATTATATTGTGCAACTGATGTGAAACCGTAATGGTAAACCTAAACTCTTCAGAAGGAAACGCTTCTGTCTGTGGTTGATGTCGAAGCAAGTTAACCACACGAGTACGTGCCTCCACATGTTCAAACCAATTTCCTTTCTCCAGAATGAGCTTATGCTATGTGATCAAAGATGAGGCCGTTATGGGTAGTGTAGTCATTGCTACACTCTAAAGTGATGGAACTGCTTTTTAAACCATTTTCATAGGTTTTAACGTTAATTACATTATCAGCTTGGAAAATATGCTAATTTGACTAGAAACACCGGACACTGGAAATGATTCCAGTACGAATCGGGCAAGACTTCCGCATTCATAAAAGGTGGATAGAAGTAAGGGATAATCCATGGCTAGCTGTGCATTAAATTATTTAATGCATGACATGAAGGCAAAGAACCACCCGATGCGAAGCAGAGCGCATTGAAATTGTTTAATGCACAGCTAGCCATGGATTATCCCGCTTATACCATGGTCATTTGCCGACATTGAAAACTTACAGCTGTTATTGATGTTTGCAGCGCAATAGTTGACCAGAAGGGTAAAAGTGATGGTTATTTTCGTCAGTTACGGCAGCTCGTTAGATAGCATCCAGAGATAAAGTAGGAAGTAGAGATAATAGGAATTATAGCATTTATTTAAATAAAAAAAATGTGCTACAAGTATTTGACTAGAAAACTATCACTATACCTATAAGTTCATTTGTAGTATAGTTGCAGTACAAACAGATATCAGTAGAAACCCAGTAGTATATTCAAATTATAGTACTTTCCCCCCTTCTGGAAAAAATCCTCAGATGACGCATATATCGTCATTTTGGCCAGAGGCTAAAAACTACAACCAAGGAGCTGTTCCGCATGTTTTCAACCCGCCCACAGGGGAGGGATCTCACTCACAGAATGTAAATGAGCACGGCCGCTCAGATCGGGCATTCATAACGGAGCGGTGCGGAGCAAAGTGAGTGTTTCAACTTTTCAATGAATTCCTATGAAAGTTAAGCTTCCATATGCAATCTGAAAACGCGGCAGACTGGACACGCGTCGTGAATGACGGCCGCGCTTACCTCAGCTCTTCTCTCATGATGATTGAGATCTGACTCCTGCTGCTGCGTCTGTGACGTGACTTTCGTTCGTCTCACTCACACTTTATTGAAAAGACACGTTCAGTTTTTAATTGTAGAGTCGGTTCTCTAACGGAACAAAATTATTTAATTACTATGAAGATCAAAACGACATTGGGGGCGGTGTAATGGTGGGCAAGTGATAACCAATAGCCGTGGCTTTGGGAGTGGCCTCGTAGGGCAGCGAAGCAAGTGCATTCTGGGAGTTGTCTTTCATCCACATGAGACAAAAATGGGTCTTTTCTCAGTCAAGAAGGCACCAAATTCAAAAATAATTTCACATTTCTACTACATAAATGACCCAGTTTAAATACACATTCATCTTCCCAGCGCTGAAGTGCCCCTTTAAGTACACACTTACTTAATTTACACTAAAAGTACACTTTTATTCGCAAAAAAGTGGGCCGATTTAGTCACAAGTAGTATTGAAACAGTACATGCCGTTCAAGTATAATTCTAGTACATTGATATTGGTATACTCAAAAGTACTACACATAAATTATACTTAAAATATACTTGAACTTTACTAAAGTATACTTAATAAAATGAACTTGAAATATTCTTGTTTTTTGTAAGGGTCAGACGAGAATGGGCAAAAATTCCACTAATAAAACTTCACAATTAGTATCCTCAAATTAAAAGGAAAGGTGATGTGGCACAGTGATAAACATGCCTCTGTTGGAGTGTGTTGCAGACATCAAAATCAAAATGTGTTTATATTTACGAAATACAAATTAATCACTTACCCTGTTTAACCTGCAAAGAAATCTCTGAATAGACATCAAGTATAACCCCATCAGTAGATAAAGTCCTCTCCACAGCACACCAGTATTGGCCTTCATCTGCTGTTCTCAGATCAGTGATGGTGACGGTGAAAACTCTGGCCGTCGTGTCGTCAGTCAGAGAGAATCTCTCGTCTTTAGCTGGAGATCCTGATTTAACCATGATGTTTTTATATGACAAACAATGCCCTTTACAAAAATACTTTGAATTTGATTCATATCCAGATTCATATGAGCATCTGATGTCAACTCTCTCTCCTCTGTGTCCTTTAACTGTCTCTGGAGCACCAACAACAACAGCTGAAAACACAAATATCATTATATAGAGCTGTTCTGTGTGAGCAAGAGTCATAAGCAGACCAGAATAACTTACAGATATCATCCATATGAGTCTGATGATCATGTGATAACAGAGAAAAAACAAGAGAACATGTCAAACTCAGTGTAAAAGAGCTCAGAGTCTCAAACTCACCTGTACAGATGCTGGAAAAGAGCAGCAGGACGTCCCACATGATGAAGTGTTTCGCTTAAATAAAACAACAAATTCTGTGTGACAGACGTTACGCTCGTTCTCTTCCGTACTGAGTGAACAGTGTGTGTCAGCAACTGAAATTACCATTTCCTTCCCCTTCTGTCTCTTTAACCATATCCAGCTCTACGGGATGTCAAATGTGTTTTACACAGCATCCCAGTCTTGTTGCTTATTGAATATTATAACTGAACTACTGCTTTATAAGGCATATTTGATTATTAATATGTTTTATGATTTGGTTTTCCCCTCTTTCTTCAATCTGCTGCACTCTGTGTCTCAGTTAATGAACAACTCAGTTTCTAGGGTATATTAAATAAAAAATGATTAGATCAAAATAAAATATGGTGGTGATATTGTTGTTGACCGTGTTATTATGTGTTAAATGAAGGTATATTCATGTAAAATACACTATATTAATGCCATCGTTTTAATGGTCCTGAAATTTTAGGACCAGTACAACATCTCAAGTATTAGTTCACTTCCTGTGTTCACTGTCAGAAGTAAGAATAGGCTTACACTTCATAGGCCAACCGGCGATTCACATCACACAGGTTCCCTCCGTCGAGAGAAATGGAGTGTTCTCTTCTAAACAATTAGATAAAATCTAAACTATAAGAAAAAATATAATAAAAAAGCAGAGATTTACAGATCATGACTGTATATACATGAGGTGATAAAACACATACTGTAAACTGTGTGTATATCACATCCTGTAAAGATGACGTATGTTGTGTGGTTGAATATGGTTTCTGGGGGCAAGAGCATTATTGTGTAATTGCCAAATATAAATATATTATCAATGACATTATAATAGTTGATGATACTTGTTAAAGTGGTGGATAGCATTGCACTCACCCTTAGACCGGTGAGAGTTAAGCAAAGATCCAGTCCATGGATGAATCAGGAAATAATGCAATTATTAAGAAGTAGGAATAAAGCCCTTTCGATTTTTAGTAGAACTAAGAAACAAGAGGATTATGAAAAATGTTAAAGCTCTCAGAAATTTAGGTCAGAAGACTATAAAGGTGGCAAAATAAATTTTATAAAGGAAATAAGGAAGATCCCAAATCTTTGGATGAATCGGTTTCAAACAATTGGTAAATCGAAGTTTATAGCATCAGAATTAGGATTAGATGTAGATGGGGAGATTGAATTCGATAAAAGTAGAAATGCTAATAAATTTAATCTTTCATTTCATCGATTGCAAAGAGCTTAGTGGATAAGGTCTTGGTTTTTTTTTTTTTTTTACTAAAGTTACAGTAGATGAAATTACTTCGATGTTAGAAGAGCTTCAGGTGTCCAAGTCAACAGGTCTAGATGGATTTCCAGCGAGATTTTTGCAGCAGATATTGACACTTGACATTTGGGCCCAATTTGGACATTTTCACTTAGGGGTGTACTCACTTTTGTTGCTAGCGGTTTAGACATTAATGGCTGTGTGTTGAGTTATTTTGAGGGTACAGCAAATTTACACTGGTATACAAGCTGTACACTCACTACTTTACATTGTAGCGAAGGGTCATTTCTTCAGTGTTTTCCCATGAAAAGATATACTAAAATATTTACAACAATGTGAGGGGTGTACTCACTTTTGTGAGATACTGTAGCTCCAATCATTACATTTATTGTGAATCTCTCTTTAGAAAAGGGTATAGTTCCATCTGACATGAAAATAGACAAGATCATTCCATAGTACAAGAAAGGGAATAGATGTGATCCTGGAAATTACCGCCCGGTCTCCATTTTTAGTGTGGCTTAGAAAATGTTTAGAAAAGACTGCGTATAAACAGATGTATCAATATGCATGTAAGAATAGTTTAAGTTATGATTTTCAATCAGGTTTTAGAAGATCTTATTCGTCTGATACTTCTATACTTTATTTAACAGATTTTATAAGAAAGCAGATTGATGGAGGTCAAATGTGTGGAATGGTACTCTTGGATCTTCGGAAAGCTTTTGACAGTGAAGATAAATGAAGTTTTATGGGCTGTTCAAATATGATCATAGCCTGGTTGAACTCTTATGTAACTGGGAGAGTTCAAAGGGGAGAAATGGATGGGAAACAATTATTAATAATGGAGTTCCTCATGGAAGTGTCTTGGGCCCCCTTTTCTTACTCGTATACATAAACGACATGCAAGCCGTTTGTAAATGTAATTTGTTTTTATATGCTGAGGACTGATGTTGGCCAAGGATATTGGCAAATACAAGTGATATAAGGTGAGGACCTTTGTAAGGTAAGAGACTGGCTTTCTGAAAACAAACTCTTATTGCATTTAAGTAAATCTAAATCCATATTATTTGGGTTAAAAAAGTAAACTGAACAAGGCTCTTAATTTATCGATCAATGTAGGGGACTGTAATATCAAATACCACCAGTCTTGGATGTGTTTGAAAATGATTTAAGTGGTGCAAGTATATGTATGAAAACTTTAGGTAAGGTCAATGCTAGGACAAAATGTCTTGCCAGATGTGTTAGTTTTTTGAATAAGCAAAATTTAAAGTAGCTTGCATCATGTTTAGTGCAATGTTATTTTGAGTATGCATGCGTTTGTTGGATGTCTGATTTGTCTTGTGTATGGCTGGATAAGTTACAGAAATCTCAAAATAAATTGATATGGTTGGTTTTATGTTTGAATAGTTTTACCCATGTGGATGTTTCCCATTTTAGACATCTTAAGTGGCTACCAATAAAAAGCAGAGTCATACACCTTAAAATAAAGATGTACACAAGATAATTAAGAGCTCCTACATACTTTAATATGTATTAAATATGCATTTTTATAATACTAGGCAAACTAATGAATATAACGTTGTCGTTTTAAAACAATATACGGTTGTAGGTCTTTCGAAATAAGTCAAATATGGGTGGTTTTAGTATGCTAAAAGTTAAAAGTTATTAGATGTTTGTATTAGTGTTTTGGGGTGGATGATTAATTGTGATGTACATTTTGGAAATGTGTGTTCTTACTCTAGTGTTGTAATTATAATATGCGATGCCAATGTAACCTGTCACTAAGTTTGTGATTTACATCAAGGACCACAATGGAAACAAGTTTTGTTTAAAGTTTATTGTGTTATCCTTGACAAATGAGTGTATTTTCACTAGTATGTTGTCTACTAAATAAAAAAAAAAGACAGTCAGGGATTCAAGGTAGAAAACAAATCAAATGTACACAAATAGAAAATGTGTTGATGCAGGTACATAAAGCAATTGACGCAACTAATGTAACAATTATCGCAAGGTACATTTGCATTTGGCAGACGCTTTTATCCAAAGCGACTTACAGTGGCCTTATTACAGGGACAATCCCCCTGGAGCAACATGGAGTAAAGTGCCTTGCTCAAGGACACACTGGTGGTGACCACTGGGATCGAACCAGCAACCTTCTGCATATCAGTTCCATGGTTTAACCCAATGGACCACCATCTCACAAGGTAGACCTTTTACAGGAGTTGAGTAATATAAATAGAGGTAGTGGCTCGTGACCAAGATACAGTTATGTGGACGTGGTAGAAACCACCCAAAAGGTGCCACAGCACAACTCCACAAAAACCCAATCAATTGTTCCCTTAGGCTTTTGGATTATCGTAAACAACAAGCTCTGTGATCAACAAAGGTTTATGATATTTACACATTTTTTCCTGCAACAATTCAATCACAGATTAACACAATTTGAAGGCCTAAATGCAGTCGCTAGAAGTAAAAAACTAAAGGTAAGCTGTAAACGAACGACACCACAGTCACATGACTTCAACATCACCATCATTTAACCACAGACCTAATTTCAACCTTTTAACCAAAATCCCGTTAAAAAAAACACAAGGTGATGCTGCGCCACTTTACGCTTCTAACACTTTGTGGCCTTTGCATACTAGCTTGTTTGATTTAGGTTAGTTACGTGCTACGTTAAGTGTTTCCTGTGTGAGGTAGTTTGTGTTGTACGTTCATAGGCACAAAACTACTACGATGGGATCTCAACGTTTTCAGAGATGTCTCTTGACTGTCTATTGTGTTCAATAAACATAATCTGGTGCCATTAGCAAATGTAGTGTTGAATTGCTCTGCTTGTTAAGATAATGTAAACCCATGAGGCAAGAATTCACATATCTTAAAACTTTTGGTTACATGAGCCTAAGCTCTTTTCAATAAAATCCATGCAAAAGTGAATATCAGATACAGTTTAGATACAGTTAAGGATGTATCGAATATTGTTCAGTTTTATGCAAAACAGAAATACAACAAATAGAATATAAGATCTGTGTCATATGGCCAAAAATAAATGCTTTTTTGGCATAGTTGTGTTGGACACATGAAAACTATACCAATTAGGGCTGGGCAGTGACCAGTGTTGGGAGTAACGCGTTACTGTAATTCCACTACTTTTATCGGTAACTTTTTTTTTGTACAATTCCTGAAATTTAAATGAGTTTGTTACTCGTGTTACTCTCTTTTGTGAAAAATGAACGTTTACAGACAAGAAGCTCAGATCTAGGCCCTAGCCTGGCCTGTGTTTTTTCTTTCTTTCTTTTTTATCCTCCCTAATTACACATTGTTGCAGCCATTAAAATAGTTCAGTTTTGTTTTTAATGTCAAAGTAGTAATATTTTGTTTCTTTATTAAGTTAATTTAGAAAAATTTTTGGAGCATTTTTTTTCTTTTGTTAAATTAAAGTTTTTATTTTTTAAAGTGACGGCCAAGCGGCCAGCGACCGACAGCGAGTTAACCCAACGCCTCTCAAATCAACACTTGACTTGTCTTGCCTATAATAAAATCCATAGGTATCAAACACTTAATTCATCACCCCTTTATACTAACATTGTGATGCTTGGAGAAATAAACTTTTGATATATAAAAGGTCATGGTAATGTAAGAATATCCTGTACGTTTCAGAGCTGAAAACTTCCTTGTTAGTCAAAGAAAAGCTTTTATTGACAGCAGGCCCAGCAAAAGCTCGATCTCAGAATGTGCCCGGCTATGAAGCACCGCCTCAACAGAAGAAGAACAACGCCTGATTCTGTAGCCCCGCCCACCGACTCGTGCCACTATCATGACAGCTAAGAGCAGCATAGAGCTAAACAGCATCGAATTTTGACTTTGCACGCATGTTCATTTAACCACGGAGTCGTTTGTAAACGAGAGACTGGATTTGCAGACAGGTTGAGATTACATGAACGAATGAAGCAACACACTAATTAGGGCTGGGCGATATGGAGCAAAAAATATATCTCGATATATTTTGCTATATCTCGATATACGATATATATCTCAATATCTTTACAGGAAAAATAACCCCCCAAAAACTACTGCAAAAACAAATATGCCAAATACCACAAAGTCTTATTTTTTTATTGAAGTGCAAAGAGGTAGGCAGTTCATGTAGGAACAAAGTAGGGATGCAACAATACAGCAAGTCCACAGTTCAATACATACCTCGTTTTTTTTTTACCACGGTTTTCGGTTCGGTTCGGTTCGGTTCTGATGGCTTGTTGCATCAGATTTTTGCTATTCTATTCTTAGCCGAACAGCAAGAGCTTAAGGAGGAAAAAATACTATTTTTTTATTGCAATACTCTTTCTTTATTTTACTTAAAAGACTTGAAAAACCTTACATAAACTTAAAACTTTACTTTTAAAAAACCTTGTACATTCCTAGTGTACTGTATAATATAAAATAAATATATATTTATAAAGATTTACACTGGCAGCTCAGAGCTGTACAGCAGCATTTAAGTATGAAATTGAATTAATAAATGTTAAAATAAAACACTTATTAGACTTCCCTATAAAATATACATTGATTCTTATCAAAGCTACTGTATTAGTTTTTCAGTCAAGAGCCGTGAGTGATTTTGTCTTTGTCTTTTGTTATTTTATTAACCACTAAAGGAATAGTTCACTCAAAAATGAAAATTCTGTCATTGATTACTCACGCTCAAGTTTTTTTTAAACCTGAATAAAGTTCTTTCTTCTGTTGGACATATTTTGAAGAATATTGGAAACCAAACAGTTGCTGGTCCCCATTGTAGGAAATAATAATATGAATGTCAATCGCTACCATCAGCTGTCTGTGTTCAACAGAAGAAATTAATACCGGTTTGGAACAACATTAGAGTGAGTAAATAATTACATCATTTTAGAGTTAACTGTCCCTTTAAGGACAAGCGGCAGCCCTGCTGTCAATTTAAGACTTTCACGCATCTAATATACAAACACACGCCGATTTTACTTTCACTTTAGACATAACCGACTGTGTTTATGTTAACCTTGTGTGTATTTGACAGTATTAGCGCAGTAAGATTTAGTCCAGTAATCACTTGTTTGACAGGCTTTTAGTGCGCACGCTCGGGAAAGCGCATGGTGCCCTACGCGCTTTAAAACGCATGCAAATAATGAATTTTCATTCAAAAATAAAACAACTCAAATCAAGGGCATAGTAAGTAACCTTCTCCAGAAAGCAAGCCGCTCTCTCTCCGTAGTGTACAGTCGCGGGAGTTCTTGTCTCGCAAAGTAATGCTGCCTAGGTAAACTGCATCTTGGATCAAGTGTTTGAGAACCAACTGTCGGCATTCATGGCAGTAGACATCTGTCTGCTGTTCGCCCGACGCCTAAAAACCAAAGTATCTCCATATAATGGAGCCAGTTGTTTTTAAGACCAGTTCTGTAGCCTCCGAGCTGGTTGCGGACGCCGCCATGACAACACGCAAGGGGAAGGGGAACAAAAGCAAGGAGGCGCGAGCGCAGCACAGAGAAGGCAAACAAGCAAAGTGGCGGAATCAGAATTAAATATAAACAATATATCGATATATACGTGTTTAAAAAATATATAAGGTAGAAAACAAATCAAATATATTTTAAATATCGAGATATCGCCCACCCCTAACACTAATGTGAGTAAAAATGTTTTTTTATATGTGATAGTATTGCATTGTTACAGGTCGTTTGATATCTATGGATTATGTGTCTAACTGAACATACCTTAGCACGCTGTCACAGGCTGGAGAATACTTTATTTGTGGTGTTCTTGGTTCATTACTGTCTTGATGTGCGTTGTTCACTCTCTTGACTCGATATTTGAAGGGCGCCCGCGTGTGTACGGTTCGCGGTTATATTCATCGATCGGGCGGGCCAAATAACTTTAATAAAATAATAACATTCCAGTCAATCGCAGGCGGATGAGAGATGAATCATTGTGTTTGTTTGATAAAGACATTTTGCGAGTTATTCATTATGATGTTTTTGAATGTAAAAACCACGCGAACGTCATAAGTTGACCTCAGACAACAGTATAAAAAAATTTAAAAAGCCAGTTCATGATCCCTTAAAACGTTTAGCCTACTATCACCAACACCACCACAGTAAAAAGGCATTTTTTATAAGTTGAGGTTAGGCACTTGGAAACGAAACGGGCTACACAATCTAAACAAATAAAAAAATAAAAATAAAAACATGCAGGTCGTCTTACCATACACCTCTCCTCAAAACGAATATAAGTCCGATCTTCAATTCCCGCGCTATATACACATTTAACGGAGTTCACGTCAAAGAAAGCAAAAGATATGAGCTGCATTTTATTTATCAGTTAAAAGATCAAAGACCGAAATATGAGAAAGCAAGCACTGCTAAGATCATTTAATCTATATTAATTTTCTGATGCTCATTCATGTTTATTTGCCGTTGTAACTGGTATTAAGGAGGAAGAGAAGATCCGTCCATGTGTCTGCTTCTCTTCACTCTCAGAATAAAAGGTATAGTGGAGGTACAATTTTGTTCATTCAGGATCAAAAACGTATAACTGCACCTTTAAAGGTACACAATTGGTCCTTAGGGTACAATTATACCATTGTTTTCCTCTACTTAGAGCAGGAGTAGACAAGATCAGTCCTAGAGAGTCACTGTCCTGCAGAGTTTGACTCCAACCCTGATAGACATCTATAGAAGCTCTTATTGAGAATTAACAGAGGTTTAGATGTTGATGTTTTAGTGAAAATGTTTGGTCGCCATTATGGTGATCAGTGTCATACTTTCTTGCCAAAAGATCAGACATTCTGAATTTCTGATTTTTAAATACATTTTCGGGGAGAAAAGTTTAGATGCACACATATATCAAGAATCAGCATATGAATCTCAACAATGGTGACATACTTAATGCTGCAATGCATGCTGGGAGCCATGAGTTTTATACTATGGTGGCTTAGTAGGGTTGGAGCAATTTTGAGTACAAGTACAATTTTGTACTCTCTTTTTTGAGTGTTGAGCGATCTCACGCCACACCACCAACACAGTATTTATGTTTTTGATTTCCATAATAAAATGGATGTAATTTGAAATCTGACACTTTGTTTCATATCAATAGTAACAAAGCAGAAGGACTATTGCGATTTATTGGATGGGAGGCTCTAAAATGTTCTATGGCTAATGGCTAATTGATTATTGGGATTTAAGAATCAGACCTGCAAACTCCTGAGTAAAAAAGGTGGCAGTGGGGGGAGGGGGAAGTGTCTGTCCTTGAATGAATTAAATTATATCTAAAAGTTTATTGAAGATATTTCTGTAAATTATATAGGGAGCCCCACATTAATATTAAAAGGTTAACAACAGAACCCAAACTATTAGCCTAAATTCAGTTGCTATTTATTTTTAGGTATAATAATCAACACTCAAATAACACATTGTATGCAAACATGTAAACTTCACATAAGGCAGTTGTTGCATTAACTTCTAAATCTAATTCGAAATAGTTTTTTTTCTCCAATTTGTTGTTGAAATATAATAATGTATACACAGTGTCTGTCATTTTCATGACAGGTTTATTTAACATGCATGAAATAATCAAGACATCACTAACAAGTTAAGTAGAATATTATTGAATATATAGGCTAATATAGAGCATATATTTAGTGAAAGAGTTGATTTCTCTAGTGAATAAAATTCTGTGGACACTAAATGACTGCCTGAGGTAAATGTGATGCTAATGTTACATGATATTGTTTAGTTTACAAGCAGTTATATGGACGCGTTGAAACTCTGATTGAGCGATTACACCACATATATACATGACAGTAAGCTGTAATGTATCCTCAGCATACCTTCAGATGGTCATTCATGTTTATTCTTTAGTAAGAGATGATAGATCGCCTTCACAGATGATCGCGTTGCGCGGCCGCTTGAACTGTAATCAGTGACCAGTCACGCCACATAGAGCGTCAAAACGGCATGTAGCGTTTGAATTTCGTGATAAAATGGACTGAATACTTAATATGTTCGTGTGGGAACTGTATGAAGTGTGTTCCGCGCTTAAAACAAGCCGACTGTGAACTGTTAAAGAGTGCACCCGGAAACTGTTCGGTAACGTTACATGCGTGCCCCCCCAAAAAAAACTCTCCGGTTCTACACGATTCACGTAAATGACCCAATTGACCAAGAAAACGGCAAGTTTGCAGGTGTGTAATCTAATGAATCGCCTCACATCATCTCATGCCGCCACAAAATTAGTGGCTAAAAACCCAGGCGATAACGTGAGCTCCACTACCAAAGGAGTAGAATAGTACTGATAATATTTACACTATAGTAGGTAGGGGTGGGAATCTCTAGGCAGGCACCTCACGATCCGATTCGATTACGATTCAGAGGGCTGCGATGCGATTATAAAACGATTATCGATGCATCTTTTTCTCTATACAGATTTTATTTTTTTCTCACATGGTAATTTTAAAGCAAAGTATTTGTAATGACCAATAATGAATTTACTTCCAATATATTTGGAACGTTATATCTTGGCTCCAAAGTGTGCAACATAGCGCGAAAGCCCTGGTTCTCAACGACTGAATACGGACGCAAAACATTGACAGTAAAATTAGCGATAGCGCTTGTAATCCGCTTTGCCCTTTCCGAGCCGGGTGGAAGCTTTGACTCCATCGCCTGCTCAATGGTCCTCTGGTTGGCAGCAACAACTACCGGTAACAAGCGTTTTTCCTCCTCTGGGTGGAAACGGGTAATGTGATTCCTCATGTTTGTTGTGTTTCCAAAATATTTCATTTTCGTTTTACACAACTTACATATGGTGTGGCAATGTCATTTTCCCCTTCATAGAAGCCAAAGTGCTTCCACACGCTTGCTTTTAATGTTGAGGGCGCCGGTTGCATCATGCGTATCTGTTATGAGCAAGCCACAGACTGTCTGGGTGATGCACTTTTTTCGTTCCGTATTATTACGTTAGCAACATTTAGAAAATCTTTTTTTTTTTTTTACATTTGTGAATCGATTCAGAATCGCCCACGTCCGCATTGCGATGCATCTAAGAATTGATTTTTCCCCCCACCTATAATAGTAGGTCTACTGATAATATTTACAGTAATGTATTGAATTTGATAGGTGTCTCTCACATTGTCCCACAGCAACATTACAATATTGTAGATTAATGTACAATGTTTATAATAATAATTTATTCTATTTTGTGTCCAATTCATTCATTTAACATATTTAGCATATTTTATATCCACGTTATTTGACATATTTGAGAAAAAAAAAAACAGTAGTTACTTTCCCTGATAATTAGTTACTTTTATAATGATGTAACTCAGTTACTATTTGTAAGAAGTAACTAGTACCTGAAACGAATTACTTTTTTAAAGTAACGTGCCCAACACTGCCCGTTTCACATCGCAAAGTGATTTGTATTTGCCAGTGAATCATTTAAAAGATTAATTCACAAACGCTGATCCATCCAATAATAAAACAGGTCGTGATGATTGAGACATCGACTCGTGATCTTTTAAATAGACTAAAACAATGACCATTTGTAAGAACCTCTAGTTTGCAGTTTATTTTGTTTAGTCGTCGGATGTTTTCGTGATTCTCAATTTATACAGAATCGTGGAGCATTAAGCGGATCATCGTCTGTTGTGATGTTTTGTGTTGCTGTTGGGTAGATCAGTTCTGTCCTGCTGTACTGTGTTGCTTCAGGCGACTTTATATTGGCATAAAAATCAAAGTCTGTGTCTGTCACCTGATAGGTCAAGTGGGTGTGACTGGGGTTTGAATCCGGCTGCTGATTGGTCACTGTGGGGTAAACAGTATAATCGCTGTTGAGGTGTGAAGCAGGCGTCTGATTGGATACAGATGCAGGCGTCTGATTGGATACAGATGCAGGCGTCTGATTGGATACAGATGCAGGCGTCTGATTGGATACAGATGCAGGCGTCTTATTGGATACAGATGCAGGCGTCTTATTGGATGAAGACGATGCCATGGTGAAATCTGTGTTTGGAATCTCATACATGCGGTCAGTCTGAAAAACAACACATACATCTATAATTTACACTCTGTTGACCAATAAACTATAATTTAAAATGTATTTCTGACAAGATTTTAACACTCACCTCTGTGTTGTGCTGCACATTTGTAGCTGAAGAGATAGAAAAGACTGAGTCAAATCAATTCAAACACTAAAAACAGGACTTTAAAGCCACAGACAAACTGTACCTGTCCCACGTTTCCTCTTCCTATTCCTCTTACTCAGGATGAGTGACGTTACAGAGCACAGAATCAAAACCAGCAGAACCGAAACCACAACGACAGCACCAGGAATGCCTGTACGCATCATTTTGATTAATCATTTTGATTATTGTCCTGTTAAACATGTAGTAATATTGTAAATATATAGTTGTTATATTGTGTATATCTTCTCTTTACGGTTGATGTCAAACCAAGTTAAACACATGAAAGCTGAATGTGTCTCAACAAATGTTCAAACCAATTTCCTTTCAAAGAGCGATCGTGTGATCAGAGATGAGGCCGTTGCATTATGGGTAGTGTAGTTTGTGTGCTTGGTTGATAGTAGTATTTCCTTTTGTTGTTCTTACGGTTTCTGTTCGACGAGTCAGTTCTATGATATAATCACAGTAGACAAACACACATAACATTGTTGGCTCTGTGCTATTGCTGCATATGAACGGAGGATGTGTTTTCTGTCCGTCACACTGATGACTGATAATCACATTACATTAGAAGACACTAGAGCTGCAACTAACGATTTTTTTTTCTGTCGACTAATCTAACGATTATTTTCCGGATTAATCTGATGTTCTTTTTTTACTGATTATTGCATTTCAAAGAGGGTAGTGAATTTGTATATTATTTTAACATGAAATCAATGAATGATGACAATATTAATTGTATTTCAGGAAGGGTAGTGTACTTAAGCCATTTTATAATGAAATATATGAACACAAGAAGCATTTTAAACATTATGTATAACTAATGATACTATTCATCATAAAATGTATACAGAGTAGGCCTAACTAGGAAATGTTGATTACTATAATAGTTGAGTATGATTTACGTAATGATTTGTGTCAATAGTAAATGAAAATGCACTTGTATTTATCTGCAAAAGGTTCACATACGGGAGCTTTCAGCAGTGTTAATGTATAACTAGTCGTCTATTTTGAAGATATACATGTGCATAAACAACAACTAAAGCTGCCAGAAGTTTTTGCCCAAACTTCAAAGACACATTTAAATGATTAAAACTAGAGGCATATCTTAACTTTAACACTACTTTAATCATGTAAACAACCTATATAAGGCATGTTATATTTGCATATGTGTTTGGGACCCGGTCGCATTTGAAGCAGATATATGCTGCCCATTATAAATAAAAGCATGAGACGTACTGGGGTCGGAGAAGAACACCGGAAAATGTGACAGAATGGACAATATTCGTCTGTATTTGCAATACACATGCCACGGTTCAGCTGCGTGAGACGAACACTGGCGAAAAGGGCGCGCGCGACTCCTGCTCTCCACACACACAGCTTCTGCTCTGCCACCGCGTGCTGTGTGAAACCGGCGTTACAGAGCGTACAAAGCACAGTTTTATTCGGCTTCTGTTTAAAGTACTCCCACACTTTTGAATGTCGCGGTCTGGCTTTATATGATAAATGATCATTTTCAATATGCCAGGGAGCAGAAGCCGCCATTATTCTAGATCTGTTCGATTCTAGGACGTAAATAATGTGACGCGTCGACGCATTTCACGCATGTCGATGTATTTTCGTAGTCAACGTCATCGTTGCAGCCCTAGAAGACACTTTATTATCTGCATCGATACAGCGTCACTTTGGATAAAAGTTTCTGTCAAATGAAAAACACACATGAAGTAAAGCTGCGCTCATGTGACGATGAATTCACTCAGAAACTGCAGAGCAAAGAAAGTGCTAAAGAAAACGGTAAAATGGCACATTAAAGGGTTAGTTCAGCCGAAAATACAATTTGTGTCATTAATTATCCACCCTCAAGATTGATGTGCGAAGACGTGACAGTTTAAAACGCTTAACATGAAAAACGCTTCTCTTTAATGCATAGTAATAAACCATGCTACGTACAGAAAAGCAACGCGTTTAATTTTCTGAAAACTGCTATAAAGAAAATGCTGTGATATTAAAGCTACACTGTGTAACTTTTTTTGTTTATTTTTAGCTAAAAACACTTAGTTCTTTCAAAAATATATGTGTTCATTAATGTATATTTACTTCTTTCAAGTAATTAAGTATTCTCGTAAGTTTATAATATGCCATTGAAAATACATATGGGTAATGGGTTTGAATGCGGGTCGCCATGTTGCCCCTCCATCTCGAAAGTACATTAGCCAAAGAGGGACATACCCGTAAATTCAAGCTTCGCCTTTGGCGTTTTAACACTCGATGGCACCGTGTCGAATGTGGACGAGGTCGAACTGGAAGCCATGTTAAGCTACACTGTGTGATATTTTCCCCCATCTAGTGGTGAAGTAAGGACATGAGAGCGATCAGTGTCGTGGATGGGGCTTCATGGAGTTCTGTCCAGCAATGGAACCGAGGTACTGACTGAAGAGATATTGCATGAATAAAGGATAAATGCACTGCTTCCACTGGTTTGATTATTTACCGTTTCATGTCAAGGAAAAGTTCCATGTTTACCACAGCACAGCTCGCTCGGAGCGTTCAATAATATGCTGGAAAACTTATATTAATATTTGTTTCAATCACTGAGTGAAGCCTGCTATATTTGACAAGAGTCACGACCTTAAATTGCTGGCACAAAACTCTTGATCAGTCTCAAAATGTGTTTGTTCATTTAAACCGTTATGCGCAGAGAGCGTGAGGGCGAGAGAGTGAGGTCTGCGGTCATTAGTTGATTTACTTGTTTTTGTGTAGGTAATACGTTGTCAAATATATGTAAACTTAAATAGACTACCTATACAAGTAGTTATGTCTCTTTGTATTCATTTGTCCTGTTATTGACGTAATGCGCGTCATTGATAAAATGCACAACCAGATGTTCGAATAGTTTGAATATTCATGCTTTTTTTAGAGGGAATATTCGAACGTAATTTTTTAGCAATTTTAACAGCCCTAGTGTGTGCAGGTACCTGTGCTGGTGTGGTCAGTGTGTGTGTGTGTGTGTGTGTGTGTGTGTGTGTGTGTGTGTGTGTGTGTGTGTGTGTGTGTGTGTGTGTGTGTGTGTGTGTGTGTGTAGTTACCTGTGCTGGTGTGGTCAGAGCTGGCGGTTGTGAATGGATGAATGGTGGATGTTGAGATCTGGACAGCCCTTGTTGTCTCTGGAGCTGAGAAATGAAGAAGAGCCGTCACGCCATTCAAATACATTCATAACACAATAAACAGTGTTTTTAATGAATATCAGGCACCTCTGATCACATCCAGATGGATTTCATGGTAGTTTTCAATTCCATATCCAGCTTTACAGCCGTACGTTCCAGCATCTTCCATCCTCAGGTGACTGATGGTCACTATAAATGATCTCTGACGTTTATCCCTCAGTGAGAATCTGCCATTCGTGGCAAAGGTCTCTATTCCATCAGATTCTATTAAACTGGTGCGGCTACTGTAAACTCCTTTGTAAAAGTATTTGTAAGAGTATTTATTTCCTTCTATATAAGGGCACGTGATCTCCACTTGTCTTCCCTCTGTTCCTGTCACTGTAATGTTTTCAGACCGTGAACTGCTCACTGCGCGCACACACACACACACACACACACACACACACACACACACACACACACACACACACACACACACACACACACACACACACACACACACATTACATATATTAATATTAGATAATAAACAGGTTTAGTAGAGATCTTGAGCACTTACCCGTCAGCAGAAACACACAAACTGTCAGCAGGAACTTCATTTCTTCATCAGTTCAGTTCAGTAAATCAGTCTGAAACTCTCTGCAGTTCCTCACAGCACTTTCTGAAACTCAAACACCAATAATACTGGCGATTTAGGCGTTGAGAGTCAAACTCTGTGTGCACCAATTCTGTGCAACCTTGTTTTTTCCTTCTTTCTTGGCTACACCCGTCGAAATGGAAGTGCGATTGCGTCACCGCGGCGCGACGAGGGCTGTCCCAATCCCTGCGAACGGGAGATGGGCTAGGCTAGGCTAGGCCGTAAATGATCCTCGTACTTTCCCTCTTCGCGGCCCAGGGAAGGAAGGACGTACGCCGCATTCGAACGAGCCCTCGTTGCAACAAATTGGATTTAAGCTGCCGTGAAACGCCAAAGAGGAAGAAGAAGAAGAAGAAGAAGAGCCTTCGTCGCGCCGCAGTGACGCAACGGGCACAGCTACCAATAGGCTTGTTGGAGATGCCCCTCGCCTGAAATTCAGCCGGGACTAGTCGGCTGCAGTGCAAGAATTTTTTATTTTTTTATTTTTTTTATATATAATAGAGGAGATATTTACTCTTCTTTTCTCCAAATCTTTTTTTTTTTTTTATTCATTCAAGAAGTAACAAATTACAATAGTGCAAACACACATCTCTTATAAATCTATATTTTTCCGACAATATGCTTAATAAACAACAATCATAGGACAAAAATGGAAATAAATAAAAAGAACGGAACATACAGAGAGAAAAAAAGAAAAAAATTAATAAAGAATAAAAAAGGCACCCATAAAATAATCATGTAACATGAAAGATCTCATCATATTTCATCAAAAAAGACGTACATTTTCTATTTTCAATTATTCTTAGTGATTTGATTAAATACTCTACTTCGCATAAGAAGTCTATACAAGTAGGAATTTTCTTAAGAAACCCTGTTTGTGAAAGTAAAACTTTGCCACAAGGATAAGGAAGTTAACAGAAGATTCTAAAGATTTGTTTGGGTTTTCAAAAAGACTTGATGCATAGATTACAGTTCATATTAATTTTAGAAAAACAATAAGAGCTCAAATCATTCCAGAAAATTGATGATACCTTACAAGAGAAAAACAAATGACAGATGTCTTCATTTTCATTTTTACAGAAGGTGCATATATCATCTACATCACAGTATTTGGATAAAAGTGCATTACAAGGGTATATATTATGCAGAATTTTAAAATGCACTTCTCTCATTTTATTGGGTATGCAATATTTATATGGTAGTAACCATGTTTTCCTCCATTTAATGTTATCTATTATAGAACCCCAAAAAATGTCCCCCTTGGAGTAATTACATTTCTTGAATGAGAGAGTTGACGGATACATTTGTTATTACAATCTTTACTTAAAAGGGAAAAACCTCCTAAACATAAAGATAGTTGTTTAGAACATGACTCATGGGTTAGGGAAGCTTTCATCAGACATATTAAACCACTTGGAATAGCCTTTATAACAGAGTTAAATTCTTTAAACGGGACAGGGTATTGGTAGGTATTCATAAAACTCTCATAAGATAACAGATCACCATTACAGTTTACAATAAAAATTATGTTTTTATTAAACCATTTATCAAAAAAAAGGGATCTATTTCTAATTTTAATATCGGAATTATTCCATAAAATGGTTTTGTGGGGGGAAAAGTGCAAGAAGTCCTCGCTGCAGCCTGTAGCACGATGACGTAGCTGGATCATCCAATATGTACCGATCTCAGTTATGCGCATGCGCTGGTCTTAAATGGCATGAACGCTCAATATTGTATTGGGATGACATTCTAACGTGTGAAGTACTAGTACTGATAAATAATAATACGTCATTATTGATGAATAAGTAATTATTTACATGTGTGATGCTTAAGTTATCCTAGTTTCACTCTACATACATGCAACATTTTAAATCACACAATTGTAGAGCTTTTAAACCCAAATTTGATGGATTAATAGCATGGCATCACCACAAGTAATATTATTTTTTTAATGTGTATATAGAACATTTTAAAATAAAGCCATTTTATTTCATTCAGATCATATTTTCTGTTGAGTGGAGGCAAAAAGGAGTCAAGTTTTTGTCTCTAATTTTAATCACAAAGTTATAAAACAACAAGGTCTTTTTAAAAACTTAAATACATGTACACATTCAAGGAAAATGCAAAAATAATAAAAGCACCAAGAAAAAAAAAAGTTCTTAATGATATTTTGTTTGGCAAGTTCAACAAACTGATCACAGCAGTCAGATCAAGCAGTTTTATATGAACTCTAGTTGTCCTTGGGGCTGTAGTGATTGTCGTCACAGATGAAGCAGTCTGCTGAGCAGTAATCCTCAAACTCTTTGGTTGAGGAAAATGCACACTGGATTCCTTTTCTTCCATCTCCAATATAGCCTGGAGCGAAGTCTTTAAATAAGTCCCCGCAAAGGCACCTGGTCAGTTGATATGGCACTCAATAAATCTCCTTATGCACTCCAGTTAAAGGGATAGTTCACCCAAAAATGAAAACTCTGTCATTTACTCACCCTCAACTTGTTCCAAACCTGTATGAGTTTCTTTGTTCTACTGAACACAAAAGATGATATTTAGAAGAATGTGTTTAACCAGCCAGATAGAGCAACCATTGACTACCATAGTATTTTTAATATTAAATTAAATATTAGTCGTTACAAAGTCCATCTCACTACAGTGGCTCTACAATAACTTTATAAAGAGACGAGAATAGTTTTTGTGCGCAAAAAAACCCTAAATAACGACTTACATAGTGATGACGATTTCAAAACACGGCCTCATGAAGCTTCGAAGCGTTATGAATCAGTGAGCCGAATGATGATTCGGATCGCGTGTCAAACCGTCAAACTGCTGAAATCACGTGACTTTGGCGATTCAAACTGCTGAATCGACTCACTGATTCATAACGCTTCGAAGCTTCATGATGCCTTGTTTTGAAATCGGTCATCATGATATAAGTCGTTATTTAGGTTTTTTTTGCGCACAAAAACTATTCTTGTCACTCCATAAAGTTATTTTAGAACCACTGTAGTGAGATGGACTTTGTAACAACGTCTTTAGTGCCTTTTAAGGGTCTTGAGAGTGAACTGTGCATTGTGCTAATGTAGGCCTTTCAGAGCCATCAGATTTACACTAAAATATCTTCATTTGTGTTTAGTTTAGGGTGAACTAACCCTTTAAGAACATAATAGCATGTGGACAGACCGCAGGGCTAATGTAAAATGAACCTTATATATATATATATATATATATATATATATATATATATATATATATATATATATATATATATATATATATATATATATGTGCTCATTAATGTATATTTACTTCTTTCAAGTAATAAAGTATTCTCGTAAGTTTATAATATGCCATTGAAAATACATACGGGTGAGGGTTTGAATGCCGGTCGCCATGTTGCTCCTCCATCTTGAAAGTACATTAGCCAAAGAGGGACATACCCGTGGATTTCAAGCTTCGCCTTTGGCGTTTTAACACTCGATGGCACCGTGTTGAATGTGGACGAGGTCGAACTGGAAGCCATGTTAAACTTGGACTAAATCGGCCACCGTAGGAGTTAAAGGCGGCATGAAACGGAAGTTGAGATCGTCTTTTTCTCCTTATTGTGACGTATATCCGAGTGAAACGGCCTCTGAAATTAGAAAAAATTTAGGGCGGGGCTTGATTTCGTCCTTCGGGAATTAATTGGATCGTTGGAAGTTGGGCGTTGTTAACAAAATGGAGGCAGATTTGAATGCCAGTTTTCGCTCAGTTGTGGAGGATTATTCTCCACCGGACTCACCGCCAGTAACATCACATGCAGCATTTTTTATTGAGGAGCCTGATGATGAGAACGAGGGCGAGCAGCTACATTTTCTGGAAGAAATCACCCCGTATTTATACGAACCTCTGCCGGCCGCGAACCAAGAGAGGGACCAAGATGACGCGACTGATGGTCAAGTTCACTATTGTTAATAATAATATTGATAATAATATTGCCTGTGTGGTCACGTCACTGTATATAAAAAGATTGTTCATATTCTTAATTGTTGAAAAGAAACATTTAACGTAAAGGGAATTTCAATCTTGTGTCTGACGTTTAATTACACAGTTTAAATGGCAAATTCTGATAATGTGAACATAATAAATCAGAACATAAAGAACCTGCAAATGATGGTAACGAAATTACGAGCAGGTGACGTTGCATTTATGATGCCAGTAAGTCATGGAATTACCAATATATTACGAATTTAGTACGTATCTGGGACGTCCTTGGTTATCTAATAACGTTAGGAGATTGTACTGGCGACGTTGTGTGTTGGTAATTTGATGGCAATGATATTACAGGCATGCAACGTTGTAGTTACGTTGTCATTGAGTCATAAAATTACCAAAACATTACGTGTGGAGTACGTATCTGGAACGTTGATGGTAATCTTGTAACGTCCAGAGATCGTACTGACAAGGTTGTGAGAAGGTCATTTTATGGTAAGGAAATTACAGACAAACGACGTTGAGACTACGTTGTCAGTTGGTAAGCATGAAATTACCAAAAAGTCTGAATAAATTACGTAACTGTTACGTCGTGTGTTAGCTGGGTGTACATGTGTGTATATATATATATATATATATATATACACACACGATACAATAGCAATATATATATATGTATACACATATATATACGCACACACACACACAGATTTAAGCAGTAGATAAAGAGTGAGGATAGATTCAACTTGCTACAAATCAGAAAGAGGAAAACCCAAAAACATTATAATTGATGTTATATTATATATTTATCACTGCAACAAACCTTTTTCGTTACCGTTTTAAAGGTTATGGACAAATGTTCTGAAGCTCACCCCCAACCTGAATGCATGACTCAACACCCTGGGTTCGAAGCAGTCTGTCTCAATCCATGGGTTCTGCAAGTTGAGTATGCATCAATGCTCCAGTACTATGGCGATTATGACCAAGACGACCTTACAGAGGAGGAGTAAGTAATATATTGAATACCTGAGCCATTACTATTATTCTGCACAAGTCATGTCAGTAATGTACACTTTACATCTCAATTTGTTAATCGTAACTGGTTGAGAAGTTTACTACTATTCCACTTTCAGACGATACCGTCACACTGCCTACAGGACATTTGTGAGGTGGTGCTGGGGCTACCTGGGGAAGAGTGTCCGCGTTGTTATCCCATAAGAAATACATTTCCTTCTGAACATTACCAAGGATGCCAACTGCCTCGGTTACATGCATCATAGTGTTTCAATTGTTTGTAATAAATGATGCCAAGACTTGATTTGTACCATTTCATTCTCATTTGACTTTTTTTGCAAAACTACACACCTCATGCAGGATTGTTAGGCACGTTATTTCTGATCCTATTTTTTCCCCCAGCACATTTTACCAATTCCAAAACAAAATCTTAACAAGTACTATTCATTTTGTATTTAATCATTTATAAATGATATATAATTGTTCATGAAGGCTGGAAAGAAAAACACCTTATATACAGGTGTGCAGAATTATTAGGCATATTAGAGATTTAACTCGGACTGAAAGGTCAAAACATTTGAAATGCCCATGAGAAGGATACAATACTAATACAATACTAGATGTTGCAGTTAGGCATGACCATTGGACAGTGAAATGCTCATTGGGCATGTATCTTCATGTATTTTACAACACTTCAGCTTGTGATTCTTATAAACAATGTCTAGTGTTGCATTAGTATTGTATCCTTTTCATGTGCATTTCATATTGGACCTTTCAGTCCAGGTTAAATCTCTTTTGGCTCATTTTATCTGTAAAAAAAAAAAAACATACTTTCATGCATACTTGCCCTCTTTCACTGACTCTCAAATTCTGTTTCTCTCTCATACATTAAATGTTCACTTGAAACAACCAAAGGATGCTGTGCAAAGCAGGACCAATGTCCTGCAGGTCGGGCCTTTCAAAGGCAGCACACAGATTGTAAGGGACCTTCAGTTCACTCATGTGTTCCTGGTATGGGCCAGGGTTGGGAACGACATCTTCAAAAAGTATCTTCAGCAGGGTGTCCACATAGTCTAAAATGGTAAAATTATGTTTAATGTAACAGCAAAAATGATTTTACAATAACGTCCTGGTAAAACGAGAGGCAATATAAGATCGCGCTCTTTAAGATCACTAAACTCGAGGCTTCTGGTCATTCCTAGGATATCTAAGTCCACTAAAGGAGAGAGGGCATTTTCACATTTAGCTCCTAATCTCTGGAATAGTCTTCCTGATATTGTTCGAGGTTCAGACTCGCTGTCCCAGTTTAAAACTGGATTAAAGACGCATTTCTTTAGCCAAGCATTCACATTATAAATACGTTTAATACTACAGTTAAATCGGATCAAAAGCATTAATATTCTGAACAGCAGCTATGCTAATTATTTCCCATCTGCTTTTCTGTTGTTATCTCGGGACACTAGTCCCAAGGTAACTAGTTCGTCAGCTCCAGTTTGTATCCAGCCTCTCATGGAGACTTCAGATGCCCCTGTGATGAGACGACTCGACGCCTGTGAAGAGACGACTCAACACCAGCGTTGTTATGGCCTAAAATAATACATGATTGATTAACTTATTCTAACATTTTTCTTTAACATTGTCTTTCTAACATTTTTCAATGTACATTTATGAAATGCACTTTCTGTAAAGCTGCTTTGAAACAGTGTGTATTGTGAAAAGCGCTATACAAATAAATTTGAATTGAATTGAATTGAATATAAGAGTATGGATGGACAATATCAAAAGTGTTGAAAAAGTAAGTGGTCAATGCCCAGCCATCTTTAATTAAGGGAATTGAAACACTGGGTCATTAGATGTGAATTTGTGCTGATTATCATTTTGAAGTGTAACAACATATACATTTTTGATTCAGTTGTCCAAATTACTGTATGTAGGTGCTGTTTTCCTGCTGGAAATGCTGTATTTGCCCTTCTTGAACGTTGGCCATCTCACTTGAACCACCATGTCACCACTCTCGTTGCGTGCTGGTTCCCGATCTGCGTTCTCATTGTAGTGAAGAGCAGCAAGGAGTAATCTACAGGTTACAAAAAGGGTATATATTTTAGAGAAAGTTTAAGATGCAATATCAACAACTTTACATACTGATTAGCCTGTTAGACAGAATGCAAAGAGAATGCCATTACTGAAAAATTGCATTCTCTGTTCACGGTCTTGAAGCCATATTTTTATTGCAAGAAAAGACTTTTAAACTAAAATGGAAGACCACTTGTCCTACCTGCTCAACATTCCTGAGAATGGAAATACCACATTATTTGGTGCAAATTTCAGTATCAGGCTATGAAAGCCTTCAATTGAAGATGTCTGGTGGTGAGGGCTCAATTTTGCAATGTCCTTCAAGAGACGACCTTGCAGCATGAGGTCACAAGATTTCTCACAAGCTTTAGTGCCTGAATGAGAGATTAAAGATTAAATAAAATTTGTATTCTTAATATTGTAGTGTTTACTATAACTGATTTATCTGTGCACTTCATTAATTTTTTAAAAATTAATTTACCCTTATAATCTTTAATCAAATACGTTAACTTTCCCTCCCCCATCAATACGACTTCTCTTCTCTCATGTGCTATGCCACGAGGGGGGGGCTATAGCATCACAATCTAATTATTTTAGAGAAAATCAAAAACTAATTTTCCCCCCCAAATAAATAATACGTTACTGCTACGTTAAGCTACTTACAAGGTTTCAGCCATGCTCGCTCCTCAAGTGGTAGATGGGCACACACAGGAAATAGCTCACTGTTGTGATGATGGACATTTTGCACATGATTTGTTATTGACCTCCACTTTGCCACAGCTTCTTCTCCGGACTTTGAAGAGACTCCGCACCAGTAGAGGTGATTCACCACACTCTTTCTCCAGGAAAGAACTTCTCCACAAGCTTGTTCTTTCCCAAGAGCATCTATTTTCTTGGCAAGACCTTGGGCAGTTAATACAGAGAACATGTCAAATTAGCACAGAGCAAGAACTTTCCCCTTTCATGTAACATTTATAAGTTGTCATAAGTCATGTGGTTGTATCCGCCTTTTGACAATGTGTAAGGCAAGCACACGCTAGCCAGATGGAATTTAAACTTTGACAGCCAAGTAGCCCAACCATCTTATTTATAAAACAAAAGGTATTCATATTGCATATTGTGATATTGATCCACTCTGAACTACTGCAAGGGAAATTCATGTTGAAAAGAACAAACATGCCAAGTGTCAAAAAAATTTTGAATGTCAGGCCGCTGCTCCCTGAGGTACTTCTGAATCGAAGGATGGCGATCAGTGACAAGTGCACCAATCTTCATACCTTCAGATTCTGAGAAGTTGATGCTCCCCAAAAACCCTTCCAGTTCCATCCGAGGGCTTGCACCTACTTCATTACTCTGAAAGAATAAAATAATTGTTATTCCTTCAACACATTCAATCTGCCCTGCTGGAGAGTGGAAAGGTACAATAAAAAAATAAAGGGTTTAGTTATTTATTTACCTGCACCAACTGAATGTCCACCACCCTGTTGTCATCCAAGCTCATCATTGTGTAGCTACCGTACTTTGCAAAATGTCCTTGAGCAGAGAAGGGGGGGAAATAATGTGTTTGTTAAGTTTATCAAGTTAAATAAGTGACGATATTGCCAGCAGCCTTTGGATCTAAAATCTTTTGTAATTGTTATTTTAGGGTCTTATTATTAACAACATAAATAGTGGCTTCATGTTTAAACAGTTAAATGGCAAAAAAAAAAAAAAAAAAAAATTCTTACCTGGTGATTCAGCTCTCATATCACCTCCCAGAACTATGGCTTTTCCAGATAGCTTTGCCTGTTCCAAAAGTGTTTTCTGGTCAGACCTCCAGTGCCACAAAATGGTTGGTATGAGGACAACCTTTTGATGGATAAAAAATGTCCTCGGACACACACATTCAAGGCGCAGAGCTGAGAGAACCGTAAACATATATTTATACAATATATTAGCATAACGGAAATGAAATCGTTTGTCTTGAGTCAATGATCCAATGATATAAGATATGGCGGAATAATAATAGTGACCCATAAGATTTATACATGGCAAGATTAAAAACAGACCTTGTGAACTTGTATGTATGATGCTCCAGAAGTGCAGATTTCCAGCTGGGATATTCTTGATGTACGGCTGGCTCCTCCACTGGGGTTTGTTGACACTGTGAGAACATATCTGTGCAATAATATTACAAATGGTCATCTGTTTTTTGTGTGATATATATATATATATATATATATATATATATATATATATATATATATATATATATATATATATATATATATATATATATATATATATATATATATATATATTTTTTTTTTTTTTTTTTTTTTTTTTATTATTATTATTATTATTTATATATATATACAGTGAGGAAAATAAGTATTTGAACACCCTGCTATTTTGCAAGTTCTTAATTTGAGAACTTGCAAAATAGCAGGGTGTTCAAATACTTATTTTCCTCACTGTATATATATATAAATAATAATAATAATAATAAAATAATAATAATAATAAAAAAAAAAAAAAAAAAAAAAAATATATATATATATATATATATATATATATATATATATATATATATATATATATATATATATATATATCACACAAAAAACAGATGACCATTTGTAATATTATTGCACAGATATGTTCTCACTGTGTCAACAAAATATATTTTACTGCACTGTAGAGGGGTTTGCAAACCCTGTACAGAAAGCAGGGCACATACACATAAGTACTATACACTAAAGTCAGTCACGCACACAGCATAACATAAAGATAAACTTACTTTTGACTATCATCTGGAGTGATATCAGGCTCGTATGTGGAATCCAAAGTTGTTGACTCCTTTATTGTACCCGACGAGGTGTTGTTGATCTCATCTGCAATATTTCCCATCCGTGGCCTTTTGATCGGTGTAGACGTTATAAAAGGAGGAACGAAGCTGGCGCCAAGATCATCCGTTGAGCAGGACACAGAGGGGCACAAAGGTTTTACCTGGACCGCTGAAATTTCAACACAAAAGTGGGGTGGGGTACATAAAATGAACGAAATACACATAGATAATTATTTGCTCATAATATCAAAAATACACATGTAGAATATAACTTTGCCTTTACTCCGCCGTTTCGGCTTTGGAGTAGAGAATGTAGCTTGTACACCGATGCTGGTCATAGTTTTGGCGGGACACTGGATTCCAACATCTTGTGTAAGTGGCTATCAGACTAATAAAACACACAGAGGCGTTTCAGAACATCCAACTAAAACGTTACACGATTCTTTCTAGTTAGGAAGTTAATTCGTTTTACTAACCTTCACATTCGTTGACGTTCCGACTGTGTACACCGATGGGACAGCAGTGTCTGTCAAATGCAGTACTTGGACTAAACCCATTTTATATCGCATCAAATTCTTAAAACATTCTTCTGTAAAATGCGAATTCGCCGTTATTCCTGCTTCCTCGAAATGCAGGAATTCGAGCCAGCGGGCACGCAGAGTAGGTTGTTTAGGGAAAGGAAAGAGGACCTGAGGAGCGCAACCAAAAATGTATCTAACCACCATATTGCTAATTGCAAATTGCTGCGATCAGCATGACAGGTGTCTGAGAGGCGGTGCAGAAACGCCCAACGCGATAGCCCCGCCCTCGCGCCATAGCACATGACCGGGAGAGAAGAGAAGTCGTTTCGAGGGGGGGGGGGGGGGGGTAAATAGATAAAATCATTTGTAGTAAACACTAAAATATTACATATAAAAATACGAATTGTAAAATTTGATTTCATGCCGTCTTTAAAACGAAATCGGAATTGAGAGGAACAGAAACTGATATTCACTGGATGGTCATATACCTTTTCACCACTAGATGGGGGAAAATATCACACAGTGTGGCTTTAACATAACGATGTAAATATTATTCTGTTCCTCAGATTCAGCTATGGAATGGCTTTAGATGACTTTGTACCAGCAAATCATAATATAATAATGATTGCTGAAGGATCATGTGACGATATATATTTCCGATGATTATTTAATTATCATGACAGGCCTAATCTGAGCAAGTTATTGCCTGTCTGAATTTTGTCGACAGGCGGAGACGGCACGAAATTTGATGGAGGCGGCCGCCTCATAATTCTCTATGCAGGAAAAACCCTGACAATAAGACACCCAAAGTTTTTGTTATTTATTTCCATTCGAAAGACGTGTTTATCAATAATTTTTACTTATGTTTTTGTATATATTTTTATACATATGATAACAATCACATAACCCACAGAGAGTTCGCACTGTCCGAGAGTTTGGGAATATTCACACATAAAAACATGATATCAGAGTTTTAAAATCAAACATTTTGAAAGAGAACCATACATCACGGTTGTTTAAACCAATAAGCATTAAGCTGTGTCGTCAGCAAGTCATTTCCCATCATGCTTTTGATCAGCGCAGTCGGTGGAGAGCAACCAAGGGGGTAATCCAGCCCCCGGAAACCGTACCTTCCATAGGCCATTGCTAACCAAGCCCTGCTGTTAGCATCCCATTGACTCCCATTCATTTTGGCCTCACTTTGACAGTGAATATCTTTACATCTGAGTCGTTTAAAGACTCCATTCGTCCATTGTTTATTTCTAAACAAACACGACAATGTATAAAAGGCTCCATTACCTTGTATCTTACACTCTCGCCCCATTGAAGCTGTTTTTGTAAAATATAGGCTAACGATTGCGTCATAACCACGCGACTGTGACGCGCTGTTGAGCAAATTACCGTACAGACCCGAGGAGAAGCTCGCAGGCAATCTTTTACTGTCTATGAGGCAATTGGGGGGACGTGGAGGCATAAACGCAGATAGAGATGTTGCAGATCTTGCTTCATTCATCAAAAGTTGCTCCTGCTCACCCTCTCTGTCTCTACAAGATTCGGTGATTCAGATTTTCCTTTGCTCAACTACTGGAAGACGTACAACTGTCGGACAGGTTGCTCACGTCACATCTATATCATCAAGCTCAGTCTGAGGCTGCAGTACATCAGCCATGTGAGTGCTTCTAACTGACTTCAGTTTTCCCCGTTGAAGTCTATGGAGTCGCTGATATTATATTAGTATCGTACTGGTCGGAGAGGAGAGGAGAGCGCAGCTGATATCAATACTTTAGAAAATTAGTATCGTATCGTTTCAGATATTTCAGTATCGATACATATCGAAATATGGATATTTTTGACAACACTAGTACGCATACACACAGGTTCAAAGACTCGTTCTCTCGCCCCTACAGTGCAATTCGGCTAGGTATACATCCGCGCTAAAATATTAAAGGGGCTATATGCAACTTTTTCCCCAAAATAAACGTAACAATAGCCTTTTTATTTTACCATTTATGACTCAAACATCTCCTGATGAGCATACTGACACCTTGTCCGCTCACAGTGGGTGCACCTATAAGCCTGTATCCTATTTTTCCTATTTTCTGGCGGGTCGTCTTTTCCCGCGCTGTCTGCGGATGTGACGTCACCACCGCTGCGAGAGCGAGCAGAAAATAAGAGCAGTTCTATTTTTTGGCCACAGCTGTCAGTCGCGAGTTTAAATTTCAGAAAAACGCATATAGCCCCTTTAAGGTGAAAGTCATCATAGCTTGTGTTGTATAGACCCAGCTCCCAACCCAACTTTGAGAATAGATTAACGGCGATATTTTTTTTATCGCCCGATAAGAGTCTCACGTTAACGCAGCACGTTAACGGCGATAACAGCCCACCACTAATATCAACGTATTATTTTACTCTCCGCCGACAGATGAGAGCAGTTTTATTGGTGTTTGAGTTTCAGAAAGTGCTGTGAGGAACTGCAGAGAGTTTCAGACTGATTTACTGAACTGAACTGATGAAGAAATGAAGTTCCTGCTGACAGTTTGTGTGTTTCTGCTGACATCTCAGTAAACACAGAACGTTCCCCTAACGTTCCCACATGGTTCCCGTTTGATTATTTTTTGGATATCACAAATACTTAAAAAAGGGCTTTACAAAGACCAAGTCCTTGTACTACAATCTAATGGAAGAAAGGCTGTAATGAACGGGTGACAGATACAGACTGTGATTATTATGCCAATATAAAGTCGCCTGAAGCAACACAGTACAGCAGGACAGAACTGATCTACACAACAGCAACACAAAACATCACAACAGACGATGATCCGCTTAATGCTCCACGATTCTGTATAAATTGAGAATCACGAAAACATCCGACGACTAAACAAAATAAACTGCAAACTAGAGGTTCTTACAAATGGTCATTGTTTTAGTCTATTTAAAAGATCACGAGTCGATGTCTCAATCATCACGACCTGTTTTATTATTGGATGGATCAGCGTTTGGGAATTAATCTTTTAAATGATTCAATGACAAACTCATTTCCCTTCAGAGACTGCAAGTTAATCCATAACAGATAAAGACCCTAACATGTCAGAATGTATGGTTCTAAATCTAATAGTGTTTTTGTAAATACAGGGGTTCCTCGGGGTTGTGCTATTTCCTATTTTATTTCCCATCTATACGAATGAAATCAAGTGTGATGTTAATGGTATGTCACTTTTGAGATATGCTGATGCCATGGCTTTGGCTGCGTGCATGACAGATGGGCAGAGGCAATATATTGATAATATGGTCCATAGGTTCCAGGAAAGCTTACTGGAGTTGAACATTAGTAAGACCAAGGAGTTGTGCTGTGGGAAATGTCGTTCTGATACCTTACGTCCTCTATCTGAACCACTTGGGCTGGGGGTAGAACAGGTTGGGACTTTCACACAATTGGGCACTGATACTGATGGGCATCTATCCTTTACTCAGCATGTGAATAGTGTTCATAAGAAGGCTCAACAGCTCTTATTTCTTTTGAGAAGGTGGAAGGGCTTTAATGTAAGACAGGATATCTTGTCGTTCTCTTGTTGAATCACTTATGGCCTTTAATATTGTATTCTGGTTTAATTTCCTTCAGGTTGCCTCTTTAGAGCTCATTTGACCAAACAGAATGCTTACAGGAACTCTTTTATTCCTCCTGCAATTTCAATTTTAAATTAGATCAAATAGTTTTATTAGTATATTGTATTTTTGTTTATTTATTTATTTATTTATAACATATTTGTAACTAAGGTACTTTTTGGGGGGATTAATTGTGTTTTTGTGATGTGTCTAATTTGTATTGTGTGTATATGTGCCTTTAAATTTTGAATCAACCATAAATTAAAAATACAGTAACAATTTAGTAAAATCTACATTTATTTATTTATTTCAAAAGTTTTCTTTACTGTTATCAGTATTATATAAAGTGTATAATATTACTAACCAGAAAAGTTAACAACAACAAAAAAAAAAGTTTAAAAATTTTAAAAATTACACACAATTCAATATTCTTTGTAATTCGTACTCCTCATCTACAGTTCAGCTAATAGAAATGTAAAATATAGCATCACGCCGCGATTATGGGTTAATACACAAAAGCGGCAGAATGAGTGGCTAAGAAAGCATCAGAGCATCACCGTGAAGAAGTTCAGGTGCAAAAGGCAGTAGCTTTGCCAAGATAATGCATAAAACACTACACGGCTCCTTTATATCTTCTCAGGCTCCTTCAGGACATGCTGCGGATGACACAAACCCAAATTTCCTAATACTACCCTACACAGATAGCAAGTAACCATCGAAACAATGTTAAATAGATGTTAGTATATCAACGTTAACTGCACTGAATCAACTTTACTTTTGCACTCGCAATTAATGTTGAATTCCATCCAAAAATCAATGGTAAAAGCCACACAGCCTGAACTCAACTGAAGATAAGTCAATAAATCTCTGAAGATCTCAGCAGGAGATATTATTGAGAATTAACAGAGGTTTAGATGTTTTATTAAATAGTTAGGTTAACCATTATGGAGATCGGTGTTTCGTTTAGTTGGTCAGTTTGACTCTTGGCTTTGTATGTGAGTTTGTGGTTTTTGTAACAGTGTTTATCAAAACACATAATCTGTTGCAAAGAAAGCCAGAAACAGTTACAGAACAGTTAGTTATTAATAGATGATATTCACCAACAAGACTTTCTCACCACAGATCAGACATTCAGAATTTTAATACAAAATACATTACAGGAAAATGTTTTTAGACACACACAGACATCAAGAATCAGCACAGTATAAAACTAATGGCTCCCAGCATGCATTGCGGCACAAAGCATGTCACCATTGTTGAGATTCCTATGCTGATTTTTGATGTCTGAGTGTCTAAAATAAACCTACAATGTAATTTAAAGTCAAAATTCAGAATGTCTGATCTGTGGCAAAGTTTTGTTTGTGAATATAATCTGTTAAGCCCCTAACTCTCACCGCCATGCTAACGGGACGCTTCCCAGCCAGCACAGCCGTGTGGGCCCAGATGGGTTTGACCTGGGTTGTCTGGGATGACCCCACAAGTGCTAGCCCAGATGAAATGAGCACTGCTCAGTGTGCACAATACAGGCTGTTAAGCCTGGAACACACCAAGCCGACGGTCGGCCTTTGAGCAGTTTTCATGTGTCGGCCAACTAAGTTTTCTCTGTGGGTTTCACACCAGCCAGTCGGGCCATCTGATCGTTCTGATTGGCTGTTCTGCTAGTGTAAGAGTCGGTTTTGGTGCTAAGACAAAAGCTGAGATACACACCTCAGCAATTGAACAATAAAAGTCACTAATCTTGAGAGAAGATCTCACAGAAACTGTGACAACACCCTGACAAACATTCCTCCCCCCTCCCCATTTTGCCCTCTCCTTGTCCTGGTTTCAAGTCACCAAATGCAGATATACCAGTGATGATGTATTTTGTAAATCTATTGTTTTATCCCTTTCATGTTTGATGTCTTTTTAAAGGTCTCGGTGCGAATGGTAAAATGGTCTCAGTTTCACTGCAGTCACTAGTAGTATTAGAAAGATTGGAAAACTAATGAGAATTCAGTTCTCCTTTGAGGAATTTCTTCAAAGATATCTGATCCACTCCCCCAAAACCAGGTGGGGGTGTTGCAAATATTTACAACCCTTTTGTTCTAGTTGGAGTATTTAAGGCTGGATGTTCTAACTCTCTGGGGGAATATTCTGTAGTCAGAACCCCCCGTGCAAACTGCATGTAGATGTACCAGACATGATGACTCTTTTAAATTATTTTCATATTGCTTTGCAATTGTTTTTTATGTTTTTACGCTGATCAGTTGTGTACTATGGATTCTTGTTTACGTATTTACTTTTCCTGTCTGGCCAAAATAAATGTTAATCTTGATTTCTCTTGTATGGTTCCGAAATCATTATTCTAGTATGGATCGATGTATACTCCTTTATTACCGCAAAATCTAGGGTTATGATAGATCACACCGATGACGGTACGACTGAAGCATGGAGCGCAGCGTGCGCGATATTCCGATTCCTGACTATCGCTGGGTTAGCACGTTGTAGTCCGTGAATATTACTAAAATTACACTTTTTGTTGAGTGAGCATGTGCAACCACTTAAAGGTAAAATATTCACTCTACACCCTCTGACTAATTACAGAAGTAAACATTTTGTGTCCGTGAGCGCGCGGTCCGGACGCGTCTGTCTCTCTGCGATTTAGGGTCTCTCGATGAACGAATATGAAAACTAGGAAGATACAAAGAAAATCAATGATCTAAATTAAATCGCAACTAATCGTAAAATCAGCTGATAAACTCTAAATATAGCACACTTTATGGAGTCACTTAGAATTGGAGTCAGATAAAATTATTAATGGAGTCAGATTTAAAATGAGATATCAATAAATTAAGAGAACTTCACCGAAAGGCTGAAAAGGCTTACACGCAGAATTCCTTTTGACCAATTTATTTCTGTAAGAGTGGACTCCTGTAGATGGTTCAATCTACAGGGTTTGCCAAAGACTAAAGAAACGTTATCAGAAAGATGGAAGAAAACTGTACATTTCTCGTCTATTTCCACCCACTGCAACTTATACCAACGACGGAGATAAGCGCAGTTACAATAGCAAAATATGTGGGAGAGCGTTGCTATAATATGACTATATTGTATTGCAATAGGGAGCACTTCAAAGTCAATACTAAATCAAAACTAGTTAGCACAGTATTCGTAATAGAAAGGATTTAATGACAAAATCTGGTTATGGTTACACTTAAAATAGTTTCAAAATGGATGAATGAGATGATAAACTTATACCATTAATCGTACACAGCATGAATACAATGTTACCTGAGAGAGAGAGAGAGAGAGAGAGAGAGAGAGAGAGAGAGAGAGGGAGAGAGAGAGAGAGAAAGCGAGTGGGGGAGAGAGAGAGGAAGAGAGCAAAGAAGAGAAGCCCAGATGACTTCAAGAGCCAGAGGAAAAGCGAGAGAGAGCCACAGTTCCAATCCTTTATCTATTCCTTGACCATGTGACTGAAACCAAATGTATTCTTTTAAACTGACCAATCAGACCAAACTCACACATAACATTCAAACTGACCAATCAGCCCAAACTTCCCCCACTGTATAGGATAGGTGTGGCACCCCATGCAGCCTACAGGCCTCTCTATTGTCTTTCAGGTGGTCCTTCGGATAAGCAAATGTGTTGACAACAGTAAAGCAAATTTCTTTGTTGGATTTCAAATATCAAATATCTTTGATTATTTTCAATCCCTTCACTAGTGAACCAGTGCACGAGAAAAAAAACTAAACACAAGTGAGCGTCTGTGGTGAGCGAGATTATTAGGTGCTTTGTTTATATAGGGTATACAGGGTAGCTCTTCCGGTTTCCCGCTTTGAATAAGGAAAACAGACGACTGCCACCAGCTGGTACGGAAAGCTGTTTACTCTTACGCAGGCACAGAACGGACGTGCTACTGGCTGTCGGATGTCAAGTGTCGACTTGGTGTGTCAGGTTAACTTTGGACCCAGACGTGAGCCAAATCTGTGCAGTCTGCTTTCGTCTCTACTAGTTGGTCGGCGTCCGTTTGGTGTAGGGCTGAAACGATTAATCGAGTTATTAGATTACAAAAATTCCTTGAGGCAAAAACTCTGCCTCGAAGCCTCATTAAATTCCTATGACGCGCACTATACGCGCAGGGATCTGATTCACACGGACAGCTGTTCAATGTTCAGGAAGCACCATAACGCGTGATACATTTTAAATTTAGTTGGCGCGATGGCGGAGAGTAAAGATGTCCATAAACGGCAGAGAATCTCTAAAGTTTGGGATCATTACATTCTTAAAAAAGAAGAGAACAAGGTGCAATGTGTCTACTGCAAAGTAAAACGTCTCGGTTACGGATGTAACCCTCGTTCCCTGAGGAGGGAACGGAGACGTAACGTTAGTGACTAACGAATGGGGGTTTCGCTTAGAAGCCTATCATCTTCGAGAATTCAACAACGCCCAATGGCAGTGCCAATGCCATGGGCATGCGGTATTTGCATACGTAACTCCGCCCCACCGCGTGGGTATAAAAGGAAGTACGTGGCAATATCGCATTACGTTGTCCTGCTGAGGAGCCAAGACTGAACTCCCGGCCGTTCCAGCAGTACAGCGGAGTGGCGACGGGATGTTTAGTCTCCGTTCCCTCCTCAGGAAACGAGGGTTACATCCGTAACCGAGACGTTCCCTTTCGTTCAGTCACTACAACGTAACGTTAGTGACCAATGAATGGGGGTCCCAATTCAATCAGGCCACTTGGCTGTCTTCCAGTGCCCTGCGTAAGAGCGAGTGCCCTGTGGTAAGACTAGTACGGACGAAGGACTCCCACTTAACACAGGAATACCAAGGTACACTGGGAAGCATATTCCAGTGGAGATATGCCAAGATATCTACCCGTAGGGAAGACTTAGAGAGTACACATATGACCCGCTGTGGGCTGCATATGGGAAACTCTGGGGAACTCACCGAAGGAGGACTTTTAACCCCAGGGGTGGCGAGGCCGCCAGGGAAGAACCCCGCTCACTGAGGAGGCTTACGGTGGAAATACATGTGTGGGGGTTGCCGGAGGGGAACCATGCACACGGGGCACCTGGCCGGACACGAGGGTCTGGGCTCAAGAGGGCTTACTGGTGTCGGCGTCGACAGTGCTGGAGGAGCTCAGGGCTCCCTGAGAGCTCACCTGAGGAAATATTGCATGTATCCACTCCGTGGAGTGGAATGGCGAGCAAGCGAAGACACCTCAGCCTAGTCCATTACCGGCCACTAGTAGAGGCGAGTACATAGTCGGACACAGGCTCCACTCGGAGATTGTAGAATCTGGCGAATGTGTTAGGTGTCGCCCAGCCTGCAGCTCTGCAGATGTCTGTTAGCGAGGCGCCATGCGCTAGAGCCCAGGAGATTAGGCCACACTCCGAGTAGAGTGGGCCCTAACCCCAAGGGGACATGGTCGACCCTGCTGCTGGTAAGCCAAAACAATGGTGTCCACTATCCAGTGAGACAGCCTTTGCTTTGAGAGAACTCTTCCCTTCCGCTCTCCACCATAATAGACAAAGAGCTGGTCTGAGGTCCTGAAACACTGCGTCCTGTCTACGTAAGCGTGAAGGGTGCGTACATTGCCAAGGCTGGGTCTGCCTCCTCCAAGGGCAGCGCTTGCAGGTTCACCACCTGGTCTCTGAAGGGAGTGGTGGGAACCTTGGGCACATATCCAAACTCCAGGCACGCTTCGTCAACCGAAATTGCCTGCAGGTCCCCTACCCTCTTGATGGAGGCCAATGCGGTCAGGAGCGCTGTCTTCATAGGCAAGAACTTAAGATCGACTGACCGCAAAGGCTCAAAGGGAGGCCTCTGCAAAGCATCTAAGACTACTGAGAGGTCCCAAGAGGGTACGAGGGGAGAGCGAGGAGGATTTAGTCTCCCCTCAGGAACCTGATGACCAGGTCGTGCTGACTTACCTTTTTGTTCTCTAAGAGGTCGTGGTAGGCAGATATCGCGGCCACATATACTTTAAGGGTGGAGGGAGACAGCCTTCGCTCCAACCCTTCTTGGAGAAACGAGAGCACAGACCCGATCGGGCATTTCCAGGGGTCTTCTTGGCGAGAAGAACACCAGGTGACGAAGAGGTTCCACTTCAATGTATAGGCATGCCGCGTGGACTCTGCCCTAGCGGAAGTGATGGTAGCCACCACCAGAGGTTCCAAAGAGCGGGACGCGGGTGCCAGAAGGTGCCCCTTCTCTGAGTGAGGAGGTCCTTCCTCAGAGGGATAGGCCAGGGAGGGGCTGTCGCAAAGAGTAAGAGTTCTGGAAACCAGGTCTGGCCGTGCCAATACGGGGCGACCAACATGACCTGCTCCTTGTCCTCCCTGATCTTGCACAAGACTCGTGCGAGAAGGCTCACTGGGGGAAACGCATATTTGAGTAGGCCCTGCAGCCAGCTGTGCGCCAGTGCATCCGTGCCGAGCGTGCCCTCGGTCAGGGAATAGAACAGGCTGCAGTGGGAAGAGTCGCGGGAGGCAAACAGATCTATCTGTGCGTCGCCAAACTGTTCCCAAATCAGCTGGACCATCTGGGGATGGAGTCGCCATTCTCCCAGAAGAGGCTGAAACCGTGAGAGCTCGTCAGCTGGACGGTTCAGCTCTCCCGGAATATGGACAGCACGAAGGGACCTCAGATGCTTCTGACTCCATAGAATGAGATGGCGGGCGAGTTGAGACATACAGTGGGAGCGTAGACCACCCTGGTGGTTGATGTATGCTACAGTGGCCGTGTTGTCTGTCCTGACCAGTACATGTTGACCCTTCAGCAACGCTCGGAAGCGGTGCAGGGCAAACCGTACTGCCAGCAACTCGAGGCAATTGACATGCAGAATGCGCTGGGGTCCAGTCCAGGAGCCCGCGGCTGCTTGTCCATTGCACATGGCACCCCAGCCCGTGGTAGAGGCATCCGTCGATACGACAACATGCCTGGAAACTCGTTCTAAGGGCACACTGGCCCGTAGAAAACTGAGGTTCGACCACAGGGTGAGCGTCTGTATGCAGGCCCGAGTCACTTGGACCCGGAGTGTGCCAGAACGCCATGCCGATCTCGGGACTCGATCGTGAAGCCAGTGCTGAAGCGGTCTCATATGAAGCAGTCCGAGCGGCGTTACCGCAGCTGCAGATGCCATATGCCATATGCCCCAGGAGCCTCTGAAATAACTTCAGTGGAACCGCACTCTTGCTCTCAATTTGGGGGGCTGTAGAAGCCGGACTTCATCTCGGCCGGAGGGACAGGCTAGATCACACCCTTCGCCAGCAGGGTGGCAACCTCCGCACGCATGACGGGGGCGTTGGCCCCGACCATGGTATGGTGGACTCCCCTGAAGCGGGGAGGAGCCTGCGCGAACTGAATCGCGTAGCCGAGCCTGATGGTCTTCGTGACCCAGCGGGACAGTCCCGGAAGCTTAAGCCAGGCTCCCAGGAACTGCACCAGCGGGGTCATTCGGACCACAGATGTACCCAGGGTGGGGCAGCGAGGCAGCATTATCGGCCCGGACGTGGGAGGCGTAGCGTCCCGGTGTGGGGGCACGGTTAACGGCTGCGTCCTGACAGAGGAGACCAGGGAAGGACGTACGTTCCACTGGGGTCTGCTCTGAGAGGAGGCTGGCGACAGAGAGGGATGCGAGTGCCAGGACCCGGGGGTGGCGCACACTGTCATCGCCGGTCTCTGGCTGCTCAGGGATAGGGGTGTCAGTTCTTTCTTTAACCACAACAGGGTGCTGCTGACCCGGGGGCCAGCAGCTGAACGAAAGATTCTCCCCCGGCCCTGCACCGGGGGAAGGAGCTGCTGCCATCTCCTGGAAAGAACTGCCCATCCCTGAGCTGTCCGCGTCAGGAGCGCCGCTTAGCCTGGCGTTTTTCCGTGGGCTTGCTTAACTCATAAAAAAAAATACTTTGTTTCAATAAACATACATGCAATAATGTAATACAGTTTTGTTTGTGTATCAATGTATTTTAATATATGAATTAATATATAGTAATCGGTTGTCCATCCATATATTGCTATATATTTTCAAATATATGAGGACGTTTCTGATACATTGAAATATATTTTCTAATGTATTGCAATATAAATTCTAGTATATTGCAATATATTTTTGTTTCGTAAGGGCCGTTAGGCTCCTTAAGTAAGAACCTACACAATCATGCAAAAAATCCTCCACGTCCATTTTGACCCTCTTCTCTAATTTGACAAGCATGTAAAGAGTAGCTTTTTCAACTCCAATCTATAGCAAAAGTGAAACATTTTCTTTCTAGTAAAGACCTTGAAATTGTGATTCATGCACTAGTTTCCTCTCGATTGGATTACTGTAACTGTATGTTGGCCTACCTCAATCTTCAGTTACAGATGGTTACATTTACATTTAGCAGACGCTTTTATCCAAAGCGACTTACAACTTGGGGGTACAATAAGCGATTGGTCGTGAAGAGTCGAGTGAGCGCAACAAGTGCCTGAAATACCTAGTCCGTGTACATTTCTCAGTGTAGCACAGGCTGGAGTACGGAGGGAAAGAGGAGGAGAAACAGGAAAGGGAAGATTTTATTTTATGTTTTTTATTTTATTTTTTTAAGAGGTTAAGTGCTCATGGAAGAGATGAGTTTTTAGTTGACTTTTGAATGTTGTCACGAATCCGCATTTCGGATGGCGGTGGGCAGATCGTTCCACCAGCTGGGAACGTTGAATGAAAATGTTCTGGAAAGGGATTTTTTGCCTCTCTGTGATGGTACCACAAGCCTTCGCTCCTTAGCTGAACGAAGGCTTCTAGTGGGGGTGTGGATTTGTAGAATCGAGTCAAAGTATGCAGGAGCTGAGCGCGTGGTGGCTCTGTAGGCAAGCATCAGCGCCTTAAACTATGGTTCAGCAGCCAAAGGGATCATATCTCCCCTGTCCTTGCCTCTTTGTATTGGCTAAATATACAATTTAGAGACGACTTTAAGACCCTTCTTTTCGCATACAAGGCACTGCACAATTCGGACCCATATTGTATTTGTGATCTTATCAGGCCATACACAGCCTCTAGGTCACTAAGGTCTTGTGATCAGTTACTTTTATCTGTCCCTCGTTCTCGTTGTAAATCAAAAGTTGATCGAAATTTGAGACATACTGTATATGTCACAGATACTCCTACCCCCTTATAATGAAGTGAATCATCCCTTCCTCAATCTCTCTGCACCAAATAAAACACAGCTTTGGTGAATTGGTGAATCATTATAGATGTCGTGTAGAGCTGGATGTGGTTAGAGAGACAGAAGGGGAAGGAAATGGTTATTTTTGTTGCTGACACACATTGTTCACTCAGTACGGAAGAAACGAGCGTAACGTCTGTCACACAGAATTTGGTGTTTTATTTAAGCGAAACACTTCATCATGTGGGACGTCCTGCTGCTCTTTTCCAGCATCTGTACAGGTGAGTTTGAGACTCTGAGCTCTTTTACACAGAGTTTGACATGTTCTCTTGTTTTTCCTCTGTTATCACATGATCATCAGACTCATATGGATGATATCTGTAAGTTATTCTGGTCTGCTTATTACTCTTGCTCACAGAACAGCTCTATATAATGATATTTGTGTTTTCAGCAGTCTCAGCTGTTGTTGTTGGTGCTCCAGAGACAGTTATAGGACACAGAGGAGAGAGAGTTGACATCAGATGCTCATATGAATCTGGATATGAATCAAATTCAAAGTATTTTTGTAAAGGGCATTGTTTGTCAAATAAAAACATCATGGTTAAATCAGGATCTCCAGATAAAGACGAGAGATTCTCTCTGACTGACGACACGACGGCCAGAGTTTTCACCGTCACCATCACTGATCTGAGAACAGAGGATGAAGGCCAATACTGGTGTACTGTGGAGAGGACTTATAAGACTGATGGGGCTATAATTGATGTCTATTCAGAGATTTATTTGCTGGTTAAAAAGGGTAAGTGATTAATTTTGTTAATAGCAGAACTTGTTTTACTGCCAAAATATTTCCAATGTTTTCATTGAACAACTTAATTGTATTTCTTAAATATAAACACATTTTGATTTTGAAAAGAATTTGGACAGAGGCATGTTTACCACTGTCACATCATCTTTACTTTTAATTACACTTTTTTCAGTTAATGTGCTTTCTTTTGCACAACATGACGCTGATTAAAACAGAGATATATTGTAAGCTTGTTTGTATTTTAAATGAGTTCTGTGTCAGTGTTTTAAGTTGATCTTTCCTGTGACCCTTCAGAAAACAAGACCACTGAGTTTTCAACCATCAGCTCTTCTTCAAAAACACCGTCGTCTTTCAGTACAACAGAACTGAATCCACAGTCAGGTCAGTTCTTTCTGTCGCTCTATGACTCTTATTTATTGAATATTGTGCATCTAAATGTGCTTGAATACATTTTTATATGAGATTAAAGCTCTGTGTTGAACACTGACGGTTCAGTCCTCAGATGTTTGGTCTTTAGAATGAACATTAAAATGTAAGTAATCAGTGTTATGAATAAAAAAGACAGCTTCTGTTCATATTCACATGATGTGAATGGTTTGTGTGTGTGACTTTAGAGCTGTGTTTATGTGTGTTCATGTTCTGACTGCATGAGCGGCACATTCACACATCACTGGTGTTTCTCTCCATCAGTGACTCATCAAATAGAAACTGAAACAACAACACGAACAACAACAGGAAATACTACAGTTGTACTCTCTCAGCCAAACACCAGTAAGTACACAAACTACACTACCCATAATGCAACGGCCCCAGCTTTGATCACATAGCATAAGCTCATTCTGGAGAAAGGAAATTGGTTTGAACATGTGGAGGCACGTACTCGTGTGGTTAACTTGCTTTGACATCAACCATAAAGAGAAGCATTTCCTTCTGAAGAGTTGAGGTTTACCGTTGCGGTTTCACTTCAGTTACACAATATAATTACAATATAAGCTATTACAATACGCTATAGTACTATAATAAAAATGATTTGTAACAATGATAAGAATGTTATTGTTCATTTGACAGTATAATCAGAATCAGTAGTGTATTTTATGCAATTTAATGTTGGTACAGACCTGGCTTCTGTTGCTGGTGGTCTGGGTTTGGTTCTGCTGGTTCTGATTCTGTGTTCTGGAATGTTCCTCATCCGGAAAAAGAGGAAGAGGAAAAGTGGGACAGGTACAGTTTGTGACCAGTGTTGGGGTAGTTACTCAAAAAAAGTAATTAGTTACTAGTTACTAGTTACATCTGTAAATTGTAATGAGATTACTTTACTAGTTACTGTATTTGAAAAGTAACTACACTACTTATTACTTTACTTTCCCATTTCTTAATTTACCGTGTAGATATATGGACAAACATCATGGCTCTATGGCAGTTTCCCCAAACAAACAAAAAGGACTATCAAATAAAGATAAAGAAAATAATAAGAACAAATAATTTAAATACAAGCAGCAGCACAAATAAATACTATTGAGCAAAGACACTAATAAAATAAACAATGCTTTTCAGGTTTTTCAGGTATGTCTAACATTAGTTTTCAGGTACAGAAATCAAATGTAAAATAACATTGCATATTTGACTGTATAAATTAAACATTAATCCTATTAAATTTACAAAATCTATTCAATCAAGAGCAGTGAGTGATGCCCTTGTCTTTTGTTGTTTGACATTAAACAGACAGCAGTAAAGGCTACTGCCCCTTTAAGACCTAATAAAACTGCCCCTTTAAAGGCCGCAACATACTCCGCGAGAACAGAGAAAAAAGTTCTCGCTCCCAGGGCTCCGAGAACAAAATGACGTCATTTTGTTCTCGGAGCCCTGGTTTGGGAGTTCTCGCAGCTCGTTCTCGACACATCGTCTGAGCAGAACTTTTTACTTGTGGGTGTTCAAGAACTATTGTGTGATTGGTCAGAATTTTAAAGTGAGGGGGGTTAATGCGGAGAAATGGAGATGTTCGGCACCTGCTTTTCTCGTGAAGTATGGAACGTCCTGGCCAGAACGAACTTTGTTCTTGCTCTTGCCACCTCGAGAAAACGAACAAATGTCTTTGTTCTTGCAGAGTATGTTCCAAGCTTAAGACCTAATCTTGGACCTAATGCTCGGATATGCGTCGTTTTAAGGCATACAGACTATGTCTGCTAGGATACTCATCAAGATGGGCATGTTGACATAGTTTTTGTGTGAGTTTGTCCGTTCAAGAGCAAAACTTGAAAGAGAACTCAATATTTGCGCACTGTGAGACGTGTGCGCGCTTTCGGATGAGTGCAGTACAGACACAAAATATTCTCACAGCGCGCGCAACTTCTCATTTGTGATGACGGCGAAAATGACTGGTATTCGAACATACTGCAGCACTATATGCATTGAACAAAGTTTACAAAGAGAGAATTTGAAGGACTTTTACACGGCACCCCTGCTCTTGTCAGACGGCACCTCGGTTGGGAAACACTGCTCTATGGCAACGGTGCACGCAGCTAGCCTGACGTCGTCATACTCAATTCTAGTCAGAATATGAGTCTGATTCTGCTCCGTTGGGCTGTGATTATGGGGCGTGTTTCAACCGAACCAGGAAAGACCTCAATTGGATAGACCTACGACCAATCAGAGCAACGGAGCGACCGAGCGACGCATAACGTTAGTAGTCAAATGTCAACAGAACTCAACTGCACTGTGTTGCCAAGTCCACGGGTTGAAGCTACCCCAATTATGTGATATACAGACCCAGGAATGCAAATTTTAGCAGGCAGTCCTTCCAAAATAACACATATTTTACCCCCCAAATGCCTTTTTTTCCCGGAGAACCCTCCCTGGAAAGCTTTTGGGCTTGTTTTTGGCTAGTTTTGAGGAACGTTAGCAATTGGGCGGGTTTTATTGTAAAACTTGGCAACCCTGTCTGCACGCACGCTGGAATAAGTAGCCTAACGTTAGAAGAAAAAGATGAGTGTAAACGAACTTTGCCGGTGTTGTAAAAAAAGAATTTAAGGAGACACAGAGTACTTACCAACACGATCATCATTTCTGAGAGAAATAGTAAAGGTCAATGCATATATTCTCCGTTTAGGATAAGAAAAAATTCAACCCAGGCGCTCTTTGATGACGTGGATGATTACGTCACTGTTTATCATCTGTCCATCATCGTCTAAAGCCCGCCCTGACAATTTCATTGGTCCGAACAGTTTCTGTTCGGGCATAATTACTTCTCTATTGAGCAAGTCCAGACCGAACTGCCCGAGTAAAAATGTTGTGGGCGGGGCTAAGTTCGGCTGGCATCCAGGCTAGCACGCAGCACTTAAACATATCAGATCTTTACACACAGGCAAACACGGCTTGAGTAACACAGGAAAGCGCGTTCCTATAGTCTAGTAAAGTAGTGTAGTTACCAATATTTTTAGTGTAATGCGTTACTTTACTTCGTTACCCAAAAAAGTAATATCGTTACTGTAATCCGTTATTTTGTAACTCCTTACCCCCAACACTGTTTGTGACTCGTTGTTATTATTATTATTATTATTGTTATTATTATTAAGTTATGTTTTAGAGTGGGAATTGACTTGGTTTTTCTCTGTTTTCATTCAGCTTTATGTCAGCAAAGTGTGCATCAAAATACAGAGGTGTGTGTTCAAATCTTTACCTGTAGAAGATCAGACATACATGTTCAATTATTGTTCACTGATTTTAGGATTATTTATATCAACTATTAAATTATTGATGTATGTGTTGTTTTTCAGACTGACTGCATGTATGAAGAGATTCCAAACACAGACGCCGCCGCGGTAACGTCTTCATCCAATCAGACGACTGCATCTTCATCCAATCAGACGCCTGCATCACACCTCAACACCCGCCCTAAAGTCTCTATTGTTTATGCCACAGTAACCAATCAGCAGCCGGATTCAAACCCTGGTCACACCCACTCAACCAATCCGGTGACAGATACAGACTGTGATTATTATGCCAATATAAAGTCGCCTGAAGCAACAGAGGACAGCAGGACAGAACTGATCTACACAACAGCAACACATCCACAAAACACCACAACAGACGAGGGTCTGATATATTCAGTGATCAATGAGAATCTGGTAAAATAAAATTAATCAATATTTTTACACTTTTCTGTTTTTTTTTTTAAGTGTACACTGTAAAAAAATTAAGTTGAGCTAACTTAAAAAAATAAGGCAACTTATCGCACTCAACTTTTAAAGTTATCTCAACTAATCCATTCCAGTTAAAATTAACTTAAATACTTGTGTTCATCTAATGAGTACCAGGTAGTCTTTTGAACTTAAAATTCTTTGTCAAGACAATTAAAAAAGGAACAAGTTGAGCCAACTTGAAAAAATAAGTTAGCCTATCACACTAAACTTTTTAAGTTAGCTCAATTGATTCGCTCCAGTCAAAATCAACTTAAATAATTTTGTTCAGCTAATGAGTACCAGGTAATCTTTTAAGGTAAAACTTATTGTAAAGGCAACTAAACAATATTTAGCAATGCACACAGTTACAAGCCTTGTGTTTTCATCTCCATGTTTGTTTTTTAAAGTTAACTACACAACATGAATAACATCTGCCTTTTAGAGGCACACAGTTTACCCATTTCACTTAAGCAAATAAGTCGTAAAGTTGCAATGAGAAGCACAGCTAGCTCAACACCTCAACACATCTCATGTCAACACAAATCTCAAACATGGTGATGATCAACATGTAGTTCAATAAAAATATGAACTCTGAACCATATGACAACTAAATAACTGACAACAACAGCAGCATAAATCAAGCCTGTTAATGCAAAGCAATAATATTTTTTATTATTATAATTACCTACACTCAAAAAAATGTCTAAACATAAGATTTATGTATTTGAATTGCATATACATTTTCCATGCATTTGGATTACATAGTTTTTACATAAACACATTTATAAACTTAATGTGATTCATAAATGCCAGTCATATGTAAATGAAACTGGTAAGATTTATGTAATAGTCAGCAAAACACCCATTGTAAATTAACACTTCCTTGTGTTCATGCGTGTGCTCATTACTGAGTTAAAGTACCATTGAAACAGTGCTGATGTTAATGAGATAATTAAGTGATCATTAACCATTAGTGATGAACACCTGATGATAAGAGCAGAATCACTGAAGGAAAGAGAAACACAACAACTACAATTGACTTCAGCCACAGCCTTAGATTAAATCAACTGAAGATAAAAAAAGACATTAAATCTCTGAAGATCTCAGCAGAGGAGGATTAAACAACTCCACAAATAGCATTACCAGCTTCACACATTACTAACCAGATTGGCTTTATTTCTGTTTTAATGAAAATAATAGTTTCATTTGAAGTCACCATGATGGAGAATGGTGTTTGCTTTAGTTGTGCTCTTGACTCTTGTCTCTGACTGTTATAACTGTGTATTTATGAAACACATGTGGTATGGCAAGAAAAGCCAATATAACATGCGTCCAGGTGATGTCGGCTATGTTTTGAGGATGACATAATCATCATGTTGTGGCTTAAATCAGTGATCTCATTCTCAGTCTAAAGGTCTAGTTGTTTAGGTAATGTGTTATCAATTTTTAAATTGTTCATAATAGTAACATCTGATTCTACAGCATGAGTTCCAACACTGTTGTGGTAATCAAATAATATGCATATTAATAAAATAGTGCATAAATGGTTTCATCTACAGTATCACTTAGACACACACAGACATCAAGAATCAACGTATGAATCTCAGCAATGGTGACAATCAATGAAAAATATTCAGATAAATATCAACTCTGAACATAAAGCAAGCAACTAAAATGTCAAACAAAAACAGCAAAAGTAAAAGCAAATAGTAAGAATCAAAGAAAATTAGTCACAATTCAGATGCATAATTTATTCATGCCGCAATGCATGCAGGGACCCATGGGGGAGTTTTGATTGGTGGTACCCAGCATGCACTGCAGCATGAAGCATGTCACCATTGTTGAGATTCATACGCTGATTCTTGATGTCTGTGTGTGTCAAAGGAATGCTATAGATGACAACCTTTATAGCACTAGATGATTTTTTTTAATACTGCAAGTTATTTAATAGACCACAGCACTGCTGGAGCATGTGCTGTACAATCACATGGCTACTATGCATAATAAAAAGATGATAACACATTATCTCTATAACTAGATAATTGCCCTCCAAATGAGATCAGTGATTCAGCCACTACTTGATGACATCATCAATTAATAGCCAAGATCACCTGAAAATATTTTCTCTTGGCTTTCTTTCCCAAAACAAATGTGCTTCACAAACACATAGTTAAAGCAGCCAGAGAAAAACTAATGTTAAAGAATCATGGGCCAAGAGCCCAACTAAAACAAACACTGATCACCATCATGGTGATGATCATCAAACAAAACTATTATTTTCATTAAAACAGAAATTACAGAAATTAAGTCAAAATGGTTGGTAATGTGTGAAGTTGTTGTTTGTGGAGTTGTTTCATCCTCCTCTGCTGAGATCTTCAGAGATTTAATAACTTGCTGTGACTGGAAGTTTCTCTCTTTTCTGTTCTTGTTTCTCTTTCCTTCAGTGATTCTGCTCATTATCATCAGGTGTTCATCATTAATGCTCAATCGTCACTCAATTATCTAATTAACGTCAACACTGCTTCAATGGTACTTTATCTCAGTAGTGAGCACATGCATTAACACTTCGAAGTGTTTATTTAACATCGGTGTTTTGCTGTGTGCTATTACAGAAATCTGACCTGTTTCATTTACGTATGAATGACAAATATTGATCACATTATTTTTATTAAACTACTTCATAAATTGTACCTGTTTCATTTATGTATGACTTACAAATATGAATCACATTCAGTTTATTAATTTGTTTTTGATAAAACTATGTAATCCAAATGCATGGAAAATGTATATGCAATTAAAATGCATAAATAATATGTTTAGACATACATTTTTCAAGCTGCATCTATTTTTACATTTGTTAGAAGAAAATGTTACTAACAAAAGTTTTTTTTTTGTACAACTTAGCCAGAATAAAACTAAATTTAATTTCTAAAACAAAAAAAAAACTCTCAAGTACTTGTCCAAAACTTGTCCCATATTTACAAAGTGAGTTATCTGAACAAACATGTTTACCTTCAACAATGTTGGGCCAGTTCCCAGCATGCTTTGCAGCTTGAAAAAAATCTCTGGTAGCAACTATATAAAATTATTATTGCTTTGCATTAACAGGCTTGATTAATGCTGCTGCTGTTGTTGTCACTGGTATTTAGCTGTCATATGGTTCAGAGTTCATATTTTTGTGAATTACAATTGTTGATTATCACCATATTTGAGATTTGTGTTGACATGAGACGTGTTGAGGTGTTTAGCTATATGTGGTTCTCGTTGCAACTTTTGTGACTCATTTGCCCGAGTGAAATAGGTAAACGGTGTGCCTGTTTATAATGGCTCTTTGCTATTAAAAGGCAAATTATGTTAATGTTGTGAAGTTAACTTTGAAAATAAAACATGGAAATGAAAACACAACGATTGTATTGGCATACATTGCAAAACATTGTTTAATTGCCTTGACAAGAAGTTTTACGTTTAGAAGACTACCTGGTACTCATTAGCTGAACGAAGGTTTTTAAGTTGACTTTATCTGGAGAAAATGATTTAACTTAAAAAATTGAGTACAATGGGTTGCCTTATTTTTTCAAGTTGGCTAAACTTGTATTTTTTAGTTGACTTGGCAAGGAGTTTTAAGTTCAAATGACTACCTGGTACTCATTAGATGAACACAAGTATTTATGTTAATTTTAACTGTAGTAGATTAGTTGAGATAACTTAAAAAGTCAAATGCGATAAGTTGCCTTATTATTTTAAGTTAGCTCAACAATTTATTTTTTACAGTGTATAATTTATAAACAAATAAATAAGGTTTACAGTCAGTTATGGCTTACTAACAAGATAAGCTAAAAATATTTTAAAAAATTGTGTGAATTAATGTTTTTTTTGTTGTTGTTGTAATTAGTGCACCAGGGGCCGTGTTCGCAAAACATCTTAAAGCTAAAAGTAGCTCCTAACTTGCAGATTTAGGAGAAACTCTAAAAAATAATGGGTGTGTCAGTCCTAATTTTAGGACTCTAAGAGTATTTCACAAAGCATTTTAGTGCTAAAACCAGCTCCTTAATCTGTGAAATGTTTACTTGAGGATGTCAGTGGCTCAGTTTGATGCTTTGCTAGCAAATACTTTGTATCCCGCACTTTGTTTGTCATACAGTGCTTTTTACTGCGAGATGAAGTGGATTAACTTGTCAGACGCCAATCCGGATTTTGGCATTTGCTTGTACGGTGGCTCTGAATGGACAAAACGTTTGCTACACTGTCATAAAAAAGGTACATTGCTGTCAGGTGGTACCCTAAGGTACAAATCTGAAAAGGTACTAATATGTACCATTTAGGGGTGAGTAAGGTACAAAGATGTACCTTTTCACTTTTGTACCTTAGGGTACCGCCCCAGTGACAGCACTTTACCTTTTTTTCTGAGAGTGTACAAATGCGTAAAAGGCAGTGTGTAAACAGAACGTGTTTGACAACGTGAGGTTGTATTTATTATTTTTTAACGTGCAGAAATTTTGGATGAGAATTTCGGACTGTGCAAGGACCTTTAGACTCATCTTTGAGCAATTGATGTTATGTATTTATTGTTTCTGAATTGGCTTCTAATTGTTTAATTATGTAATTGGCATGCTATACATTTACCTGATAAATACAATGATTTATTCTGGATTCTTCTGAAATCATTATGACCAGTAGATTAAGTGGAGTATGATATTTCCGCAAATCTGCATCAGGATAGGTCAAACTAAAGGCCCAATGAAAGGATGTGGCACATCATGTGGGATTTTTGGATTTCTGAATATCACTGACCGGAGCGTGCAATATTGGGTCCCTAATGAACAAATAATAGAAAGTATGGGATCTCCTGTTTAATTAAATATCTAAATTAATACATTAAATATGAAAAAGTCAAGGGTAGTCAAGGAACCAGGTCTAGTGTTCAAACAGCTGCACCACATTAATAAGTGGTAAAACACTTCTGTATTCAGCTCACTAGGGGGAAAAAAATAAAATAAATAAAAAAGAGGCAGTCAGTTAAGACAGTGTAAATATTTGTGTTTTTTTACCATTACATACACATTTTTGGGTTGTAATCTCTTGGGTAAGACGACAATACAATAGCAATTCATTTAAAAAAAGTTTTATTAAAACAGGAACAAATGGAACAACAGAACAAGGTCTTGTTACAGCATTAAAATATATAACTGGGGAAATAGTTTTATAGCAGGACCAATAAAGGGGGTGGGGGGTGATTTTGAAAGCAAGAGTGTAAAGAATAGTTTCAGCTTCATGCACACAAGAGTAAGCAACAAAATAATCAACATCACTCAAATTCAACATGAACATCCCCATACACAATAAAACAGTGATAGGCAGTGATGTCAGGGATAGTGTGTCATTTTAAATTGAGAGAGCCTTGGTGAGCAGCTGCAGCACTATAAAGGGGAGATAATAAATTAGAAGCATTTTGGAAACATTGTAATGCTGATTTCACTTGGCTATTATTTAGATATTAAAGGGGGGGGGGGGGGGATTGATAAATTGTTACAACTTTTACTTCTACTGTGGTCTTAAGGGCTTTGTCGACAGGTCACAGCTAGGTGTTGTTCCATGAAACAAAAAGTCATGCATGACTGGAGCGACATTAGGTAAAGTAAATTACATTTTAAGGTGCTATAAACACTGCTGTCACATGTAGTAATGAGTAAATTATACCATATAGGTTTATTTTTTGCAGAGAGTTTAGCCAAGATTTTTTTTAGCCCATGTCCATGAGCCTGCAACGCTGGAGACTGACACTTGGACGGCTCTGGAAGCTTTATGTTAAAATGACACTACACAGTCAGACAGGATTAACTAGCAGGCATATTTGACAGAAACAAGATTAGACTGTCTTTATAAGGTGAAAGTTTCTTACAAGCACACCCTACTGAACCAGGGAAATAATTACAAATATAAAATGTACTTGTCATTACATACAGTTGTGCTCAGAATTATTCATACCATTTGTAAATATGAACAAAGAAGGCTGTGAAAATAAATCTGCTTTGTTCATCATTTTGATCTTTTATTTTAAAAATTTACAAAAATCCAACCGTTTATTGGAGAATAAGAATTGTAAATGGTTAATAATAATACTAATAATAATCTCATTATGAAATATCTAATTTCTCTAATACACACTGCTCACAATTAATCATGAATTAATATTTATTAATAATTAAGCAGGATTAACAATGCATATTTTTTTTTCCACAGCCTTCTTTGATCATATTTACAAAGGGTATGAATAATTTTGAGCACAACTGTACATAATGGCCCTCATTTATCAAAAGTGTGTACACCAATTTTCCAGCGTACACCTGGCGTACACCCAAAACCACGGTGACTTTGAGATTTATCAATATGGACGTTGGCGTACGGCACGCTCAAATCCTACGCCAGCTCAGGAGGTGCCTGAGAACCAGTACAAACTGTTTTTCTGCGCATTTTCGCACTAACTCAAAACATGGTGTACGCACGTTTTGAGTTAGTGCGAAAATGCGCAGAAAAACAATTCCTAACACCACAAAACGCACTGACAAAGATATGCTATATTATGACCCACTGTAAAAAAAAACAACAACAACAACAAATAAAGCCCTATTCGCATGGGATAAGTATTATCTGGGGACCTCCTGTGATTTAGAAATTACTCCCCCACCACATCTGAGTTTTGCGTGGCGCATTTGCACGGGATAAGCTGTGATTTTACTCGAATTTACTGACTTATCTCCCGGATATGATGTTACTTGAAAATGTTTTTTCGTTATATAGCTGTATGAAATTATAAACAGTCGTATCGATATCATTTTGATTGTTTTATAGTAATACAAATAGCCTAATTTCGTTCAGTTAGAGAACAGACGCAATTAAAAACGTAGGCTAACTGAGCAATATAATAACAATATACAACGGAAGATTCAGTTTCAAAGCTAATGTAAAAGTGCCAATTTAAGCGAGTTGTCATTGTACTGTTCTGTTTTTGTGTTTTTCATTAAGAATAATATTAAACACACCATTCAAGCAATTACTCCCAAATTGTGCTCATTCTAAAGTTAAAGTTAGCCTATAATCCGCGTGGCCGCACGGGAAGTCATAACGATGCGCATTATATGCAGCCTAGCTCCATTCTTCGTGAAAGATAAAGATAGAAATGCGCACAGGACACAAAAACCTTGCAAAAATTATATACGATCCGCCTTATCCCGGCCAAATAGATGCCGATTCGCATGGGACTAATATTATCACAGGACCTCAGTGTTTGGCGAAATATGGTAGGTCATTTGCGGGGGAATTTTTACTTTACATATACAGACATGGCCGATTCGCACGGGATTAAGATCACAGACATTCTCTGCGATTATTACAAATCACCAGAGGTCACATATACTAATCCCGTGCGAATAGGGAAGTAATTATAAACTTCAGTGTTTATTTTTGTGCAACATGGACTTCAATGTTTAATTTGTGTGACTTTACCAAAGCATTTGATATGTATTCCTCCAGTTGCGAGCCTGTGCGCTTTACCTGACGTTGGTTAGGCCCGGCAGCTGCGCACGGACTGGTACTGAACATAATTCAGACTGACAAAATAATAAAAATGACATTCTTCTTCTTTTAAATAATAATAAAATAAATAATAATAATAACGACATTCTTCTTCTAAATAACAATAAGCGTCATTAATAATACAAATCATAATAATAATAAGAATCTAACAAATTGTCATGCAATTATATTAATGTGAATGAATGGTACTCCACATCACATCATCATCACTATTGTACACCCCAATACATGTGATGTGATACGAAATTAAATGCATATTATTTCAAAACACATGCTGTAAAATAATGAATTGTGATAGGTAATTTCTCATCCAAAAAGCTATTTAAACTGGATTTCCACCGTACAGCTTTTTGTGGGCGCCTTTAATCCCACTCTTTAAACTCCCAAATAAAACAATTTAATTTTTTTTCCACTTCCCTGGTGATGGTCTCGATCTCCACGTCAGAGAAGTTTCGCTTCATTGCCGTCTTCCGAGTGTCCATGGCGTAAAATGAGGGCGTGGGGGAGGCAGAGACTTCAAGATATAGGGGCGTGTTATTCTAATGACGATCGTTTTCAGCCGCGGCATTTATCAAAGGCAGGTATTGCGTACACCTGGATTTCAGAGGTGCGCACAGCTTCATAAATCAGGCGGTGAGAGGAGTGTAAGCATAATCTTACGCCAACATATACGCCCGTTTCTACGCAAGATTGATAAATGAGGGCCAATGTGTATATTAACGAATAATATAATATAATATAATATAATATAATATAATATAATATAATATAATATAATATAATATAATATAATATAATATAATATACACTCACCTAAAGGATTATTAGGAACACCTGTTCAATTTCTCATTAATGCAATTATCTAATCAACCAATCACATGGCAGTTGCTTCGATGCATTTAGGGGTGTGGTCCTGGTCAAGACAATCTCCTGAACTCCACACTGAATGTCAGAATGGGAAAGAAAGGGGATTTAAGCAATTTTGAGTGTGGCATGGTTGTTGGTGCCAGACGGGCCGGTCTGAGTATTTCACAATCTGCTCAGTTACTGGGATTTTCACGCACAACCATTTCTAGGGTTTACAAAGAATGGTGTGAAAAGGAAAAAACATCCAGTATGCGGCAGTCCTGTGGGAGAAAATGCCTTGTTGATGCTAGAGGTCAGAGGAGAATGGGCCGACTGATTCAAGCTGATAGAAGAGCAACTTTGACTGAAATAACCACTCGTTACAACCGAGGTCTGCAGCAAAGCATTTGTGAAGCCACAACACACACAACCTTGAGGCGGATGGGCTACAACAGCAGAAGAGCCCACCGGGTACCACTCATCTCCACTACAAATAGGAAAAAGAGGCTACATTTTGCACGAGCTCACCAAAATTGGACAGTTGAAGACTGGAAAAATGTTGCCTGGTCTGATGAGTCTCGATTTCTGTTGAGACATTCAAATGGTAGAGTCAGAATTTGGCGTAAACAGAATGAGAACATGGATCCATCATGTCTTGTTACCACTGTGCAGGCTGGTGGTGGTGGTGTAATGGTGTGGGGGATGTTTTCTTGGCACACTTTAGGCCCCTTAGTGCCAATTGGGCATGGTTTAAATGCCACAGCCTACCTGAGCATTGTTTCTGACCATGTCCATCCCTTTATGACCACCATGTCCCCATCCTCTGATGGCTACTTCCAGCAGGATAATGCACCGTCACAAAGCTCCAATCATTTCAAATTGGTTTCTTGAACATGACAATGAGTTCACTGAACTAAAATGGCCGCCACAGTCACCAGATCTCAACCCAATAGAACATCTTTGGGATGTGGTGGAACGGGAGCTTCGTGCCCTGGATGTGCATCCCACAAATCTCCATCAACTGCAAGATGCTATCCTATCAATATGGGCCAACATTTCTAAAGAATGCTTTCAGCACCTTTTTGAATCAATGCCACGTAGAATTAAGGCAGTTCTGAAGGTGAAGACTTTTAAAGATTTGTTGTAGAGTGAGGGAAAATAAAATGGCCTACCTATGTAGTAAAATGATGACACATTACTCAACAGCACAATGAAATGTTTATAATTTGACCCATGTCCTTTTCGTTTATTTGTTTTAGAATTGCAGATGATGGGGAATTGAAGATGTGTAGTGAAATATTTGTTCCATATTTCATTTTATGATGTGTAAATATGTTGTTTAAAATAGCATGTGGCTATAGTTTACCATGATGTATTTGATAATAATTAGTATACGATAATATAGCATTACATATACATTTATTAAATTATTATAACTCTAAGTTTTAAAATATTCATGTTCATGATTATTATGTTCAATTTTGTATTTGTTGTTTAACATATGTTCATGGTTTATGTAAATGGTTTATAGAGATTGTTTCTGTAAATACAAATTATATTTCTTTTAATAATATTACTATTCATGGTTCTGAACAATAAGTGATGTCTATAGTTTCTATTTGATAATAAGTAGCATATGATACATATGACCTGTTTACATTTATTAAATTAAATCTCTTAAGTTTTAGAATTTTCATGTTCATGGTTATTAATATGTTTTCAATGGAATTTTGTAATATGTGTTGTTTAAAGGTCCCATGGCATGGCATTTTTCTATTATTTTATAATGTTTCCTGAGGTGTACTTATATTGTTAGTATGATTTTTACATCATAAAATGTCATAATTTAGAAATAAAAGGCATTTTTTCTATACTGCTGTTTGCCCTGTGGCTGAATGCCCTGCTTCAAGAGGCGTGTCTGCTGTGAGACTTCAGTAAAAACGGCCACTGTTGTGATTGGCTGACATCTTTGCATTTTAAATGAGCGGAGGTGGCGTGGTTTAACAAGGTCTACGAGGCACGAGAGACGGATGGACCTGAGTTCACTTCACATCAGTTCTGTCAGTCTCAGTTCAGTGCTGTTGTAGTTACAGCATATACTTCAGGTTATTAGTCTATTTCTAGTCGGAGGGGCTGTCACTCATGTCAGAAAGTTAGTAACTTTAGTAAATTATGGATCAGCGCTGACTGGAGACGCGAACCGTTTAGAACGATTCAGTCCGATTTGGTGAACTGGTTCGGTTCACTAAAAAGAACCGGTTCAAAAGAATGATTCGTTCCCGAACTGGACATCACGGAGACGAAGCGATTGCTAACAAAGTTATTTATAGTAACTACTGAGTTATGAGAGCGCTGTCAGTCAGCGCGAGTTTATTGTGTTTGTATCTGAGAGTTCTGAATAAACACGAGTCCCAGTCACGCCGAGTCCGTCTTCATCATTATTATCAACTTTGTAACACATGCAAAGTACCATTACAGCTGTCGAGATGAACGAGTTACGAGTAAGTGTTGATAATAGCATTATTTTTAGACATGTTCCTATCATTTGAAAAGCGTCAGTGACGCGCATTGAGTACACAGCGCAAACAAAGACACAACAGCAGTAATCGAATGTAATCCAGTTTATTGTGGGGAAAGCTGGCAAGCCTAGCTACGCTCACGCTTACCCCCCTTCTGCTTAATCTCGCGCCGCGTTTGGTGCCTCCGCTGTGGGCCAGATGCAGTACTGGGGGTCGGGGATGTTGAAGGCCACCGGTCAGCTGGAGCTTCGGCGTGTGTGAGGTTTATCTGTAAATATGTTGCTCTCTATGTTGAGCAGAAACGACTGTATGCACATTTTAGAACAGATAGACGCGACGAGGACGTACAAAAACACTGACTCACAAGATAGAAAACACGAAAACACCGTTCAGTCGGGAGAGAGAGAAGCCGCAGTGTGTGCACGAATAATAAATAATTAGCTACACATCAGAAATCACTGATCACAGATCAGAAGGAACTGAAAAAAGACTTCTGTTTTCATTTGTACATCCAAACACTGAGAAACTGCCAGCATTCACTCGTTCACAAGCCATGATCTCTTGAGCGCTTGCATTGGCGTGCTAGATTCTCTGGGCGGAGGAAAGGGAGGTTACCGTTCCTGCTTGGACGTCAAAACAGGAGACTTCAGGATTGGCTCGTCTGGCCTGTCATTTTCTCAAAGGCAGAGAAAGACAGCCAGAACTCGGTTTTACACCGATCAACATTTCTATCCACTTGGGGACAATATTCAGGCTAGGGGAACTCATCTTAATGTTGAAAAACCTCATAAAATGAAAATTTCATGCCATGGGACCTTTAAAAAAAAAGATATATATGGCTTATTTATAGATTCATTTTCTGTAAATGAAATTTATTGTAATAATATTTTTGTATGATTATTTTATTTTTGAGCAATAAACAAAGTAGACAATTTTTTTGTAGACTGTGTTACTTAATAATAATAATAATTTGTTACATTTATATAGCGCTTTTCTAGGCACTCAAAGCGCTTTACATAGAAGGGGGGAATCTCCTCAACCACCACCAATGTGCAGCACCACCTGATGATGCGACGGCAGCCATATTGCGCCAGAACGCCCACCACACACCAGCTGAATGGTGGAGAGGAGACTGAGGGATAATACCAATCATATATAAATGGGGGTGATTAGGAGGCCATGATGGAGAGGGGCCAATGGGCAAATTTGACCAGGATGCCGGGGTTACACCCCTACTCTTTATCGAAGGACATCCTGGAATTTTTAATGACCACAGAGAGTAAGGACCTCGATTTAACGTCTCATCCGAAGGATGGTGCTTTTTACAGTATAGTGTCACCATCACTATACTGGGGTGTTAGGACCCACACAGACCACAGGGTGAGCACCTCCTGCTGGCCTCACTAACACCTCTACCAGCATCTACCTGGTTTTCCCAGTTGGTCTCCCATCCAGGTACTGACCAGGCTCAGGCCTGCTTAGCTTCAGTGGGAAACCAGTCTTGGGCTACAGGGTGATATGGCTGCTGGTGTAGGCTACAGGCATATCTGGATGTATAGGTTAGGAGAATGTTCTGAGAACATTATGGGAACCATCTAATAACGTTCTCGCAACGTTCCCCTAACCTATAGGGAACGTTCTATTTACGTAAAGAAAACTTTCCTGGAGAACCAATAGGGAACGTTAGAATCTTTGTTCTGGGAACGTTCTGGGAACCAAAAATTGTTAGTTGGGTAAGTGCTACTAAACCTGTTTATTATCTAATATTAATATATGTAATGTGTGTGTGTGTGTGTGTGTGTGTGTGTGTGTGTGTGTGTGTGTGCAGTGAGCAGTTCACTGTCTGTGGACATTACAGTGACAGGAACGGAGGGAGGACGAGTGGACATATGCTCATATCTAGAAGGATATAAAGAATATCACAAATACTTAAAAAAGGACTTTACAAAGACCAAGTCCTTGTACTACAATCTAATAGAAGAAAGACTGTAACGAACGGGAGACTTGACCAATCAGGTGACAGATACAGACTGTGATTTGTGTGCCAATATAAAGTCGCCTGAAGCAACACAGGACAGCAGGACAGAACTGATCTACACAACAGCAACACATCCACAAAACATCACAACAGACGAGGGTCCGCTTAATGCTCCACGATTCTGTATAAATTGAGATTCACGAAAACATCCGACGACTAAACAAAATAAACTGCAAACTAGAGGTTCTTACAAATGGTCATTGTTTTAGTCTATTTAAAAGATCACGAGTTGATGTCTCAATCATCACGACCTGTTTTATTATTGGATGGATCAGCGTTTGGGAATTAATCTTTTAAATGATTCAATGACAAACTCACTTCCCTTCAGAGACTGCAAGTTAATCCATAACAGATAAAGACCCCAACATGTCAGAATGTATGGTTCTAAATCTAATAGTGTTTTTGTAAATACAGGGGTTCCTCGGGGTTGTGTGCTATTTCCTATTTTATTTCCCATCTATACGAATGAAATCAAGTATGATGTTAATGGTATGTCACTTTTGAGATATGCTGATGCCATGGCTTTGGCTGCGTGCATGACAGATGGGCAGAGGCAATATATTGATTATATGGTCCATAGGTTCCAGGAAAGCTTACTGGAGTTGAACATTAGTAAGACCAAGGAGTTGTGCTGTGGGAGATGTCGTTCTGATACCTTACGTCCTCTATCTGAACCACTTGGGCTGGGGGTAGAACAGGTTGGGACTTTCACACAATTGGGCACTGATACTGATGGGCATCTATCCTTTACTCAGCATGTGAATAGTGTTCATAAGAAGGCTCAACAGCTCTTATTTCTTTTGAGAAGGTGGAAGGGCTTTAATGTAAGACAGGATATCTTGTCGTTCTCTTGTTGAATCACTTATGGCCTTTAATATTGTATTCTGGTTTAATTTCCTTCAGGTTGCCTCTTTAGAGCTCATTTGACCAAACAGAGAGCTTACAGGAACTCTTTTATTCCTCCTGCAATTTCTATTTTAAATTAGATCAAATAGTTGTATCAGTATATTGTATATTAGTTTTTTTATTTATTTATTTATTACATATTTGTAACTAAGGTACTTTTTGGGGGGATTAATTATGTTTTTGTGATGTGTGTAATTTGTATTGTGTGTATATGTGCCTTTGAATTTTGAATCAACCATAAATTTAAAATACTGTAAAAATCTAGTAAAATCTACATTTATTTATTTATTTCGAAAGTTTTCTTTACTGTTATCAGTATTATATAAAGTGTATAATATTACTAACCAGAAAAGTTAAAAAAACTAAAAAAAGTAAATAAAATGTAAAAATGACACACAATTCAATATTCTTTGTAATTCGTACTCCTCATCCACAGTTCAGCTAATAGAAATGTCAAATATAGCATCACGCCGCGATTATGGGTTAATACACAAAAGCGGCAGAATGAGTGACTAAGAAAGCATCAGAGCATCACCGTGAGGAAGTTTAGGTGCAAAAGGCAGTAGCTTTGCCAAGATAATGCATAAAACACTACACGGCTCCTTTATATCTTCTCAGGCTCCTTCAGGACATGCTGCGGATGACACAAACCCAAATTTCCTAATAATACCCTACACAGATAGCAAGTAACCATCAAAACAATGTTAAATAGATATTAGTATATCAACGTTAACTGCACTGAATCAACTTCAGGTTTGCACTCGCAATTAATGTTGAATTCCATCCAAAAATCAATGGTAATGGCATTGAATCAGTGTTTCAATGTGATGTTGCTTCAACAACTACAACTGACTTAAAGCCACACAGCCTGAACTCAACTGAAGATAAGTCAATAAATCTCTGAAGATCTCAGCAGGAGATATTATTGAGAATTAACAGAGGTTTAGATGTTTTATTAAATAGTTGGTCACCTTTATGGATATCGGTGTTTCGTTTAGTTGGTCAGTTTGACTCTTGGCTTTGTATGTGAGTTTGTGGTTTTTGTAACAGTGTTTATCAAAACACATATTCTGTTGCAAAGAAAGCCAGAAACAGTTACAGAACAGTTAGTTATTAAAAGATGATATTCACCAACAAGACTTTCTCACCACAGATCAGACATTTAGAATTTTATTACAAAATACATTACAGGAAAATGTTTTTAGACACACACAGACATCAAGAATCAGCAAGTATAAAACTCATGGCTCCCAGCATGCATTGCGGCTGTAAAGTCCACCCACTGGCTCAATGACGAAATCCAGCAGCTGGGTGAAGGACTTCTGCGTGTATGTCTTTTCTGGCACTTCTGTAAAAATCACTTTAAGATATTAAAATGTGAAGATCCAACTTTATTATCTGACTCCATGAATGATTTAATCTGACTCCAATTATATACGTGATTTCATCAAACCAGTTACATTTGCGGATCATATGATTAAGTGTGATTTAATTTAGATCGTTGATTATCCTTATATCTTCCTAGTTTTTATATTCATTCATCGAGAGACCCTAAATCGCAGAGAGACAGACGCGTCCGGTTCGCGCGCTCACGGACACAAAACGGTTACTTCTGTGATTAGTCAGAGGGTGCAGGGTGAATATTTTACCTTTAAGTGGTTGCACATGCTCACTCAACAAAAAGTGTAATTTTAGTAATATTCACGGACTACAACGTGCTAACCCAGCGATAGTCAGAAATCGGAATATCGCGCACGCTGCGCTCCATGCTTCAGTCGTGGCGTCATCGGTGTGATCTATCATAACCCTAGATTTTGCGGTAATAAAGGACTCTACATCGATCCATACTAGAATAACGATTTCGGAACCATACAAGATAAATCAAGATGAAAGTTTTATTTTAACCAGGCAAAAATGTCAAATTAAGGAATTAAACATAATCCATCATACACAACTTGATCAGCATATAATAGAAAACCCAATTATAAAATAATATAAGAATAGTTGCATACCTGGCAATAGAGACACACAGCAACAGTGTGGGAAGTTCTGGTTACAGATGCTTCCTTGAGTGGTTTGCCAATTCCCCTTAAATACTCACCCAGAACAAAAGAACAATAAACATTCAGCACCCAAATATTTATGAAGCTTTTGGGTTGAACTTTTCTCGTGCCCAAAGGGTCACACCTATCTGAAGGGGATGACAGCAAATGTTTATCAAAAGATCTCTATGAGCATCTCCCACACCCGGAGAACAAGCATTGTTTTCTTTATTTGAACCGGTTCTACTGATGTGGGACTGAAACCTCGTTACCACTCGCATCAAAAGTATTTATATTGACCATGAAAGAGTCTGCAGTATCTGTGAGATTTGCATGCTTGTGTGAGCCCTGAGAAAGGGAGGGTGAAAAGGGTCAGGACTCAGCAGGGAGGGGAGATAAGGTTGAAACAGGTGGGCCCTGCTTTCTCTTGTAGATCTCCTCTTCAGATGAGTGAAGTTTTATTGTCTTATTGCACCTTAGATCTCTTGAGTTCATTCTCAGGTGAAATCCATTCTTACAGACCGCCCTTGGTCCATTGGGGCAGATTCAGAGCAGTCCCCAAAGGGCCACTTCCAGGGATTTCTTGACGTTTTCTTTATAGATGCACTTTTCGTAGGGCTGGCACCTGTAAGGGGCTGAGTGCGATGGCCACGTTGGTTGAAGTGCGCATCGCTCGAAGAAGACATCGGAAGTAACAGCACTGGCAGAGGGTGAATATGAAGATGAGCACACTGGCGATGGCACATCCACGGAACATCCAGTCCCACCAGGTGTAGGCCTCCCGCGCAGAGCGGGTAGAGGAACTGGACAGGATCTCTGCAGTCTTTTTTGCCAGATTTGCCTCTACTTGTGCTTGGTTGAGATGATATTCCGTCTGTGAAAGCAGTTCTTGTACCAAGTCCATTGTGTTGACCAAATCTTGTGTGCTTTGTTCATAAAAAGTGTCCTCCCACCAGGGGGAAACGTTTGTGTCCATTGGTATCCTTCCCAGGATGTTTATCTGACCCATTGAAAAGTCCTCTTTCACTTCTAAACAGAAAGTGTGGTTCGCAGGGCAGGTCAGACCTCCGTAGGTGAAGGAATTCATCTCACTAACGACACACCACTGTGTGTGAGACACTTGAACAGCATCAGAATGCCCATGCAATGACTGGACATTAACAAGCTTAGAGTCTTTAGGAGAAAATGGTTGTAAAGTGTTGCAAGTGCAAATAATGTAACTAGATGTTTCATGACAACAGGTGCGAGTGGTAAACAAAGTTTCAGTGCCTTTCAAAGTCATATACCCCGTCAGATGGTCCCATTTAATAATTTGGTCCTTCACTACAACGCCAATAGAGCGTATGGTAGTGGACTCTAGGTAAACCTGATCTGGGTGAATTAAAGGGAAAGTGGCAAAGAACCCAATACAGCCAATACATTCAGTACCAGTATACATCATTAGTGTCGATAATAATTCAGAGTACTTAATATTTTTCATTTTCTCTGATGCAAGCCATCTATGCAAATCTAAAATTTCAATAAGATCATTCAAAACATGTCTAGGTGTCTTAAGGAGACGAAGATCTAAAATTTCTTGTCTTGCTGCAGTAAATAAATCTTGTGCATACAACCTACAGGCTAAGTCATGCTCGATGGTACGGGTCTGATTGAAAATTGTCTGGCTGGTCGTCAGAAGCGCCTGCGCTTCAGATCGGACAGCTTTGATAATATTCTCATTACTATTAGTGATGTGTTGAAAACCAGTGGCCACCTGATTTTCCAACCATGTTGAAAATTGAGATTGACCTGCTATTTTGTAAGTGTTGGATATAGAATTGACTGAACCAAAAAGGCCTGCTATATTTCCAAAAAGATCTCGTTTAGTGCGAGCAGGTGGAATTTGGACTGCAAGTCTAGTTTTGTAATCAGAAACTAAATCATCGATGCGTGACTGTAGCCATGTGTATGTTTTGTCATCAACATTACAGTGTTCTACATAGGCAGACAAAATATTAGAGATGTTATACGTCACATGTGTTATTACAAGATTTACATCATGAAGCAACGTCTTATTTACATTTCCTTTGATCAGACCACCAGGAGGAGTGGGATGTAATTTTGGACACTGTGTGGGTTTCCTGTATCCACAGGTAGTCAAATTAAAGCAATGGTTTAAAGTCCATGAACAATTGTGAGGGCTTGTAAAATTGTCCATATTTGCCTCACATTTTCCCACACAATATGTTCCTTCTTTCCGACCGGTCCAAACAAAAGTTTTTACAATATTACTCGGTGTCTTGATTAGATCAAAAAGAAGTTCAGTTAACTTCAAATGTGTATCATTATGTGTTGTTCTGTGTGTGCACCTATATCTTGCTGGTTCTAGATCAGTAATGGAATAACATTTTCTGGGATCTGTGCCATAATTGTTTGTCGTATAAAATACATCCATCCCACCAACTTTTGAATCTGGGTATTCTTTAAATTGATCCCAGGTCGTCTGGTTATGGTGCATTTTTGGTGCTTGTGCGTAGCTAGTGAGGTTTTGGTATGGGAGATGGGTAGAACCCGCGTTACAGCAGATTTTTGTGACGCAATTTTGTTCCGGTGCTAATCCGGGGGGCCATGTGACTACTTCTTTGTATGTAATTGGAGTGTAAGATGTGAATGGCCCCTTAATGTATTTCCATACCCATCTCTCGCATCCTAAGGTGTGTGTGAGTGTGATGCGTTGTCCTAATTCGATGCAGGCTGGTCCGGATATTTCCCGGGCGTCCGGCCTCCATGGAATTGCAGTGATTGTCCTGAGAAGGAAGAAGATCATAATTAATTCACTGAACCCTTGAATGGTTTACACTGGGACATGTGGTACCATCTTAATTTTCCTCTGATAGTCACGGCCACGCAGCTGTTACAAACAGCTTTGATTTCATAGGGCCCGTGCCATCTAGGGGAAAATGCGTTTTGTTTCACAAAGACGCGTACCATCACCACATCCCCTTCTGAAAATTTTGTTTCAGAGATTGGATTAAAGTGTGCATCATTTGACAGGTCTGACTGTTGTTGTTTCAGTCCAGCCTGTGCGTACAGCACCTTCAATCTTTCTTGCAATTTCACCAACACAGTCTGCTGAGTTGAAAGCATGAGAGGCCCCAGGTCTGCTGGGGAAATTTCTGGATCAATGGGCAACTTCATCACCCTTCCAGTCATAAGCTCATATGGGCTAACGCCTGTAGCTTTTGATGGGGTTGCTCGCAGTACAGTCAGAACTGTGGGTAAAGCATCAATCCACCTGTTTTGGTGTTGCGCTATTTGCTTTGCAATATTTTCTTTTATCGTGCGGTTAACCCGTTCAACAAAGCCCGAACTTTGTGGACGATAGGCCACGTGGAATCGTTGCTTGATGTTCAGCATTTTGCACATGTTTTTCATTACTTGTCCAGTAAAATGAGTCCCCTGATCGGATTCAATTTGAATTGGTGCTCCCCAAAGAGGGATGATTTGGTTCGCCATCACACGTGCCACAGTATTTGCCGTCTTATTGCGAGTGGGAATTGCTTCAACCCATTTTGAGAATTTATCAATTATCACGAGGCAATACCGATACCCCCCTTTGGTACTGGATAGCGGACCAATGAAATCTAATTGCAAGGACTCCCAGGGCCCTTTCGGTGGTTCTGGCCTACGCAGGTTTGTTCGACCTTGTTTTCCCTGGTTGATTGTGGCACACACCATGCAGGTGCTGCACCATCTTTCAATGTCAGCTGTCATTCCCGGCCACCAAAACTGATTTTGTATCAACTGTGTTGTTTTTTTCGCCGATACATGCGCATAATCATGATATAATTTGATTATTGGTTTTTGGAGGGCTTCTGGAATGACAAATTCTTCATCTCGGATTACTATGCCTTCGAGTACTTTTACCATCTGATCATGTTTCAAGTGAGGTACAAGTTCTCCATCAGAGACCCACAGATCTTGTTGATACTGTTTGAGGTCAAGTGGTGTGACTTGGACAGCACTTGCTACAGAAGCAGAGGGTGTTTCTCTTTGCCACTGATCACCTTTCACAGCAGCCAGCTTAGCCAATTGGTCAACAACATTATTGTTTTCCTCATGCACATCCGGATTTTTGTTGATGTGTGCGCGCACTTTCACAATGGAAATGGGAGTTTCTCGCGCTTGTATTTCTTGCCATATGGTCGTTATGGTGTTGAAATGTTTTATAGGCGTTCCGGCAGAAGTGAGGAATTTTCGCAATTGCCACTGAGCCATAAAATCAGTTACAACACCAAACGCATACCGACTGTCTGTATATACGCAAAGCGGTTCAGGGTGTGCTTTAATTGCTTCTAGTAATGCAATGAGTTCGGCTTCCTGTGCGGATATGTTAGATGGTAATTTAAACAACAATTGTTGCCTAGCATCTGTTTCGGGAAGATGGGGGGCCCACACTGCACATCCAGCATAAAAATGACCATTTTGACAGAATCGCGAACCATCTATGTACACAGGGGCTTGGCCTGGTAATGGCTGGTCATGTACAAGGCTTTGTGCCTCTTTTACAGGCTGACATGTGTGTGGACTTCCCTCAACATCCCCGAGCAGATGTGGCAAAATTCGTGTGTTCTTAATGGTAATTTCACGGGCTTGAATGTCTGCTAGCCATCTCGCTAATCTTTGGGAAGAAACTCCCTTTATTTGGCCCTGTAACAGCATTCGTACCGGTGTGTGCATTGTGTGTACAACAACAGGCTGAAAACCTACAATGGGTTCTGTTGTTTTTAGCATCCAATGCACCGCTAGCACATGCTGTGTACATGCGTCGAATCCTTGCTCGACCAGAGATTTTTTCCGGCTATAATAAGCGATTGGACGCAGTTTTCCCCCATATTCTTGAGCTAAGACTCCGCTTAGTGTGCTTTCATGCGCATCTACTTGAATGTGGAAAACTTTTGAAACATTGGGCAATCCCAGGGCAGGCGCTGAGCACAAACGCTGTTTTAAATCAGTAAAAGCTTGTTCGTGTTCGTCAGTCCATTCAAGAACCTCGCTTGGTTTTGTTTTTCCTTTTAGAAGCGAATACAACGGTGCCGCGGTGTTTGCAAAATCAGGGATAAATTCTCGCAAATAGTTTGCGGTTCCTAATACTTTTTGCAGCGAGTTTAAAGTATGAGGTCGAGGCAGTTCGGCAATGCATTTCTTCCTATCGTCTGTCAAAGCTCTGTGGCTTTGGGTCAGAATGTATCCTAAATAGTGTACCTCTTTTAGTGCAATCTGGGCTTTTTCTTTGTTCATTTTAAAGCCTGCGTCACCTAACATCTGTAACACTTCGTCAACCAGCTGCAAGTGGTTCTCAATTGGCCCTTCTGTTGCTATCAGAATGTCGTCTACATAGTGAACGACCTTGCCATTCCCTAGTAAGGGGCTGAGCACATCTGCCACAGCTCTGTGAAAAATGGCTGGGCTGTTGTGAAGGCCTTGTGGCATTCGTTCCCATGTATACTGCATTTGATTTACAGTAAACGCCAACTTCCATTGGTCTTGTCGTTTAACTTTAAGAGACCAGAAACCATTTTTGATATCAAGCACTGTGAACCACGAAGCATTGGTTGAAACTTGTGATAAGATGGTAGCTGGATTTGCCACTATTGGTGTCGCTTTAGGTAAAACTTTGTTAAGACGCTGATAATCAATGCACAAACGCCATTTACCATTAGGTTTTGGCACAGGAAGGCACGGAGAATTTGTAGTTGAACTGCATCGCCTAACTATTCCTCTTGCCTCGAGCTGCTGTACTATTTCATGAACAGCGACCTCCGCCTCTGGCTTAATGCGGTATTGCTTTTGTGGAGGAGGGGGCTCTCCTTCGATGCAAACCTCAAAGTCAACAAGGCCGCAGTCGTGTTCATGATCAGCCCAAACATTGCTGTGTTTACTGATGAGAAGTTGAACTGGATCTGTACTGGATATGGACATAACGTTTGCATTGCCTTTAGGCAAGCATCTCTTTGTAGTTTTATTCGTTTGCAGTTCAATTTGCTTTTCAAAACAATGAATTACAAAGCCATGTTTTCTCATTATGTCCATTCCCAGCACAGTTCCTTCACTATTATCTGGTAAATACCAGAATTGTTCTGTTAGCACCACAATGCCAAGATCGAGTTGTACCGGTTTTGTTTGTGTTGCCGTCATCAAAGTATCGCCTATACCTTTAATTTGAATTGTTCTCGTGCTTAGGGGTAACGGAATGTTTGTGCAAGAGCAGGCGGCTCCAGAATCAATGAGAATGTTAACTAACCGGCCTCCAAGATTAGCTCGTATTTTGATTCGATTACCGCTTGTGATAACGCTTCCTATAGCAACGGAGGCCACGTACCCCTATTGGGGTTCGCTATGTTTTGCTAACAGTGCGGTGAGCTCTGCCTGTAATTTGTTATACGGCCTCTCTTGGTTCGACGGCTGCTCTTCAGTTTGCTTAAAGCTGTTTTTTGAAGTTGTCTTTCCTTCAATCAACTCCCCCAAACGCCTGAGAATTTCACTGTCACTTTTAGAGTGCATTCTTTGATTGTTTTGTACTTGTTTCAACTTAAAACAGTTCTGGATAGTGTGGTTACTTTTCTTACAAAAATGGCATCGAGACTGAAAATTAGGTTCAGGATGTTTAGCACCTTTCCCCTCCGCTAACCATTGTGTTGTAGAAATGGAACGAGCCTTTGTTTGTTTTAGTCTGGCTTCTATTTTCGAAGCCCAATCCACCAATGACCTGTAGGTATTCTCTGGTGGATCGGCTCCGTGAACTAATGCTTGCTGTATATGGGGTCCAGCGTTATTTTTCAGGAGTTGCAGTAAAACTTCCTGATCACGCTGTGCATCCTCTAATCCCGAATGCTCTTTATATGTTACCCATAAGCGTTCAGCATAAACTTCAAACGGTTCTTTGTTGGTTTGTTTAATTTCTAAAATCCTATTCCACTCAGCGTGTGTTGGCCCCCTTAACTCTAATAAAACCTCCCTCAGTCTTTCATAGACTTCATCGTCTTCCTCATCTTCCAGTTTGATTACAATTTCGCCATTTCTCAATTCGCGGGGCATTTTTGGTTTTAGCTCGTCTGGAATAGTAAGAAGGGCGACTTGCCAAACATCTCTGACTTCTAATTTGTACACCGATGCTTGTAACATTAAGTTGTCCCAGTAGGGTTGGAAAGGGCCTTTTCGTGGCATCATTCCCACAACTTCTTTGTGTTTAGTGCATTCTTCGCACGTTAACGGACGGCTAATTGTAGTGACTTCATCATCAGCGTTAGTCATTGTTTTAAGCACAGCAATTTTCACGGGTTTTCTGAGAACCGCTCCTGATTTAATTCGCGTCATTACAGGACTACGTTGTTTCGGCTCGTCGGGCATGCTTTGCACATTAGCGGGCGCTGAAGAAAGTTCACACTCTCTCAAATCCAGCTGTCCTTGCATACTGAATGAGAGAGCTGCTACATCATCTTCATCGCTATCACTATTGATCTCACTGCCCAATTTACGGTTGATCGCCGCGACTCTTACCGCAGATACAGGAAATCCTGCGGATTTGCAACAATCCTCGAGTGCGGACGTGTACTTTTTATCTAATCGACGCTTCTTTTCAAGCTTTTTCATTTGTGTTTCCATTGCGTCGCCCTGTCTTGCCCAAGTTTGTTTATCATACACAGATGCTTCGACCTGTGCTTTGAGTTTTTTCAGCTCGTCTGATCGCTGTGATTCTAGCGTTTTTATGCTCGCTACCACGCGTTCGTTTTCTGCAATAGTTATCAAATCATTTCGACGCAGTAGATAGACGATCGCGACCAGAATTTTCTTAAAAGGAGCCTTAGTTTCCAATTTTCGGCCCTCAGTATTGTACCAGGCTAAAATTTGATCATTGTTCCAATTAAAATCTAATCCCTTGTTACGCAAGCGAAAAAGGAGATCTTTAAATTGTATTGAGAGAGCGTCCATTACATTCTGATCTACGCTGGAACTAGCATTTCCCTGATAAGCCATGTTGTTTGCTAATATCTTAAACACCACCGGATTTCTACGGTCTCCGGTCTATAATGAGTATTCCGACTCGTTCTACAAATGTGTCTATATTGGGTGCGTCTAGGCTTTCCCTCAACACTTTCTAAAAGGAAACAAAATGAACTTACCAGGACAGCTGTAGACAGAGAAGAAGAACCTCAAACCTCATCTCATTCAGTTTGGATCTGAATTGTCGCGCCAAAAGACGTCACTCTCCTGAGACTGGGAGATCACGTCGAGGTCACCACTTTGTAAAGTCCACCCACTGGCTCAATGACGAAATCCAGCAGCTGGGTGAAGGACTTCTGCGTGTATGTCTTTTCTGGCACTTCTGTAAAAATCACTTTAAGATATTAAAATGTGAAGATCCAACTTTATTATCTGACTCCATGAATGATTTAATCTGACCCCAATTATATACGTGATTTCATCAAACCAGTTACATTTGCGGATCATATGATTAAGTGTGATTTAATTTAGATCGTTGATTATCCTTATATCTTCCTAGTTTTTATATTCGTTCATCGAGAGACCCTAAATCGCAGAGAGACAGACGCGTCCGGTTCGCGCGCTCACGGACACAAAACGGTTACTTCTGTGATTAGTCAGAGGGTGCAGGGTGAATATTTTACCTTTAAGTGGTTGCACATGCTCACTCAACAAAAAGTGTAATTTTAGTAATATTCACGGACTACAACGTGCTAACCCAGCGATAGTCAGAAATCGGAATATCGCGCACGCTGCGCTCCATGCTTCAGTCGTGGCGTCATCGGTGTGATCTATCATAACCCTAGATTTTGCGGTAATAAAGGACTCTACATCGATCCATACTAGAATAACGATTTCGGAACCATACAAGATAAATCAAGATGAAAGTTTTATTTTAACCAGGCAAAAATGTCAAATTAAGGAATTAAACATAATCCATCATACACAACTTGATCAGCATATAATAGAAAACCCAATTATAAAATAATATAAGAATAGTTGCATACCTGGCAATAGAGACACACAGCAACAATGTGGGAAGTTCTGGTTACAGATGCTTCCTTGAGTGGTTTGCCAATTCCCCTTAAATACTCACCCAGAACAAAAGAACAATAAACATTCAGCACCCAAATATTTATGAAGCTTTTGGGTTGAACTTTTCTCGTGCCCAAAGGGTCACACCTATCTGAAGGGGATGACAGCAAATGTTTATCAAAAGATCTCTATGAGCATCTCCCACACCCGGAGAACAAGCATTGTTTTCTTTATTTGAACCGGTTCTACTGATGTGGGACTGAAACCTCGTTACCACTCGCATCAAAAGTATTTATATTGACCATGAAAGAGTCTGCAGTATCTGTGAGATTTGCATGCTTGTGTGAGCCCTGAGAAAGGGAGGGTGAAAAGGGTCAGGACTCAGCAGGGAGGGGAGATAAGGTTGAAACAGGTGGGCCCTGCTTTCTCTTGTAGATCTCCTCTTCAGATGAGTGAAGTTTTATTGTCTTATTGCACCTTAGATCTCTTGAGTTCATTCTCAGGTGAAATCCATTCTTACACGGCATAAAGCATGTCACCATTTTTGAGATTCCTATGCTGATTCTTGATGTCTCTGTGTCTAAAATAAATCTACAATGTAATTTAAAGTCAAAATTCAGAATGTCTGATCTGTGGCAAAGTTTTGTTTGTGAATATAATCTGTTAACCCCCTAACTCTCACCGCCATGCTAACGGGACGCTTCCCAGCCAGCACAGCCGTGTGGGCCCAGATGGGTTTGACCTGGGTTGTCTAACAGCCAGTTTTGTCTGCCGTTTCCATGTTGACCCCATAAGTGTTAGCCCAGATGAAATGAGCACTGCTCAGTGTGCACACTACAGGCTGTTAAACCTGTAACACACCAAGCCGACGGTCGGCCTTTGGGCAGTTTTCGTGTGTCGGCCAACTAAGTTTTCTCGGTGTGTTCCACACCAGTCAGTCGGGCCATCTGATCGTTCTGATTGGCTGTTCTGCTAGCGAACCAGTGCACAAGAAAAAAAAATGTGGTGAGCGAAATTATGATATGCTTTGTTTATATAGGGTATACAGGGTAGCTCTTCCGGTTTCCCGCTTTGAATAAGGAAAACAGACGACTGCCACCAGCTGGTACGGAAAGCTATTTCCTCTTACGCAGGCACAGAAAGGACGTGCTACTGGCCATCGGATGTCAAGCGTTGGCTTGGTGTGTCAGGGCAACTTTGGACCGAGACGTGAGCCAACTCTGCAGTCTGCTTACGTCGCTACTAGTTGGTCGGCGTCCGTTTGGTGTGTTCCTTGTTTTAAGTGTAAAACTGAATCAGTGTTGGAGTTAATGAGATAATTAAGTGATTAATTAAGTGATGATTGAGCATTATTGAAGACACCCTATGAACAAGTTGTTTAGGCTCAATATTCCAGAAACATAACATACATTATCATTGTTACGCCGATGACCTCCAACTATATCTTCTGATCAAACCAGGAAATTACTTTTCATTGGATCATCTCTACGCATTCCCAAATGAAGTCAAGACCTGGGTGACAGATAACTCACTAAATGAAAATGAAACTGAAGTGCCTCTTCTGGGTCCTGCTGCTACCAACAACTCCATTAAAACACTGTTAGGCTCCTTAAGTAACAACCTACACAATCGTTCAAAAAATCTTGCTGTCCATTTTGACCCTCTTCTCCAATTTGACAAGCATGTAAAGAGTAGCTCTTTCAACTCTGATCTACAGCAAAAGTGAAACATTTTCTTTCTAGTAAAGACCTTGAAATTGTGATTCATGCACTAGTTTCCTCTCGATTGGATTACTGTAACTGTACGTTGGCCTACTTCAATCTGCACTGTCTTCAGTTCAGCAGCCAAAGGGTTCATATCTCCCCTGTCCTTGCCTCTTTGCATTGGCTACCAATACAATTTAGAGTCGACTTTAAGATCCTTCTTTTCGCATACAAGGCACTGCACAATTCGGCCCCATATTGTATTTGTGATCTTATCAGGCCATACACAGCCTCTAGGTCACTAAGGTCTTGTGATCAGTTACTTTTATCTGTCCCTCGTTCTCGTTGTAAAACAAAATTTGATCGAGCTTTCTCTGTAGTTGCCCCAAAGCTCTGGAACAGTCTACCTTTGAACATCAGGACCTCTCCATCACTGGAGGCTTTTAAATCCATTTTAAAGACTTGTGTTTCCTCTCTAGCGTTCGAGTGATGCTGTGTATGTATTTTAAATTTGCTGTTGTTCTACATTATGTATGTATACATTTTGATACTTGATTTTATCTCCATTTCTATTTGTATTGTTTTATTTTTATTGCATTGTAAAGCACTTTGGATCAACTACGGTTGTGTTAAACTTGTGCTCCATAAATAAAACTCGACTTGACTCAACTTGACATCTTACATGAATATACCTTCATTTAACACATAACACATATGTGACCCTGTCTGTGAAAACCCAGCTAAAGTCATTTTCTGGTGATTCACTGTTTTATACATAAAATCATCCTACATAATGTAAAGAACATTCTGTGAAAATATAACCTTGATATCTTTAATATTGATTGAGTAAGACCATGTCAAAAATTATTTGGATTTCGGCCTCAGAAAATCATGATTTTGAGAAATTCCAATTTTAAAATCAAGCTTATTTTTAAAATTGCAAAACATTTGAACCGTTATTATTCTGACTACGTGCCATATACCACATAAAAGCTAAGATTCTCCCATTTTCAGTGATATAGGACACATTTATGGGAAAATTCTTAGAGTTTTGTAAAACAAGTCTATTTATTATAATGTGCATGTCCAAAAAGTGTGAAACATTGAAACGAATAGGGGTACCACAAGAGCTTGATTTACAAAGTCAGTTCACTCTAATGATTTGTAGACTATAACTTTATTAGTAAAATGAAATCTCAGTAGAAAATGTAATGAATAGGCCTATATATATCCATTAATATATAAAACATCCATAGAAAATCTCACTGTGTAACATTTGTAAAGTAAATCTAATGCCCTACCAAGTGAACAGGTCAGTCTCAAACTTTGTACAGTTAGTGATAACTGTGAATCTTCACTTTTCGATTAGATTATTATTCATTATGATTTATTCATGGCTCATTGCGCTTAATAACCCTTTTACATAAAGCACGTCCTGCACTTTATGTTCTCATTCATGCATGTTCTATTCGTATAGGTTTACAAACCGAAACCAAAACATCAGACGCAAGAGCTTTGCTTCCGAAGGACATACGCAACTTTTTTATATTAATATATAATACGGGTTCTTTATTTAGCCTACAAAAAAACAGTAGGCCTATATTAATCATTATTAATTAAACTATCAGCTGTTCTGTTCCTTGCGCTTCACTTGCCGCCCTGTCAGAGAGCGAATTCATAAACCCAGCGCATCAGCATCCAAAAACCAAACTATTTCGACACGTCGCAGCCATTAAATGTCTTTAAAATAAGATGGATGTATAGGCAGAAGGTGTAGTTATAAAACTAATAAGCTGTTCCTGAAATGTCGGTGATGGCACAAAGAAATCCACACAGAAATCGGAACCCGGCTTAAGTCGCCGTTTTCTTGCCTTTCCCGACACTGTCCTGATCGTTGGTCGTGCGGAATGATATTATGGTCTGTTTGCACTTTGTAATTGTAAAAAATGATATAAGAATCAGCAGTTGTTTCTGCGTCGAAAGTAAACATTAAATCAATATTTAAGAAGCCCACGTCCGGTATTTTTTGGTGCAAAATAATAAAACGTAGCGTCAATAAAATCATTTATTTCAGTATTTATAATATTATAAATGAAAAATTGAGTACTACATCTCAAAGCCCTTGGTATAATCTATCATTCACAGCAATAAACACAAATTGCCTGTTTTGGTCATTTTTATGGCTATGACTACTTTGACGCTCTATATCTCATCATTAGATTATGCGACTTTAGCCGGGGTTTCACAGACGGGGTCACATATTACCACCATATTTTATTTTTTATCTCATCATTTCTATTTAATATACCCTAGAAGTTGTTCATTAACTGAGACACAGAGTGCAGCAGATTGAAGACAGAGGGGAATACTAAATCATAAAACATCTTAATAAACAAATGTGCCGTATAAAGCAGTAGTGCAGTTATAATATTCAATAAGCATCAACACTGGGATGCTGTGTAAAACACATCTGACATACTGTATATGTCACAGATACTCCTACCCCCTTATAATGAAGTGAATCATCCCTTCCTCAATCTCTCTGCACCAAATAAAACACAGCTTTGGTGAATCATTATAGATGTCCTGTAGAGCTGGATGTGGTTAAAGAGACAGAAGGGGAAGGAAATGTTTAATTCAGTTGCTGACACACTGTTCACTCAGTACGGAAGAGAATGAGCGTAACGTCTGTCACACAGAATTTGTTGTTTTATTTAAGCGAAACACTTCATCATGTGGGACGTCCTGCTGCTCTTTTCCAGCATCTGTACAGGTGAGTTTGAGACTCTGAGCTCTTTTACACAGAGTTTGACATGTTCTCTTGTTTTTCCTCTGTTATCACATGATCATCAGACTCATATGGATGATATCTGTAAGTTATTCTGGTCTGCTTATGACTTGCTCACACAGAACAGCTCTATATAATGATATTTGTGTTTTCAGCTGTTGTTGTTGGTGCTCCAGAGACAGTTAAAGGACACAGAGGAGAGAGAGTTGACATCAGATGCTCATATGAATCTGGATATGAAACAAATCCAAAGTATTTTTGTAAAGGCGAGTGTTCAGTGTTAAATAAAAACATCATGGTTAAATCAGGATCTCCATCTAAAGACGAGAGATTCTCTCTGACTGACGACACGACGGCCAGAGTTTTCACCGTCACCATCACTGATCTGAGAACAGAGGATGAAGGCAAATACTGGTGTGCTGTGGAGAGGACTTTAACTACTGATATGTCTATAACTGATGTCTATTCAAAGATTTTGTTGAAGGTTAAACAGGGTGAGTCGTTCATTTTGATATCTGTAATTATGTCCCTTAGAGTGAATGATCAATTCATTATTTGATATTTCCTGTGACCCTTCAGAAAACAAGACCAGTGAGTTTTCAACCATCAGCCCTTCTTCAAAAACACCGTCGTCTTTCAGTACAACAGAACTGAATCCACAGTCAGGTCAGTTCTGTCTGTCGCTCTATGACTCTTATTTATTGAATATTGTGCATCTAAATGTGCTTGAATACATTTATATATGAGATTAAAGCTCTGTGTTGAACACTGAAGTCCTCAGATGTTTGCTCCCTGTTATTAAAACTGTACAAGTAGTTTGGGATAAGAAAGTGTCTTTAGAATGAACATTAAAATGTAAGTAATCAGTGTTATGAATAAAAAAGACAGCTTCTGTTCATATTCACATGATGTGAATGGTTTGTGTGTGTGACTTTAGAGCTGTGTTTATGTGTGTTCATGTTCTGACTGCATGAGCGGCACATTCACACGTCACTGGTGTTTCTCTCCATCAGTGACTCATCAAATAGAAACTGAACCAACAACACGAACAACAACTGGAAATACTACAGATGTACTCTCTCAGCCAAACACCAGTAAGCACACAAACTACACTACCCATAATGCAACGGCCCCATCTTTGATCATATAGCATAAGCTCATTCTGGAGAAAGGAAATTGGTGTGGTTAACTTGCTTTGACATCAACCATAAAGAGAAGCGTTTCCTTCTGAAGAGTTGAGGTTTACCGTTGCGGTTTCACTTCAGTTACACAATATAATTACAATACGCTATAGTACTATAATAAAAATGATTTGTAACAATGATAAGAATGTTATTGTTCATTTGACAGTATAATCAGAATCAGTAGTGTATTTTATGCAATATAATGTTGGTACAGGCCTGGCTTCTGTTGCTGGTGGTCTGGGTTTGGTTCTGCTGGTTCTGATTCTGTGTTCTGGAACGTTCCTCATCCGGAAAAAGAGGAAGAGGAAAAGTGGGACAGGTACAGTTTGTGACTTATTGTTGTTGTTGTTATTATTATTATCATTATTAAGTTATGTTTTAGAGTGGGAATTGACTTGGTATTTCTCTGTTTTCATTCAGCTTTATTTCAGCAAAGTGTGCATCAAAATACAGAGGTGTGTGTTCAAATCTTTATCTGTAGAAGATCAGACATACATGTTCAATTATTGTTCACTGATTTTAGGATTATTTATATCAACTATTAAATTATTGATGTATGTGTTGTTTTTCAGACTGACTGCATGTATGAAGAGATTCCAAACACAGACGCCACCGCGGTAACGTCTTCATCCAATCAGACGACTGCATCTTCATCCAATCAGACGCCTGCATCACACCTCAACACCCGCCCTAAAGTCTCTATTGTTTATGCCACAGTAACCAATCAGCAGCCGGATTCAAACCCTGGTCACACCCACTCGACCAATCAGGTGACAGATACAGACTGTGATTATTATGCCAATATAAAGTCGCCTGAAGCAACACAGGACAGCAGGACAGAACTGATCTACACAACAGCAACACATCCACAAAACACCACAACAGACGAGGGTCCGATATATTCAGTGATCAAATGAAAGAATGAGAATCTGGTCAAATCTAAAAATTATTCAATATTTTTACACTTTTCTCTAAAAATTGTGTATAATTTATAAATAAGGTTTACAGTCAGTTATGGCTTACTAACAAGATAAGCTACAAATATTTAAAAAAAATTGTGTATTCACAAAACATCTTAAAGCTAAAAGTAGCTCCTAACTTGCAGAAAAAATAATGGGTGTGTCAGTCCTAATTTTAGGACTCTAAGAGTATTTCACAAAGCATTTTAGTGCTAAAACCAGCTCCTTAATCTGTGAAATGTTAGGATTATCCCAAGCGATTCAAAGTTTATTTGAGGATGTCAGTGGCTCAGTTTGATGCTTTGCTAGCAAATACTTTGTATCCCGCACTTTGTTTGCCATACAGTGCTTTTTACTGCGAGATGAAGTGGATTAACTTGTCAGACGCCAATCCGGATTTTGGCATTTGCTTGTACGGTGGCTCTGAATGGACAAAACGCTTGCTATACAAATGCGAAAAAGGCTATATTATATCAAATATTATAATTTTGGATGAGAATATCGGACTGTTCAAGGACCTTTAGAGTCATCTTTGAGCAATTGATGTCATGTATTTATTGTTTCTGAATTGGCTTCTAATTGTTTAATTATGTAATTGGCATGATATACTTTTACCTGATAAATAAAATGATTTATTCTGGATTCTTCTGAAATCATTATGACCAGTAGATTAAGTGTAGTATAGTATTTCTGCAAATCTGCGTCAGGATAGATCAAACTAAAGGCCCAATGAAAGGAGCATGTGGCACATCATACCTATTTTTGATTTCTGAATATCACTGACCGGAGCGTGCAATCTTGGGTCCCTAATGAACAAATAATTGAAAGTATGGGATATCCTGTATAATTAATATATAATATAATATATAAAATTAATATAATTAATCATTAAATATGAAAAAGTCAAGGGTCAAGAGCCCAACTAAAGCAAACACTGATCACCATAATGGTGATTTTGATAATTTTGATATTTCTCCTTCGGTGATTCTTCCTCAGGGAAGTGTCTTAGGCCCCCTTTTCTTACTCGTATACATAAACGACATGCAAGCCGTTTGTAAATGTAATTTATTTTATATGCTGATGACTGATGTTGGCCAAGGATGTTGGCAAATACAAGTGATATTGGGTGAGGACCTTTGTAAGATAAGAGACTGGCTTTCTGAAAACAAAATCTTATTGCATTTAGGTAAATCTAAATCCATATTATTTGGGTTGAAATTAACCCTATAGAACACAGTGATGGTATAAATCAAACATCTAGAGTAAATACTATTACATTAAAGACTTGTAGTATGTTCTTTAGGGTCAAATAAATATTTTACAACTTGTTTTAAAGCGGCGTGAGCCTCCTTTTCGTGATTAATCACATCCAAAATAAAAGTTTATGTTCACATAATATGTGTGTGTGTGTACTGTGTATAATTATTGGCAGCGGCTATTTAAGCAGCTAAGTTTTAATAGCAACTAGATTATATTTACACTGAGTGAAAATAAAATTTTCTTAGTGATACATGATATTTACACTAAGTGCAAATAGTGATAGATGCTATTTACTAAGTGAAATAGCATACCAAGTGAAAATAGTGATATATAATATTTACACCATGTGAAAGTAGCAGTTCTTTGCAAAATGTGTAAATAGTAGTTACATAAAATGTATACTTTATTTTGACAGATACATAATATTTGCATCTCAGTACTGTTGTACATTAAGAGGATGCAATAATAACATAGTGTAAATGATTATTTTTATTAAAGTTATTAAATGGATGCCGCCTTAATGGGACAATAAAAGCTCTCCCTACACCTACCCCTAACCCCAACCCATCCCAATAAATGTTTTTAGAAATATTAAGGGGGTACTTCAGTGCTGGAAAGAATAATGTGTATTTTAAATTGGTTATGTAGTAGAAAAGCACGATCATTCGAATATACTACTGGGTTTTAACTGATACAAAGCTTAATGCTAATCGCTGAAGTAACCCTTTAAAAATGTCTTTAGGCAATTGTTTATTTCCATTTTTATAAAATTTTCTTTATTTTTATTGAAAGTAAATGCCTTTCCGATGTGATATGTGATGGGAAAATGGAGCAAGCTCTGCAAAAGGCGGATTCGAACCTGCCTTTTGTTGCAGTGGATGGAAATAGACGCGAAATGTTCAGTTTTCTTCCATCTTTCTGATAATGTTTCTTTAGTCTTCTGGCAACCCTGCAGATTGAACCATCTGCAGGAGTCCACTCTTACACTGGCATTGTTAGGCAGAGCCAACCAGGCATGCTATTCGCACTTGGTGTAAATAGACACTCTGATCATTTATTATGTATATTTGAATACACACACATACATGTATATATTTAAGAAACATTTGCATGTTTATACTGTATATATATATATATATATATATATATATATATATATATATATATATATATATATATATATATATATATATGTATATAACAATAATATTACAGTATATATAGTAAAACATATTTTGTATCTGAATATAACACATTTGTCTTAAATAAATACAGGCATGTGTGTGTATTTATATATACATAATAATTATACACACCACACACACATATATTAGGTAAACACAAACTCATTGTAACACACAAGATCAAGATGATAAACACTCCTGAAACACCACTACAGTTATAATTGATAATTGAAAAATTATAATTTAGAAAATTACAAAATACATTTACATTTATTATTGATATAAATGCATTTAAAGTATTTTGAAATATTTCAAATTTATTTAAGAGTTTGTCCAAATAAACCTTTATTATGTCTTGTTCTCTGATGAGTACCATTTACAGTGAATCGTAACATGTAATTTGTAGATGGTCCCTAAAATAATGATGACGTCACAACACTCCATAGAGGTAAGCGTATTTATCTGCTTTAGAGAGACGTCGAGTTCTAAAGAAAACTCGTTGTAGTATGTGCTCATAATAGTCGATAATGATAATTAACCGAAGTTAGCCTTTTTAAATGCATATTAATGAAGTTATTGAACGCGGAAGTCCGAATGTGCAAATATAAAACCAAATTTACTTAAATAAAGAAGAAGAAGAGCCTTTGTCGCGCCACAGTGACGCAATGGGCACAGCTACAGTCACTGTACAGCAGTGGTTCTCAACCTTTTTTGGGCCAGCGCCCCCTATCCATTATCCAGGTCCCTTACCACCCCCCAGACTCACACACACCAAAAAAGGGCTAAATGTCTTTATTGAATGCATGCTGATTATTATTCTGTTTTAATAATAACAATATGTATATTATTCACATCATTATTTTCTTACTTTTATTAGCTATTATTAAATCCATAACTTTTTTTGTATTTAAAATGTACAAAATGTATATAATGAGCGAGTACATCATGAATCCATTTCCCAAACCGTGTTTTTGTCTTATCCTGAATCACTGGTACACCTTTAAGTAGTGTTTATAAATATTGGGACTATATTTGGGGCGTTTACGTGGAACACGTGGAAAGCGGGGCCGCGTTGCGGTCTCCAAGCGCTTGCGAGATGAGAAGTACAAATCTGCCCTAGTGTTCAGCTATGATCAGCTGTTCGGCCGAGCTTGTTATATGGTAAGGCCGAAGTTGATCGATTGTTTTTTGTTACATGACCTGCGGTGGGCTTGCGGCATTCTGAAAAGTTGAGTTCCCTTTCAGTCGGTCACGTTCGACGTACGTCGGAACTGACTGACGAATTGGGATCTGTTTTCAGAGACCAATCTACTTCAAGTGATTAAAAACGAGCCAATGGACATTGGCATGCGGTTCATGCATTCCACGCACCGCCCCGCTGCGCGGGTATAAATACGGAAGTGGAATACTGCATCATTGCTTTTAACTTCGGAGCCGAATGGTTTGCTGTATCAAGCTGTTTCTACGAAGAGTGTTTAGACGAGTCTCGAGGAGGATCGCTCTCTTACCTGGGTGCTGGTGTGACGGCGCGAGTCAGCGAGTGGCCGCTGGAACATACACTTGTTCCTGTGTTGATTGGCTGGGCGTTTCCATTCTTGAATGCTCACATGCTGCCTTGCCATCGGACTGCTGTGAGCCGCGGTCATCTCCCTGAGTGCTTCAGCACTTCTAAAAGAGCATTTCCTTCTAAAAAGAGCAACACGGTCCAGACTATGAAACCTCAAACGGGGTTGAGTCCCTTTGCTTATTCCCTAATCTAGTTTCTTTTCTGGTGTTTCCACCAGTTGTGTTTCCACCAGTTTCCACTCCTCTATCGCATCATGAGCATGTTGAGACTTTGTTCTTGGGTGGTTCATGTTCTCTCTTAAGAACATGGCCACGTCAGCGCGTTGTTCGTTCTGCCCCTTTCATAGGGGCTTGAGCTTTAAGCATGCCGTGTACCATCGAGTCTGGCGGCCACGCCCACTGTCTCTCATGCCTGCTGGTAGCCCAGATGGGATTGCTGGTCCTTTTTTGAAAAAAGGGGGGACCTAGCATTTCATTTGTGGCTCTGGCAGAGGACAGATGTCAATTGCTGCATCAGAGAGAGGGCTGTTATGCGCTGGAGATGATGATGCTGAGTTTCCCACTATAATAGTGTGTGCTCATGCTGAATCAGATTCAGAGTTGACAGCCATGCTTTCCTGGGTGGCTGCCTGGATGTGCATCGGAAAAATTTAGCAGTGTGGAACTATTTGGTGTCAAAATATGGAACACCAAAATGGCCATAATCTGTATAATTTTTTCCCCTCTCTCACTACCCTCTGTCCTGCATGCACGAGGGTAGTCCCGACTCAGGGGTTATGCAGGAACTGCGTGCGGTGATGGACCTCGCTCTCCGGGTGACGGAAGTCACTGCACGCTCCCTGGGTCAGGTGATGTCCACATTAGTGGTCCAGGAACATGGGGCTAACTTGGCAGATATGCATGAGCCCGACAAAGTTCGGTTCCTCAACGTCCCTGTCTGTCAGGCTGGCCTCTTCGGCGACGCCGCCGAGCATTCACCCAGCAGTTTGCGGTGGCCCTGAAGCGGATGGAGGTGGTAAAAAAAAAAAAAAAAGCAAAAAAAAAAAAAAAACATCCTGTCCCAACGACTAGCTGCTGCCTCCACCCAGTCGTCGGCTGCAGCCTTCTTACCCATACTCTGCCCCACGCTGGCTCATCCGTACCATCAGACTCGGCTACGTGATTCAGTTCGCTCGCCGGCCTCCCAAGTACAGGGGCATCCTCTTCACCACCATGTGGAGCAGCGATGCCCATGTCTTGCGGTCAGAGTTCGATGTCCTGCTGGCGAAGGACGCGGTCGAGCCGGTTCCTCAGGGTTCTACAGGCCCAACTTCTTTGTACCCAAGAAAGGTGGTGGGTTAAGGCCAATCTTGGACCTGCGCATTCTGAATCGGGCCCTGCACAAGCTCCCGTTCAGAATGTTAACGCAGAAACGCATTCCGAATGCATCCGTCCCCGAGATTGGTTTGCAGCGATCGACCTGAAGCCCTTCGGGCCATCCCTGTTGCCTCACGGCTTCACAAAGTTGTGTGAACACAGGGACATGGTGCTCCGTCACCTCAGCCGGTTGGGCCTTCGGGTCATCCGAGAGAAGAGCAAACTCTGCCCCGCGTAGAGGTAACGCCGCTCAGATTGCTTCATATGAGACCGCTTCAACGCTGGTTACACGACCGAGTCCCAAGATGGGCGTGGCAGAGTGGCAAGTACCGGATCTCAGTTACTCCTTACTGTCGCCAAACCTTCAACCCGTGGGCGGACCCCTCGTTTCTCCGGGCCAGAGTGTCCTTAGAACAGGTGACCAGGCATGCTGTGGTCTCCATGGATGCCTCATCCACAGGCTGGGGGGCCAAGTACAACGGGCACGCAGTTTTGGGTCTGTGGACGGGGCCCCAACTGCGTTGGCATATCAATTGCCTAGAGTTACTGGCGGTACGTCTTGCCCTGGCCCGGTTCATGAAGCCGCTTCGGGGTAAACACGTACTGGTCCATTCGGACAGCACTGCGGCCGTTGCGTACACCCACCAACAGGCTGGTCTACGCTTCCGTTGCATGCTCCGGCTCGCCCGCCATCTCCTCCTGTGGAGTCAGAAGTTTGTGAGGTCACTTCGTGCCATTCACATCCTAGGTGCGCTAAACCAGACAGCCAACGAGCTCTCTCGTCATTCGACACCACCGGGCGAATGGCGACTCCACCCCCAGAGCGTCCAGCTGATATGGGACCAGTGTTGCCACAGTTACTTTGAAAAAGTAACTTAGTTACTTTACAGATTACTTGATTTTAAAAGTAACTAAGTTACTTTACAGATTACTTGATTTTAAAAGTAACTAAGTTAGATTACAAGTTACTTTATTACATTCATCAGTTACCGACAACACCTCTGCAGCCTCAACCAGTGGTGGACGAAGTACACAAACCAAGTACTTGAGTTAAAGTACAGATACACTAGGTAAAATATTACTCCAGTAAAATTAAAAGTACTCCCTTTTAATTTTTACTTGAGTAAAAGTACAAAAGTATTTGCCTTCGAATATACTTAAGTATCCAAAGTACTATAATTTATTATGGCTATAATGTCCTCATCATTTTTTTTTCACAAGTCTCTTGCTTAATCATCTCAGTTTATGTTGAAAGACTCTGTTACTCTTAGCACACTGATCTAGAATTATATTAATTATTCAGACACTGATATATGTTAAAATTATCATGATCCCAAAATCTTGAAGCTAAACCATTTTCTTTAGAACCAAATGAAATAAGACGATTCAAAAGCAGACAGATTCAATGTAAGGTTTATTGTAACAGTTTTTAGTATATAAAAACTTGGATTAATCAATTTTGTAATGTTTTCATGTATGATTGTCAGTGTTTGTGCATTAATCTTAAACTGCTTCACATGTGTATATTGTGTGTGTGTGTGTGTGTGTGTGTGTGTGTGTGTGTGTGTGTGTGTGTGTGTGTGTGTGTGTGTGTGTGTGTGTGTGTCTGTGTGTGTGTTAAATTTCAAAACAAATTACACAACATGTCAAGTAACATTTCTGATGAGCGCGCTAGTACAGTATGGCTCTGATGATCTAACTAAACTGGCAATATTTTTTATTCAGCTTGAGAAGGAGCTGATTCTCAAAATTTTTTGAGTCCATTCTTGCCCTCCTAGGACTGAAAATAAGCCCTGCTGTGCTGAAAAGACGTTCAAAGGCTGCAGAAGCGGGTAAAGCAGTGTTGACTTGCAAAGACAACTTACAGACTGCTGGGAAGGACTTGAGAATTTCTTTATCATCAGCTTTGCTTGCCAGGTAGCCATCTAATTGCTTGATACCTTCCTGACCATGAGTAGGCTTCATGCTTGCAAAGAAGTCCTCTTCCTCAGAGGCACTGGAACCATCAGCTGGTGGTTGATTCGAAGGCTCTTCCTCCAGATGGTCCTTGATGAAGTCCAGGCCTGAAATGGACACAGGTGCTAAGAATCAAACTTAATTTTATTCACACATTTCTCCAGATTAAAATATTAATAGAACTGTATTGCCTGTATTTTACAAGGTGAATTTAAAACTATCTTAAACAAATTGAGAATGTCAAGATAAATTAAGTTGGATATCTTTAAAAAATTATATGGCTCAGTTTATTTGAATCTTTAACTAACAACACTTTTCAAAAACAAAACTAAAATAATCTTACCCAGTTTGACAACTTGTTCATCCGAAGTCCAGGATGTTTTAAATTTCGGGACAAGGATTGCAGCTGCAATAAATTCTGGCTCTACCAGAATGTCTCCAAAGCGCTGCTGCAGGCCTTCTTGGATGGCATCCACCAGAGGTTTGCAGTACCTGCAGGTAATGCGAATTCGCTCAAGTTTTGAGATGAGGAGGTTCAGAGTAGGCAGAAGCCATCCCATCTGAACATCGATTTCAGCCTGAAGAATGTTGAGGGCTTTGGCTAGGGGGCTCATGGTTCTGGCATACTCTTCCAGAAAGGCAATTTCAACTGGACTCAACCTATTACACATTCAGACAAAAACAATTAATAATTTCATGTCATTACACTTTTAAGTTTGTGTGTGTGTGTGTGTGGGCATGTTTTTGTGAAATATCAGGACACAAATGTGTATAATGACATGGGTATTACAAAAAGAGGGTGAAATATGAGGACGTTCCCCATGTCCTCACTTTTCAAAATGCTTATAAATCACAGAATTAGTTATTTTCACAGAAAGTAAACTGCACAGTCTCCTGTGATGGGTAGGTTTAGGGGTAGGGTCAGTGTGTGTGTGTGTGTGTGTGTGTGTGTGTGTGTGTGATGGGTAGGTTTAGGGGCAGGGGCAGTGTAAGGGGATAGAAAATACGGTTTGTACGGTATAAAAACCATTACGCCTATGGAATGTCCCCACATTTCACAAAAACCCCCCTGTGTGTGTGTGTATGTGTGTGTGTGTGTGTGTGTGTGTGTGTGTGTGTGTGTGTGCGCAAGAGAGAGATAGAGGGAGAGATAGGGGCATGTCATTTTACAGTATCTACTGTTTCCCTGCTGTATCTACTCCTATCAGATCCTTGAGGATTAAAGCAACTACTCAAAGTAATGTGTTTAAAAACAGTTTTAGTATTAACATTATTTGGAAGATGAATATAAAAAATAAGAAATAAAAAACAGCACTTACATTGGCAACTTGAGTGAAGTGCAGACAGTCCTGATAGCCCCTTCACCCTGATCTTTGATGATTCGCAGCACTCTCTCAACGGCAAGAAATAAGGAATTCCACCTTGTTGCGTTGGGGCGGATCAGCTGAATTTTGCACACATCTTCTATAATCTCTACTGCAGCCGCAGATCTGCCACTCTTGTTCCATAATGCATGACACTTTGCGAAGGCTGACCGGGACAGCTTCTTGTAGGCTTCGTTTGAACAGGCTTTGGCTGCATCCACTGTGGAAATCAAATTTAATAAGTGGCAGGCACAATGGTGATGTTTTGGAAGTTGGAATTGTAGGCCATCATCCTCGTCTAGAACAGCTGTGATGTCTACAAAGTCCACCTCGACACCATCCGCATCCTCATCGTCACACATCTCATCATTTATCTCATCTTCAGCTTTAGCTTCATCTTCAGAAGAGTTGTTGTTCTCATCTTACTCTCCAAATATACGGAATGCCTTTAAAAAATTTGACCCGTTGTCCGTAGTAGTTCGAACAACCTTGTTCTGTATGCCAAATTCAGAATGTATGTAATTTAGTGCACAAGCCAAAACATCAAAAGTGTGTGGGCCTTTGAGCTGCCTGCATGCTAGTGCTACTGACGACCTCTCCAGACTGTTAGGATCCACCCAGTGGGCAGTGACACCGATGAAACCTCTTCTCCTTGAACTCCAACAATCTGTTGTCGTTGCTATGTAATCTATGCCTGACATTGCCTTTTTCACATTAGTCTTCATCTCAAGCGCTGCATCATCCATCTTACGACGTAAAGTGGTCCTTGACATTAGAATGTTATTAGGCTGAAGATCGTGCAATAAAGTTTTAAATGATGGCTGTTCCACCACACTAAATGGTTGGAGACTCTGGGTCACAAAATTCAACACTGCTCGATCCACAGTCTTCTGTGTGACTAGTTTAGTTTCTCCCAGCTTTAGCTGTCTAGAGGTTGAAGGAGCCTCCTCACTCTCCATTTTTCTTTTCCTTGGCGCTGTTAAGGCAATATATTGCTGCAAGTGGCTACCATGCTTTCTCTGCAAAAAGAAAATATTCAAAAAAATAACTAACGTTACATATCTAGAGATCAGTCTTCCTCCCCTTGACAAATAAAATAATCATTTAATATGCTTTTTGCATGTCATAGATGTAATTGATTTCAATAAATCTAGTGAAATGTTTACAAATTAGGCTTAACGTAGATCAAAACGGAGGTCCAGACATGACATGCACACAAAAAAAGCTAAATCGTACGCACAATTTACTCATTTGTTCCCTCGAGTTTCAAAATCATGCACATGATTTATAAATCGAGGGAGAGAAATAGTAATTTGTGCGCACGTTTTAGTAAATCAATCGGGGGGAAACACAGTAACATTGAATCGTGCTCAATATTTTTTTTTCTTGCATGTCATGTGCGGGGCTCTGGAAGCTGAACTTTTGAAAATCACGTTTATAAGCAAAGCAGCACCACTACACCGGTCAACCGTTTAGCATCATAAGCTGCATGCAAAACTAGTCAAAATTTAATTTATATTCTACCAAAAAGTGTCATTTCACAATATCGGATCACTCGATCAGTTTCAAATACTACAAACGTTGGTGAAACAGCTAACGTTAACTTAACTAAAACACAATGGTGAGAGCTACTGTTAGATTAGATTACTCAATTAAAAATGACCAAAAGAATGAAAATGGCTTACCTCAACGTGTTTCCTAAGATTGGAAGGAGAATTCCAGTAAGAAGAAATTTTACAGTCCCGAGGCAGGCAAAGAAGGCAGTTGAAAATGAAGGACTCTTTCTTCTTTTCAACGACTTCAAAAAAAACCCGCAAATAAGGCCACGGATGTTGTGGAATTGGCACTTTAGATTCAGGAGCTTGTGATTCTTCCATCTTAATGAAGAGTGAAGACAATCGGCACTCGCAAAATGTTATGCAGTTGCACTGACGCACTAAGTAAGCAGTAACCAGAGTTACCAGACCAAGTTCAAAACAGAGCGCGCGCTGTACCCTGATTGGTGGCTTGCCGCGTGCTTGACCTCTTCAGTTTTTTTTAATCCACTCATAAATAAAAAGGAACGACTGATTTCGCAAAATGTAGTTGAGTAAAAAGTACGATATTTGACTTTGAAATGTAGTGAAGTTAAAGTAAAAAGTATCCCCAAATGGAAATACTTCAGTAAAGTACAGATACTCGAAAAAACTACTTAAGTACAGTAACGAATTACATTTACTTCGTTACTGTCCACCACTGGCCTCAACATAAAAATGACAACCGTTTTTGACAACACTTTATTGGAAAGTGCATTTTTAACAGTAACGTCAACAATGTATCTCCTGAAATTGTATCTCCAAAAAAAATATTTTGACTAATTTTATAAAATCTAAACATGTTAATGAAAAGGTACAAATTACTTTGTGTTCTTATTAAATACATTTATGAAAAACAATTTATATTTAATTTATATTTATATATGAATATAAATAATTATATGGGCCTACACAAATAATATAAAATTACAAGATTTATATTTTATTGTAAACGTAATGTGCAGCTCTGTAAAGGGAAAACAAATATATGATCGATACGTGAGAACAATATATTTTTTAATAATCTTTAAGTGCACAAAACTATGAAAATATATGAAACGCTTCAAAACAGAGCGGCAACAAAGCGCTTATGCGCATCCCGGGTGCAGAATGATGCGCTTAAAGCAACATGGAGTCAGAGTGTGCAGAGTGTGCGCGAGTGCACATTGAAAAGTTCACGGCATAAAGAGAAGATGAGCGTTGAGCCCACAAATCCTAGTCTACTATGTAGCCTATATCGGTCCAAACATTCACTGATTATTTGTTTCTTCACAGTTTTAAATTCCGGTTATTGTGCGTGTGATGCTAATTAATAGTCCTTGTGTTGTCACCTGGGTAGCTCGAGCACAACATCTTTCAGAAACCGCTAGATAAACTCCAGGAAGATAAATTATTTTATCAACATATCAAGTATTATAACGGTAATATATCATATTGGAGTGAGCTTTACCGTGCTGCTGACTGGAACCGAACGCGACGCGCAGTTTGAATGCTGAACGGAGAATGACAGCTACAGCGGAGGAAAGACGTTCAGCTATGGAATGGCTTTAGATGACTTTGTAGGCTTCTAGCAAATCATAATATACTAATAATGATTGCTGAAGGATAATGTGACAATATATATTTCTGATGATTATTTAATCATCACGACATGCCTAATCTGAGCAAGTGACTGCATGTCTTGAGTTTTGTCGACAGACTGAGGCGACCGCCTCGTAATTCTCTATGCCGGAAAACTCCTGCTGAGACTAAACAAGAAAGCAAAAATATATATTTTTACTAAGGAAAATGACAAAAATAGTAACGCACAGTGACTTGGATAAATTACTTTAATCTGATTACTGGTTTGGAAATAGTAACGCGTTAGATTACTCGTTACTGGAAAAAGTAGTCAAATTAGAGTAACGCGTTACTAAGTAACGCGTTACTGGCTTCACTGTATGGGACCACTTCGGAGCCGTGCAGGTAGACCTGTTCGCCTCTCCGGAGTCGACCCATTGCCAGTGGTACCATTCCCTGACCGGGGGTACCTTAGGCACAGATGCACTGGCGCACAGCTGGCCCCGGGACCTACGCAAGTATGCTTTCCCCCAGCGAGCCTTCTCAGGGAGGACGAGGAGCAGGTCTTGTTAGTTGCGCCCTACTGGCCCAACCGGACCTGGTTCCCCCGAACTCACACTCCTCATGACAACCCCTCCCTGCTCGATCCCCCTAAGAAAGGACCTGCTTCCTCAGGGTCGGGGCACTTTATGGCACCCGCATCCAGACCTCTGGAATCTCCATGTCTGGTCCCTAGATGGGACGCGGAGGTTCTAGGTGGCCTACCACAAGCAGTGGTAGACACCATCACTTCGGCTTCCCCTCTACGAGGCGCCTCTACGGACCAACTAGGTGTTCGATTAATGTTGTGCTTTCCTTTCTGTAAAAGATGGGTTGGCTGTCTCCCTCCACCCTCAAAGTATACGTCACAATAGCCTTAAATATACCAAAAATCATTAAAAATTTCTAACATTTATAATGTGTTTAGAAAAAAATCTCAGAATTGCCTTTACAGGGACTTTAAATTAAAGTAATATTTTATGTCTTAATTTGATTTGAAAACAGAATTTGGTAAAAAAATAAAAATAAAATTTAAATTAAACGGATTTGGATGGGAGAAAACGTATTTCATAGGGCCCTAAATATGTAATTTTTGTTAAATTGTACAGGTTTCATTATTTCAATTAATTAGATATGCTTTTTAATTACAAAAAAAAACGGAATCGAGAAAAATTAAAACGGAAAAAACGGAATTAGGAAAAAAATACAACCGAATTTTAAAAAACAAAACAAAAAGCAATTTAATGGATTTCACAGGGCTCTAATCATTAACCTTACTGTCGATAAAAAAATTATATAATCATGATTCAAAACAACTGCCAGCAACACCGTCCGTTTCACAATCACTTCACCTCCACACAGTTTAAGTTCATTTAATCAAACAGCTCATTTAAAAAGGTCGGCCGATTCAAGAGTCAATCATATAATAAAAACATTCCGATGGCAGCGCGTTCTCTTCCTTTAAGGGCAGCCGACTGAAACTGTTAGGCACACCGTTAAGTTAAAATCACTGGTACTCACAGCGTGACCGGATAGCAACTCTGCTATCCAGTCCAATGTAATCACGGGCAGAAGGACCACGTCAGTGTTCACTCTCGTCTCCACAGCACTCGCAGGCAGTAGGCACTCACAGCTCGTCACCAACTCGTCTCACGCTGCTGATCCGAACGGCGCTCCACGACAAATGATTCCTCCGCTTGTGTTCTCCTTCAGAGTACTGCACACTCACTTGGCCATAAGCCGTCTCACAATTTGTCTCTGCACTCATCCGACAGCGCGCACACGTCTCACAGCACGCAAATATTGAGTTCTCTTTCAAGTCTTGCTCTTGAACGGACAAACTCACACAAAAAGTATGTCAACATGTCCATCTTGATGAGTATTCTAGCAGACATAGTCTGTATATGCCTTAAGTAAACTTTATACATTCGAGAAAGACGACGGATATCCAAGCATTAGGTCTTAAAGGGGCAGTAGCCTTTACTGCTGTCTGTTTAATGTCAAACAACAAAAGACAAGGACATCACTCACTGCTCTTGATTGAATAGCTTTTGTAAGTTTAATAGGAGTAATCTTTAATTTATACAGTCAAATATGTTATGTTATTTTACATTTGATCAATTTCTGTACCTGAAAATGTTAGACATACCTGAAAAACCTGAAAAGCATAGTTTATTTTATTAGTAGGCCTATCTTTGCTCAATAGTATTTATTTGTGCTGCTGCTTGTATTTAAATTATTTGTTCTTATTATTTTCTTTCTTTTTTTTTGACAGTAGTCCTTTTTTCCCTGAACATAGCAAATACGGAACCGTACTGAAACGGTGAACCTAAAACCGTGATACAAACCGAACCGTGAGCAATCTTTACCGTTACACCCCTAGCGTAACGTATGCGAGGGGGTGCCACAAAATGGAGAACATTTTCAAAGGGTGCCATGACTGAAAAAAGGGAAACACTGCACTAGCAGACCTTACATACTGCATCACTAATTGAAGATCCTCATCCCTTTGCTGTGCCTCTCGCCACTCGTCAATTCCCAAAGCACCAAGAGGAGTAATCTCCCCACTGGCATCAATCTGCTGGACCTCTGCAACTGCTTCCTGCTCTGTTAGGGGCACAGGTACACGGGACAAACTGTCTGCATTTCCATTTTCTCGCCCGCTCGATACTTCACTACAAAATCGTAATTGGCAAGTTGGGCAACCCAACGTTGTTCTACAGCCCCATGCTTAGCTGTTTGCAGATGGGCAACAGGGTTGTTATCCGTAACCACAGTAAACTTTGATCCAGTCAAGTAATCTTTGAATTTCTCCGTTACGGCCCACTTTAAAGCCAACAACTCTAGCTTGAATGAACTATAATTTCTCTCTGCAGGATGGAGGCTTCGACTGGCATAAGCAATAATATGTTCTCTTCCCTCTTGTACTTGTGACAGGACAGCACATAACCCTTGATGACTGGCATCTGTATACACAACGAACGGTAAAGAGAAATCAGCATATGCTAATACAGGGGCTTCAGTGTGGCATGACTTCAAGGTCTCGAAAGCAGCCTGATATGCAGCAGTCCACTCAATCTGACGTCCACCAGACTTTTTAACTTCGGAGATTCCCACAAAGAGAGCATTTAAAGGGTGGGCGATCTTGGAAAAATAAAGCGCCTTAGAAATAAAGCGCCTGTTGTAGCCTGCAAGGCCCAAAAAGGCCCTTACCTCCCGGACAGTTGTAGGGGTGGGCCAGCCTTGGACTGCAGTTGTCTTTTCAGGATCGGGACGTACCCCAGCCTTATCCACCACATGGCCGAGAAATCTAGGTGAGGTTTCTCGGCCATGTGGTGGATAAGGCTGGTGTACGCTGGCGTCGTTGGAAGAGTCGGCACTTATCAGGTTGTAATTTTAACCCATATTGGGACAGCCGTTGAAAGATCTGTTCAAGGTGCCTAAGATGAGTAGAAAAATCAAATGAGTATACAATAATGTCATCCAAGTACACCAGTGAGAAATCTGTTATATAACCACTTAGACAACGCTGCATTAACCGCTGAAAAGGGGCAGGGCCACTGCACAGCCCAAAGGGCATCCGTTGAAATTCATATAACCCCAAAGGAGTGGCAAAGGCAGTCTTAGAACGATCCTCTGGGTGGACACCCACCTGCCAATAACCGCTACATGTCTGCCAACAAGACTTTAATTTCTTGTTACATCATAGGTGGTAAAGGTTGAAATCTCTCTCGAATGGGGGGCACATCCCCAGTGTGAATCCTACGCTGTATCACCTCGGTGTGCCCCACATCATCATCACTCTCCGCAAAAACTCTAGACCATTTGTTCAAAAGTGCATCAAGATCTTGGCCCTGCTGTGTAGTCAAATCAGATGTTTGAGAAAGTTGACATACCTCAGAGGAAGTTGTATCTTCTACCGTGGGGCTAGCTTCAATAAGGCTCACTTCCACAGTACCGTCAGTATCCAACGTTAGTCCAAGGTCCCTGCCTCCATAAATATCAGGGCCATTGACCTCATATAGCCGTCCAAGTTTCTGATACTTCCTTACAAAAACACTGTAAGAATGTAGATTACAAAGTCTCACAGGAATTGTACCATCTCTCAGCATGGCAATTGTTCGTGCGGCAGTGACAGGCTGTTCTGACACAGGCTCCACAAGCCCACAATAAACATGCTGTTGTAGGCCCATTCGAGTACGTCCCCAGACTATGACTTCGCTCCTTGGAGGAATACGTACACCTCGTCTGTTCGACAGCCACACATATCCCAGGGACCCATCTTGTTGTATCCGTGCCGCAACACGTTGGCAAACTGCTGTAATCTGCTGCCATGCTTGTCGTTTTTTAGTACTCTGAAACAGCAACGAAGACTGCCCCTCCTTCTGAAAGAGAGCACTCCAACATTGTGAAATGACATTCATGCCAATTATTAAAGGATTTGTAGAACATTCGTCTTTCACAATGACAACGCCCCGCTCTGTAACTTGGGCTCCAGCAACCTTAAAATCAAACACAGCATATCCAATGTAGGGAATTTCAAGGCCATTTGCAGCTCTTAGAGTCAAAACAGGGGCTTGGCCCAATTTATACTGTGGAAACTTCTCTTCAAACATACTCTGCTGCATCAAAGTGACTTGAGAGCCAGTGTCTAATAATCCTGTACATGCAATGTCCTGGATCAAAACGCTCACCATTGGACAATCCCCGATGAACGAAAAAGTGGTCCTAGAGTTTTCTGATGATATCGATGGCCCCACCGCCTGGACCTCAGCAGCAGGGCCGCCGACATATGGGCCTCCCCTCAGCATCCCACATATTTGAGGCAGGCTGCCCTCTTCGTCGCCTAGAGGAGAAGTTTTTTTAATGAGAATGTGTATAATTTGGTTGTGTAACTGAATTGGATGACTTAATCTCCTTCATCATTTCCTGTGTCAGTTCTCGCATCTGTCCTTTAACTTCCTCCAAGATTTCTCGTTTTAGCTCCGCTTTCCAATCGGTTTCCTGTAGGCAAGAGTCAATTCTACCAGGCCCACTAACAGCAGCACAAGCAAGTTCATACCTTGGTTGACCATATCCAGCTTCCAACAGCAAAGCCTCTTGATGTAGGTCTGCAAACGTTCCTCCTGGATTTTGGCGAGCATAAGTTATCAGGGCTCTCAAAAAAGGTCCATCCTCCAACCCAAATAGCAACTGCTCCTTCAGCTGGTCTTCAACGAGGGCCCCATCTGGACTACGTCGCCGCAACCTACAATAGAGTTCTCGTAATCGCAACACAAACGTCTTGAAGGGCTCATCTTGTCTCTGTTTACAACTAAAAAAATATGATTTAAGAACAGGGAGGGGTATTTCTCCAGCATACAAGGTGTCTAAATGCTCAAAAATCTTATTGACTTTATCCCTATCATCATCAGCCAAAACACTTATTTCCCTCTTTGTGTCTCCACCCAGAGCACCCATTACAATTTTAACTTTCTTTGTTTCAGCTACTTCTTGGGCTTCTAAAAGCCCTTGCATTTGTTCTTTCCAGTCTCCATACTTAAATTCATTATCTGTGCCTGTAAACTTAGGCACCCAAGGAGCACCAGGGAACACTGGCATCATCATCTTTACAGATTTTTGTTTTGTTTATATTTTGTCAAGTGCTGTTCCACTGTTCCCGTACCCAACCCTGCTCGACTACGCCAAAATTATGTCAGCGGCCGATAACACCATTAAATCTATTTATAGATGTAGAAAATGTATTTGTACCCGACTACGCCACCTAGAGTTAAAACTGAGACCCCAGGAACTCACTATCAGCACAGGTTCTTTATCAGGGGGAAAGAACAGTGGAAAAACAACTCCTGACAAATTCAAGTCAACAATTATTTATTACACTGAAAATTGATTTGAAATTCGATGAGCAGTCAGGTTCAACTCAGTTTCTGCTGGGCCATCGAGTCGTCAATTAATTATCAGTCTCCCGGAAAAGCCGCAGAAGTGACAGCACTGGAAAACAAAACAAAACAACTGCCAGCAACACCGTCCATTTCACGATCACTTCACTTCCACACAGTTTAAGTTCTTTCAATCAAGCAGCGCATTCTCTTCCTTTAAGGGCAGCCGACTGAAACTGTTAGGCACACCGTTAAGTTAAAATCACTGGTACTCACAGCGTGACCGGATAGCAACTCTGCTATCCAGTCCAATGTAATCACGGGGAGAAGGACCACGTCAGTGTTCACTCTCGTCTCCACAGCACTTGCAGGCAGTAGGCACTCACAGCTCGTCACCAACTCGTCTCACGCTGCTGATCCGAACGGCGCTCCACGACAAATGATTCCTCCGCTTGTGTTCTCCTTCAGAGTACTGCACACTCACTTGGCCATAAGCCGTCTCACTGCATCTGAATCACTCACTGCCTGATGCCAATGCATGCGCGAGCGATACATTTCCTTCGGTTCACCCTCTCGTAGGCCGCTTCTCGTTATGCTCGCACACTGCTGCCACCTGCTGTTCCAGTCACAGCTGTCCTTTTATAAAAGGATATTCACTGCCCAAACCCAATCATGTTCGTCACTCAGTTTAAATAGTTTAAATAGAGGCGTGGCTTGGAAATACTACTTACAAAAGAAACAAAAGCCCCACAGCAATCCACACAAAGAAACACAGCAATTCACACAAATAAAGACAGCAATTCAATGTGAACACATACAAAAACAATGTGCAACACTCATAATTTGTCCCTTACAACACAAACCAGGAAATTACTTTTCATTGGATCATCTCTACGCATTCCCCAATGAAGGGTGACAAATAACTCACTGCAACTGAATGAAAATGAAACCGAAGTGCCTCTTCTGGGTCCTGCTGCTACCAACAACTCCATAAAACACTGTTAGGCTCCTTAAAGGGGTCATAGAATGACATTTTTGTGCAAGTTAATATGATTCTTTAGTGTCTAAATGAAAAGTTTGTAATATACTTTAATTAAAAATTCTCATTAGTATTGTAAGAAAACACTCAATTTACCTGGTCAAAACCAGCTCAGTTTTTAGCAAGTCATTTCAGTGTATGTGACTTTAAATGATAATGAGCTTTGCTCACCCCGCCCCCTCTGCTCTGTGGGGCGTTTGGTTCGACCCGACACAACACCACAACACACGTGGAGTGTTGCCTTGACAACATTTGAGGGTATATTTTCGAGAAATAATGGCAACGGGAGTCTCTGAGGACACATCTGAGCAACCTTATCATTTTGAACCGGAGTCGGACCAGGAACAGATGACGAACCCATCGAAGTTCGAACAGGACGTTTCTGAATGGTTGGTTAACGTCATGTCACTTTGATCTATCTTTGTACTGGCAGAGTAGCGTAGTTGCTATGTGTTTACTGATGTGTTAGTTCATTGACAGATTGATGTTATGTTATAAGATTTTTTTTTTACATTACTTCTTAATCAGTAACAGACACCGTTATAAACCATGTACAAAAGTAAGCTTAGTGTAGTGTTACCACGTTAACTTTATCACCCGAGTACACAGTTTGTAATAACAAACATAACGCGATGTTCATTATAAACGTGGGATTATGAATTATATTGAGAACGTCATAAACAGAAAGCATGCCGTAATGTAACTTACCCTGTAAACTTTAGCCTCATTCATCGTGAAGCGTGCAAGCGATTTGCAAAGATTAATATAAAGGTTAATAAAACGTTACACTCACATCTTCGATCTTCCTGAGGTGCAGCAGGAACACGATCCTTTTTTCAAGAGCAGCTTATTAGCAAAACCTGCTTTATACTGACGCTCGTTTATAAAGCAGTCTGCTGAGAAATGATTGCGCAAACATTGACGTTGATCGGGGGGAATATTCCCTTCTAAAACAAAACTCAGCACTGCAGCCACTGGGTCTTCAGCAGTTCGGATTTAGGAACATCAAAATGACTGCTGTGTTCGTTATTACACCCAACAACACAACACCACAATCGCTTAGACGCCATTCTGCTCCAGAGTATCAACAATGGCGGACTGATGACAGCTCGCTCAGGGCGGGTCTGTGTTGAAACGCTGCTGTCAATCAACAATCGTAGGGGGGGCGTACACCGTGTAACGTCACACGGTCGGACGGCTCGATTTGAGACAGGGGAAAATATATAAGGAGATTAAAAAAAAACACTGGATGTTTTTTTATCAATATAGGATGGTTGTGTACAGGCACTGCCAACACACATTTCTGTATAATCAACTTGTAAAAGTGCATGTACCATTCTATGACCCCTTTAAGTAACAACCTACACAATCGTGCAAAAAATCTTGCTGTCCATTTTTACCCTCTTCTCCAATTTGACAAGCATGTAAAGAGTAGCTTTTTCAACTCTGATCTATAGCAAAAGTGAAACATTTTCTTTCTAGTAAAGACCATGAAATTGTGATTCATGCACTAGTTTCCTCTCAATTGGATTACTGTAACTGTACGTTGGCCTACCTCAATCTGCACTGTCTTCAGTTCAGCAGCCAAAGGGTTCATATCTCCCCTGTCCTTGCCTCTTTGCATTGGCTACCAATACAATTTAGAGTCGACTTTAAGACCCTTCTTTTCGCATACAAGGCACTGCACAATTCGGCCCCATATTGTATTTGTGATCTTATCAGGCCATACACAGCCTCTAGGTCACTAAGGTCTTGTGATCAGTTACTTTTATCTGTCCCTCGTTCTCATTGTAAAACAAAAGTTGATAGAGATTTCTCTGTAGTTGCCCCAAAGCTCTGGAACAGTCTACCTTTGAACATCAGGACCTCTCCATCACTGGAGGCTTTTAAATCCAGTTTAAAGACTTGTGTTTCCTCTCTAGCGTTTGAGTGATACTATGTATGTATTTTAAATTAAAATAAATTTTAACTGGTGTTCAACATTATGTATGTGTACATTTTGATAGTTGATTTTATTCTCCATTTCTATTTGTATTGTTTTATTTTTATTGCATTGTAAAGCACTTTGGATCAACTACGGTTGTGTTATACCCCCTTATAATGAAGTGAATCATCCCTTCCTCAATCTCTCTGTACCAAATAAAACACAGCTTTGGTGAATTGGTGAGTCATTATAGATGTCGTGTAGAGCTGGATGTGGTTAAAGAGACAGAAGGGGAAGGAAATGGTCAATTCAGTTGCTGACACACTGTTCACTCAGTACGGAAGAGAATGAGCGTAACGTCTGTCACACAGAATTTGGTGTTTTATTTAAGCGAAACACTTCATCATGTGGGATGTCCTGCTGCTCTTTTCCAGCATCTGTACAGGTGAGTTTGAGACTCTGAGCTCTTTTACACTGAGTTTGACATGTTCTCTTGTTTTTCCTCTGTTATCACATGATCATCAGACTCATATGGATGATATCTGTAAGTTATTCTGGTCTGCTTATGACTCTTGCTCACACAGAACAGCTCTATATAATGATATTTGTGTTTTCAGCAGTCTCAGCTGTTGTTGTTGGTGATCCAGAGACAGTTATAGGACACAGAGGAGAGAGAGTTGACATCAGATGCTCATATGAATCTGGATATGAATCAAATTCAAAGTATTTTTGTAAAGGGCATTGTTTGTCAAATAAAAACATCATGGTTAAATCAGGATCTCCAGCTAAAGACGAGAGATTCTCTCTGACTGACGACACGACGGCCAGAGTTTTCACCGTCACCATCACTGATCTGAGAACAGAGGATGAAGGCAAATACTGGTGTGCTGTGGAGAGGACTTATAAGACTGATGGGGCTATAACTGATGTCTATTCAAAGATTTTGTTGAAGGTTAAACAGGGTGAGTCGTTCATTTTGATATCTGTAATTATGTCCCTTAGAGTGAATGATCAATTCATTATTTGATATTTCCTGTGACCCTTCAGAAAACAAGACCAGTGAGTTTTCAACCATCAGCCCTTCTTCAAAAACACTGTCGTCTTTCAGTACAACAGAACTGAATCCACAGTCAGGTCAGTTCTGTCTGTCGCTCTATGACTCTTATTTATTAAATATTGTGCATCTAAATGTGCTTGAATACATTTATATATGAGATTAAAGCTCTGTGTTGAACACTGAAGTCCTCAGATGTTTGCTCCCTGTTATTAAAACTGTACAAGTAGTTTGGGATAAGAAAGTGTCTTTAGAATGAACATTAAAATGTAAGTAATCAGTGTTATGAATAAAAAAGACAGCTTCTGTTCATATTCACATGATGTGAATAGTTTGTGTGTGTGACTTTAGAGCCGTGTTTATGTGTGTTCATGTTCTGACTGCATGAGCGGCACATTCACACGTCACTGGTGTTTCTCTCCATCAGTGACTCATCAAATAGAAACTGAACCAACAACAAGAACAACAACAGTAGTTGAACTCTATCAGCCAAACACTAGTAAGCACACAAACTACACTACCCATAATGCAATGGCCCCAGCTTTGATCACGTAGCATAAGCTCATTCTGGAGAAAGGAAATTGGTGTGGTTAACTTGCTTTGACATCAACCATAAAGAGAAGCGTTTCCTTCTGAAGAGTTGAGGTTTACCGTTGCGGTTTCACTTCAGTTACACAATATAATTACAATATAAGCTATTACAATACGCTATAGTACTATAATAAAAATGATTTGTAACAATGATAAGAATGTTATTGTTCATTTGACAGTATAATCAGAATCAGCAGTGTATTTTATGCAATATAATGTTGGTACAGACCTGGCTTCTGTTGCTGGTGGTCTGGGTTTGGTTCTGCTGGTTCTGACTCTGTGTCCTGGAACGTTCCTCATCCTGAAAAAGAGGAAGAGGAAAAGTGGGACAGGTACAGTTTGTGACCAGTGTTGTTGTTGTTATTATTATTATTATTAAGTTCTGTTTTAGAGTGGGAATTGATTTGGTATTTCTCTGTTTTCATTCAGCTTTATTTCAGCAAAGTGTGCATCAAAATACAGAGGTGTGTGTTCAATTATTGTTTACTGATTTTAGGATTATTTATATCAACTATTAAATTATTGATGTATTTGTTGTTTTTCAGACTGACTGCATGTATGAAGAGATTCCAAACACAGACGCCGCCGCGGTAACGTCTTCATCCAATCAGACGCCTGCATCTTCATCCAATCAGACGCCTGTATCTTCGTCCAATCAGACGCCTGCATCACACCTCAACACCCGCCCAAAAGTCTCTATTGTTTACGCCACAGTAACCAATCAGCAGCCGAATTCAAACCCTGGTCACACCCACTTAACCAATCAGGTGACAGATACAGACTGTGATTATTATGCCAATATAAAGTCGCCTGAAGCAACAGAGGACAGCAGGACAGAACTGATCTACACAACAGCAACACATCCACAAAACATCGCAACAGACGAGGGTCCGATATATTCAGTGATCAATGAGAATATGGTAAAATAAAATTATTCAATATTTTTACACTTTTCTGTACAAAACAGTTTTATAAGGTTTACAGTCAGGTAGGGCTTACTAAGAAGATAAGCTAAAAATATTTTTAAAAAAATTGTGTGAATTAATGTTTTTTTTGTTTTGTTTTGTAATTAGTGCACCAGGGGCCGTGTTCGCAAAACATCTTAAAGCTAAAAGTAGCTCCTAACTTGCAGATTTAGGAGAAACTCAAAAAAAAATATGGGTTTGTCAGTCCTAATTTTAGGACTCTAAGAGTATTTCACAAAGCATGTTAGTGCTAAAACCAGCTCTTAAATCTGTGAAATGTTAGGATTATCCCAAGCGATTCAAAGTTTACTTGAGGATGTCAGTGGCTCAGTTTGATTCTTCGCTAGTTGTTGTCATACAGTGCTTTGTGCTGTGAGATGAAGTGGATTAACTAGTCAGACGCCAGTCCCGATTTTGGCATTTGCTTGTACAGTGGCTCTGAATGGACAAAACGCTTGCTACAAATGCGAAAAAGGCAGTGTGTAAACAGAACTTGTTTGACACAACGTGAGGTTGTATTGAGGTTATTTCTGATTTGGCTTCTAACTGTTTAATTATGTAATTGGCATGATATACTTTTACCTGATAAATACAATTATTTATTCTGGATTCTTCTGAAATCATTATGAGTGGAGTATGTTATTTCCGCAAATCTGCATCAGGATAGGTCAAACTAAAGGCCCAATGAAAGGAGCATACGGCACATCATGTGGGATTTTTTTATTTCTGAATATCACTGACCAGGGCGTGCAATATTGGGTCCATAATGAACAAATAATTGAAAGTATGGGATACCCTGTATAATCAAATATCAAAATTAATACATTAAATATAAAAAAGTCAAGGGTCAAGAGCCCAACTAAAGCACCATTGTGATTTTTCTCCTTTGGTGATTCTGCTTGTTATCAAAAGGTGTTCATCACTAATGGCCAGTCATCATTCAGTTAATCAGTTAATTATCTCATTACTTTAACACTGCTTCAGTGTTACTTTAACACTCTTATTTAAACACTCTATTCCTTTAACACTCTTGAGTGTGGTCTCACATATACTCCCAGGATATTTAATTTAACACAGGAGTTTTTGCTGTGTATATTTTTCAAAATTTATGATTAGCTGTAGAGATTTTAAGTAAGTCTAACTAATTACGTTTTACTGTACTGTTGATCTGTTGCTCAGGTCTGCTGGCGTCCTCCATTAGTGTTTAATCCAGTGATTTATGAACGGGTGAGTCTGATTTTTTATTTTTCAGTTTCCTGCATGAACAGATTTCTTGAAACACAATCTGAGCAGTATTTATTGCTCGACTCTGATGATGCTGAAACAGGATTTTCAGTACTTTGTATTTTGAATCTCCTGCAGCTGGTTTATGAATGATCATATTCATGTGTTAAACCATGTGAGCCTGAAAAACAGATTTCTCCTCTTATTGAGATTTGTGAGGGGTCTGTTAACTAACCAACTGAGGACAAGGACACAGAAACAACTGGTTTACAGCTGTGTTTCCTCAACCAACACCACAACACAAATGAGATCCTTTCAATATAATATAGTATAACATAATATAATATATATTTATAAGCATATTAAGAACCATATAAATGTAATAATTGCATTAATTTCTGAAGCTGAATCTTCATGTGATACTTATATTTGCAGTTTAATAGACTAATTTAACTATGTTTTTTTCTGGATTGCAAGTGAAGCATATATCATTATTAGGGGTCAAAGCACAAAGTGGGCGCTACAGCTGGCAAAAGTACGAAATGGCTCATAACTCCTAAAGCGTTAGGCGTGGGCTCAAGTGTCTTATATCGTTGGAATCGGATTGGCTCGTCACAATGGGAAAAATGTTGGGTATTTTGGCTTTTTCCAAAAACCTACTTTTGCGAACTAGTCCTAGGTTTTTGGCCTGACCAGAACCAGACCAGCGCAGCAAGATTCTCTGGAGTCTGAATGTCAAATTTTTTTTTTAAAAAAGTGTAATTTTGGGTTCACGGTCCCTAAGGGCCCCCAAATGTTCGTTAACTTAATTAGCCATAACTCGTCCACGGAAACAAGATATTTTCACCAAACTCAGCACGCTTATGTAAGAGCTCATTCTGTGGATGCGTGATAAAGGACGCAGCGGCTGGCCACTTGGTGGCGCTACAACAGTTAAAAAGGTGTCAAAATGATGTATTTATATGGAAAATCCAATCATATGGCTGAAAGCGTCCCTCTTCCTGCCTGATTTGCATACAACTTCACCAAATCGGGTGTGCACATGCATCACATGATCCTAAAGAAGCTTGCAAACTTTTATGGACTTTGGGCCATTAATGGGGGTTTAACTCTTATAAAGGTGAAAAAATGCTCTATATTGTCCTATGCAAAATGACAATTAAATGACTGAAAAATGGTCTGCTCTGGGCAAAACTTCACCAAATTAGCTGAGCATGTGCGCTATATTATTCTAAAGAAGCGTGCGGAGATTGAGCCACCAGGATAGGTATTACAGTTTAAAAGGTTAAAAGAAAACCACCACATTTCCATGATAAATGAGCTGAAAATGCAAAAATCAACCTTTTTACGCGCCGATGTACATGTCAAAACGCTTGATAATGTTTTTGTAACCAACAGCTAAAAAGTCAAGTTCTCAGACACTATAGTTTATTTTTTATAGGCTTTTAGGCCCTTTTTATGCCCTTCTTATTAGGGGTTCAAGCCCAAAGGACTGAAACCCTATTGTAATTGCTAAATTTCCCTTAAAGGGGTGGTAAACCACGATTTCACTATTCTAACTTTAGCTAGCGTGTAATGTTGCTGCTTGAGCATAAACAACATCTGCAAAGTTACAACGTTCAAAGTTTAAAGCAAAGGGAGATATTTGCTTTTAAAGAAATCAGTTTCTAAGGACTACAGCAAACGGCCAGTAGGCGACTACACACATTCCTCCAGGGCTTGCTGACATCACCAGGCTCAATATTTACATAAACCCCTCCTCCGAGAATATTAAATAAGGGAGGGTGAGGCCATCTTGTATCGCGGCGCTGTTGTGGTATAAGTTAGTTAGGCTGGAGTGTTGTTGCCGCGATAACGAGGAAACGCTGTTACTTCCATCCGGATTGCAGGTCTGGGGTACTTGCTCTGTTCAGCCTTCCTTGGGACGGGGGTGCGTTGCAGAGCGTTTAACACACAGCATGTTATATGCACGTGTGTTTGAGTCAGCGGGGAATCAGGCGCGCAGGGCTCCTGCAGCACATAGGAAAACATCCACCGTCTTCGCGATTTCAATGCCGGATTTGCACAACGTCAGCTGCGTGAAAAAAACACTGCCGGTGCGTGGATGCACGACGCGCGCGCTGCACATTTCACGGAGGACAACACAAACTTCCACAAACTTCGCGAGTTCAATACAGGATATGCACAACGGCTTGTCCTGAAAGCTGGATTTACAAACAGAAGCTGTTTACGGGCCACAACCTGTAAGTCTGATTTATTTTTCATCGATGTGTTTTCCTGTAATAGGTTGTAGCAAGGAAGTAAACAGATGACAACACTGTTCTGCAAACCAGTCTGTTAAATGCTCATTCATACTTAACGTTATCCGACGAACACCTAACGTTACAAACACTAACGTTAAAATCTCAACAGCGAACCTGACATTAGTGTAAATTATTCTTTGATTAGAGCTTTTATGTATTGTTTATCTTCAGGCTTGCTAAACATGTTTCTGTGTGTGATTTGGCTACTATAGCAAAGCCAGTGCTTAGTGTTCGTTTTGGGTTAGTTCTTGCGACAGATATTTGGCTATAATCGTTCTAAAAATACAAAAGTTAAAGTGCCATTCAGTAGCGATCATTATAGATCCGCAGTCTTTACACTTGACGACTGAACAGGTTCTGCTCGATCATCTTCACTCAAATGTTCTCATATGGTTTTATTGACGCCGACCAAAGCACAGCCTCCAGGTATGGGGCGTGACGTTTCCCCGTGCACTGCGGTTAGCGAATCACAACACACTGGGCCAGCTAACCAATCAGAGCCCACTGCGTATTTTTGAGGGACTGGCTTCATACAACCCGGAAAGCATCAGACCGTTTTACAAGGAGGGACAGAGCAGTGTAGAATAAAGGTCAAATATATGAAAAATAAGGCAATTTTTTTTTAAACGAAGCATGAACACATGTCACAGTGCACCCCACAAACACAGTCAAGCCTTCAAAAGAATGTGTTTTACCACCCCTTTAATGCATCATTCTCCATCTAAAACTGATCAGGCAGACCAAACCGTAAGTCGTTGAGACTTGAAACTTTCAGGGCTGGGAGTACTCACAATGACTTCCAGCGTCACCGAGGCACACCCCGATCGGCCTGACGGGGGCGCTACAGCGGGCAAAAGTACGAAATGGCTTATAACTTCTGAGCCGTTAGGCATGGCTCAAGTGTCTTTTATTGTTGGAATCCTTGGCTCAACTCGGATTGGCGTTCGGTACGGCATTAATCGGTTTTGCATTTAATTAATAATTTTTCTACACATTCTATCATTTGCCTCCATCACAATATACTGAACAACGCGACATACATTCACATCACACTTTAGTGGTAGAGTTATACTCACGGAACACTATAATTATTCACAATCACGAAAGTTCATTATTTGCATGCGTTTTAAAGCCTTGCCGGTTAAACATTTCATTCGTGTGCTTATGTACGGTTTTATGTACGGTTTTAACATGCGCTTTTCCGAGCGCGCACACTAAGCTCTTGTCAAACACGTGATTATAGTCTTACTGCGCTAATACTGTCACACACAAGGTTAACATAAACACAGTCGGTTATGTCTAAAGTGAAAGTAAAATCGGCGTGTGTCTGTATATTAGATGCATGCAGGTCTTAAATTGACAGCAGCGTAGCCTAGTGAAAACGCTGTCCTTAAAGAGACAGTTCACCTCTAAAAATGATGTCATTATTTACTCACTCTGTTTTTCCAAACCTGTATTCATTTCTTCTGTTGAACCCAGACAGTTGAATACCAGACAGTTGATGGTACCCATTAACTTCCATATTATTATTTCCTACAATGGGGACCAGCAACTGTGTGGTTTCCAACATTCTTCAAAATATATGTTATGTTCAACAGAAGAAAGGACTTTATTCGGTGTAAATCAACTTGAGAGCGAGTAATCGATGACAGAATTTTCATTTTTGAGTGAACTATCCCTTTAATGGTTAATAAAACAACAAAAGACAAAGAGAAAATCACTCACTGCTCTTGACTGAAAAACTTGAATACAGTAGCTTTAATAAGAATGAATGTATATTTTATAGAGTATTGCAATAAAAAATAGTATTTTTTCTCCTTACCCTCTTGCTGTTCCTGTGGCCTAATAGTCGAGTCCCAAAATAGATAAATAGCCCTGGATAAGATGCTGTAGGCATTTTTGAGGAAAAGTACTTGTGTGTTGTTTCTATATGATTTTTAGGTGCTGAATCCATTTCAGCCATATAACTAGTTGTAAACATCACTGTTTTGGCATAAACAATAAAAACAAAATGGCTGCCAAAAAAAAAAAAAAAGTTTTTATGCATTTATTGCAGTTTAAACATTAGAACTAAACTGTGCATTCTCAGAATATTTAACCATGTAACAATAAAAAAACAACATTAACGTGAAAGGGACAATTTATAATGTTTAAATGGCTGCTGGAACTCTGACATTTCAACAAAATCAAGCAACAATACTGTGATCACAGATATTCCAAAAGTTATTTGTTCATACAAGTATCATTGGACTTTCTGCATTTACAAGATGCAGTGCATGGATTAGGCTTGCAGCCGCATCGGCTGTCTTGCACCCAGTGGTGCAGGCACAGGTGATTAACTCCTCACAGGCATCTGGAACTGGGAGAAGTGACATGAGTTGAGGAATAAGGGAATTCCCCTCTGTCTTCCATCCCATGGTTTCAGGGGGGGCAGAACTGACTGTTGCAGGTGGGCCTGCCGCCAGACCAAAGCCTGGAAGTGAGAGCGCTGAATGTGGAAGTAGAGAGCGTCTCTGGTTGGGGGCAGTCTTTCTATTGTCATGCCCTTGACAAACATGCTTGCTCGAACTTCATTGATGTTATCAGCATCCTTTACACCATAGAGTTTGCAGAAAAACTGTTCTGCATTCTGAATGGTGTGGTCACTCACTTCAGGACCCTCGCCAAGCCCCGTTAGTAGATGTGAATACTCTGAAAACTTCCCAGCATGTCTTCTTTGAATGTCCTGCAATGTATGAATTTGAGTCACTCCCAGTGAGAGCATGGAAACCAGGAAGTAGCTCGAGGACCTGTGGCTCCATCTGCAGTTGTTCCACTACAGCATGAACTGGGATGTACTTTCTCTCCTTTGCTGTACTTGTCTTCATCCAGATCTTTTGGCATGGCATCATGTGGAAGTGGGCAATCAGCAGTAAGATGTCGGTGTCTCTTGCAGAAACAACAATTTTTGATGCTTTGCTTCTGATGCAGTGAAGGATAATTCTTGTGTCTGCTTCTTCATGTTTAGCTTCCAAACTGTCAGTGTTAAGGGTTGTATTAGATGCTTCAACCCTCCCTTCATCGCTGAAGCCACCTGCAGCAACTATAATCTTGGTGTCTGGTGCTCTCACAATCAGCTGTTGTGATAGAAATCGAGCAAGGTCTGCCTTGTTGTCCTTGTGAGCGATAAAGTTCTCCCATTTTGTGGGAAGAGGTAAATCTCTGCCCTCAACTAGTCTTCTGATTGCCACCAAGCCTCTTCCACGCCTTTTACGTGTTCCTCTCTTGATTGAGTGTGTGTGGTAGCGATTAAACAGAACATCAATTCGCTGGTCTCACAGAATTCCGTGAAATGAACACGGGTCCATTAACTCAAAATCCGTGTCAGTTTCACGGAATCGCCGAAAATTCCGTGATGGGTCCACGGAAGTGATTCCTATGCAAGTCAATGACAGTAAAAAAGTAGACATGATTTTATGAATATTTATAGGCTACTTTTATATTTTGGAGCAACTAACTCCACTACTACCCTAAACCTACCCACTCTCAACAATATAAAACTCTTAACAGGCAAATACAAGTACAGCCACAGGTATTTATTGCAAAAACTGACCAAAACTGTATAAAAGTATTAACTCATGTTGCATTCCAAGTCTTCTGAAGTCATACGATATCTTCATATAAAAGAACAGAGTTGATCTTAATGTTTTAATCGCTAAAATGATGATCCCGCCGCTCCGTGAACACACTCATTCATATCTCATTCAAATAATACACACTACTCTTTAGCGTGACGCAATCTGTCACTAGACACACGAGAGCCAATGGCATTTTACAATCAAAGCCGACGTAATGACGCGATTGGTCACGAGACATACGACAGCCAATGCTGTCAAAGCTGACGTAACGTTTCTTCCGGCGGTAAAATTTTAAATGTATTTTTGATATTTGGCGGATGGACTCGACGCTGCTGATTGCTTTTGGGGATTTTCTTCACACAAATTAATCGTTTGGCCTCGGAACACTTGGAATATGTGTACTTTTTGAATAAATTGTACCTGCATTCGTATCTGCCTGTTATATCCTGTTTTTTTAACAAATGAGTAGGTAGGTTGGGTAGGTTTAGGGAAGGGATTGGGTTACGTGTTCAAAACGTGTCTAAATACTGTAAAAAAATGAAAATATTTGTAAATAAAATTATGCTGGCTGATTAAATCGAGAATCACACTCCATGTCATAATGGCAAAAATCATAGTTTCATGATGATAACCAACATGCCCAACGCGTCTACTGTCATTGACTTACATAGGCATCACTTCCGAATTTTTGGCGATTCCGTGACACTGCCACGGATTTTGAATTAAGGAGCCCGTGTTCATTTCACGGAATTCTGTGAGATCAAGTTGATTCGCTGGAACTGTGCTCCACTTCGGAGAACAGTTTCCACAAAGATGTCTGCCAGGTCTCCAAAAGTCTTTGCTTCTTGTGGCTTCCCAATAGCAATGACCAAAGCTTGACCATCAACGATAAGCATTGATTCGTCTTGTAGGTCTGTGGCACCAAGGTGGTTGGGACATGGAATGTCAACAGTCAAGACCTTAACAAGTATCGCCTTTGAACCTGAACGAAGCTGCCCATTATCTTCTGCCAAGGACAGAGGTACAATGAAATATTCATGCATCATAATGCTTTTGAGGTTGACTGGGCGTCCTGCCTCATATGCAGCAATGAGGCGCTGTAGAATGTTTCTGTCTGCCTTGACAGTTTTTGCCTTCCCAGTGATTGGGTCTGACTGTTGAACTTCAAACAGGGAAGCAAAAGTCAAATACTTGTTCTTGTTCAGTTTGTCCCTGAAAGTGACTCTTCTCCCCTCAGATGGCAACAGCCTCTCCTCTACAAATGTATCCAGTTGACTTTGCCCTTTCTGTGAGATGGGTTCGGGATCGGAAGTTGAAAGACAGAGCCCATCTGCCAAGAGCTGAAGATGTCTTTGTGATACCAACAATTCCTCCTCCCTTTTTTCCAATACAGCCTAGCCACTCCTGACTATGATCGGGATCCACTTGGTTGAAGCGATGTAAAGAGCGCTTGACTACAAAGTTTCCAGCCTCAAACTCCTTCTTCACAGTCTGTGGAAGTTGGTGCATCTCGTTCAGGTAGATGGTCCCCCACCAAGCATAGTTGATGTGGTTATACCGCATGAAATAGGGCAACATTTGCTGGAATGCACAAAGGTGCAGGTCCAGTGGTGGTTCTAGGGGGAGGCCAGAGCCACCGTGTCAACAAGCTTGGCCCCCCTAAATTTGGAATCATATCGCACCAAACAATTTTCTGAAACTGGTTGCAATGTGCAGTTTTTGCTGTGGCGGTATGTGATGAAAAGAGTACTTTATTGTGTCATAACCAATAACCAATGCAGAGAAGCAATGAGGAGGATGAGGCATCATCTTGACAGATGAGACATTCTTCTAAATTTGGGGACTGGTGAATCCGCTTGAGACTGCAAACAGCTTCCATGATCAGGCGAATCAGAAATGCAAACTGGAAGAAATTATACGTCTTATTTATAATGCTAAAGAGACTTCACTGACATATCCAAACGCTGTTGTCCCTGTTTTGGTGGCACTGCATCAAATTTGTTACAAAAAGGGCTAGGCATTTGATCCCTGCATAATGCTCATGGCACTATTTAACTTGAAGTACAACCAAAAACACTGTTGTTGTTTTTTTATGCAGTGGTCAATTGAGATTTTGTGTTATTTTGCTTCCTTAACTTGTATTCCTTCAGATCAGTGTAAAGAAAATACACAACAATACATAGCACAACTGTTAATTTCATTACACTTTGTCTGTTCGAGTCTGTGGATTTCAATTCCGATTTAAAAGTTTAGATTATGCAAATTAGCACATATTTAAACAGATAATGCCTCATTTGCATATGTAAACATGACATTTCAGAAAACTTGTAATACAACATTTTTTGGTCTCTATGTAAGTGACAAACTAGAAAAGTTGTATGGTGATATATATAACCTAAAAATGTTACCCTATCCACCTGTAGTGTTTCGGCTGTGAATAATGCACCTATTGTTTCGATTACAATTACAAGAAAATGGGACCCTTATTTCAATGTTATACGGTGGATCTTTATTCAGGAGACATTGAACTTTCTAAAAATGTGGTATAACAACTTTTCCTCAAAAATGCCTTCCGGGTTACACAATCTTGAAGATTCGGACCTGACTATAAAAATAGAATAGTAAAAAACTGATGTGACAAGCCATCAGAACCGAACCGAAAACCATGGTTAAAAACGAGGTATGTATTGAACCGTGGACTAACTGTATTGTTGCATCCCTAGTAACTAAGGTACTTTTTTGTGATTAATTGTGTTTTTGTGATGTGTGTAATTTGTATTGTGTATACGTGCCTTTAAATGTTGAATTTGTGATCAACCATAAATGAAAAATACTGTACAAATATAGTAAAATCTACATTTATTTATTTATTTCCAAAGTGTTCTTTACTGTTATCAGTATTATATAGAGTGTATAATATTACTAACCAGAAAAGTTAACAACAAGTAAAAAAAAACGCCGCGATTGTCACCGTGAAGAAGTTCAGGTGCAAAAGGCAGTAGCTTTGCCAAGATAATGCATAAAACACTACACAGCTCCTTTTTGGTGATTATTGATGTCTGAGCTGGAGATAAACATGTTTAGTGGACAATGAAGAATTACAGGTTTGCTATAATCAATAATACTAAATGATCATGTATGAAATGATTAGATTCTGGATGACATCAGTGAAATATGAAATATGATGATAATATCTTTATCGTCAAGTAAGACAATATCATCTGATCACATTTTCTCTTGCAGTTCTTGCCATAACACACACAGTTACAGCAGCCAGAGAAAAACTAATGTTAAAAAGTCAAGAGTCAAACTACCCAACTAAAATAAAATTGAAATTGACTTCAAACTAACAATTTTTTTCAATAAAATGTCAACATCTAAACCTCTGTTAATTCTCAATAAGAGCTTCTGTAGACGTCTGACAGAAATACAGTCAGTCTGGTTAGTAATGTGTGAAGCTGGTAATGCTGTTTGGGGAGTTGTTTAATCCTCCTCTGCTCATACATTTCACCCTTTTTTTACAGTGCGGTGCTTATTCCAACCAAAATTGTGTCTGACGTTGGAGCTTGACGTCAAACAAACGTTGGGTTTAGACGCCAACTCGACTTTCATTTTCAATCAAAATAAGACGTCTGACTGACGTTGGATTAGTTGTAGTCATCATCACCTGTAGAGGGTGCAGTCTGAAACTGAGACTAGTTACAAAACCTAAAATATACACATTGTGACCTTATCTTAGTCTTGATTTTGATTTAAACATTTTTTAAATATATTATGAAACTAAGTAGCCTACTGTTTTGATCAGTATGCGAAGCATGTGCTGTTTGTTAGACTAAATGTGCTTTTTTAAGATGTCCCGTGGTGGATGTGGTAAGAGAGACAGACGGGGAAGGAAATTGTCAATTCAGTTGCTGACACACATTGTTCACTCAGTACGGAAGAGAACGAGCGTAACGTCTGTCACACAGAATTTGGTGTTTTATTTAAGCGAAACACTTCATCATGTGGGACGTCCTGCTGCTCTTTTCCAGCATCTGTACAGGTGAGTTTGAGACTCTGAGCTCTTTTACACTGAGTTTGACATGTTCTCTTGTTTTTCCTCTGTTATCACATGATCATCAGACTCATATGGATGATATCTGTAAGTTATTCTGGTCTGCTTATGACTCTTGCTCACACAGAACAGCTCTATATAATGATATTTGTGTTTTCAGCTGTTGTTGTTGGTGCTCCAGAGACAGTTATAGGACTCAGAGGAGAGAGAGTTGACATCAGATGCTCATATGAATCTGGATATGAATCAAATTCAAAGTATTTTTGTAAAGGCAAGTGTTCAGTGTTAAATTAAATCATCATGGTTAAATCAGGATCTCCAGCTGAATACGAGAGATTCTCTCTGACTAACGACACGACGGCCAGAGTTTTCACCGTCACCATAACTGATCTGAGAACAGAGGATGAAGGCCTTTAATTCTGCCTTTATGTTTGCCTTTGCTTGATGTTTATTCAGAGATTGTGTTGCTGGTTAAACAGGGTAAGTGATTGTATTTATTAGAAGTGTAGCTGTAGTAGAAATTAATTACAGGCCAATTGGTCATCAAATAAAATAAGTTTACAATATTTCTTCAAAGCAGCTTCACAGTAATAAACAGGAAAACAATAGTTTCAGTGTTGCAAAGTTAATCAATTATACAATTACCTAATTTTCAGCTATTAGGCAGATCTACAGAAGACATTAGAACATATTAATGTTTATTTAATTTAAGTTGAATTCAGTGTCAGTGTTTTAGAAACACTCCCAGCAGGCACAGTATGTCAGTAAGACGTTGGACTCCAACGTCAGTCATACGTCATATTTTGGTTCAAAATGAAAGTCGTGTTGACGTATAAACCCAATGTTTGTTTGACATCAACGTCAGACATGGGGTAATGTTTATTCCAACAAAAATTCAACTCCTTCCCAACGTTGGAGCTTGACGTCAAACAAATGTTGGATTTAGACGTCAAACCAATTTTCATTTTCAACCAAAACCCAACCTCTGACTGACTACATCCTGTGCCTGCTGGGATCCGCGCTTGGATCCGCACCAAAACAATCGGCCAGATGGCAAACGAACTCTGGGACAGTTTGCTTGAGGTGTGAAAGCAATCCAACCAAACGGACTAACAAACCAAATGGTATTATAATTCATAATGGGAAATGTGCTATACAAAGCAGTTAGTGTCTGATTCTGTGAGTGAGCACATTAGTTATCACAGCTGAAAACCAAAAGAGCTCCTCTTCATCTTAAAATGTTGTGTAATTGCACTTCTCCATGCAAGAATGCTGTCCCGATGAAGCCTTGATTCCTGCTCTAGCTGCGTTAGTTATAATGCAGCTACATTTGTATAGTGTTTGCGTGTGTCTTGTTAACCTCTAGACGGCACTGGGAGATCCAGAGAGAGCGTGTTTGAATTTGCTGCAGTATTAATATTTACATTTACATTTATGCATTTGGCAGACGCTTTTATCCAAAGTGACTTACAGTGTCCTTATTACAGGGAAAATCCCCCTGGAGTAAAGTGCCTTGTTCAAGGACACACTGGTGGTGACCGCTGGGATCGAACCAGCAACCTTCTGCGTATCAGTTACATGGTTTAACCCATTGGACCACCATCTCAATATATATGAATGCATTATATAACTTAACAATGGAATAATGGCTACATTAGTATAGTATTTGCGTGTATCAATTAAAGCCACAAAAAGCTCTTGGTGCTAACTTGTCAATCATCTTGATGGATGATGCAGAGGAAACTCTGACCAATAAGAGGACAGTTGTACTTGCATGTGACTTGCGTGAACACATTTTGGTACAGTTTGAAAGGTTGCCTTGTGAAAACGAACCTAACCAAACCAAGAAGAAAATGCAAAAGTGTTAAAAAATAAGTTCCTGTATCTGAACAGACGATCTATAGGTGTGAAAACAACCTAAATTGTTTTTTTTTCCTGTTATTCATCAGATAAGACGCCACTGAGGTTTCAACCATCAGCCCCTTTTCAAACACATCATCATATTTGTCTGCTGCTCTTTATGACTCCTATTTCTTGAATATTTGCGTGTGTTGCATCTATATATCAGTGTAAAGGACATTACATTTGTTACAGGTCACGTCTCACATTTAGGGTCTGTCATCTACATTCCTGCAGATAAACCAGATGATCCAGTGATCTACTCCACTGCAGATAAACCAGATGATCTGATGATCTACTCCACTGCAGATAAACCAGATGATTTGATGATCTACTCCACTGCAGATAAACCAGATGATCCAAATGATCTACTCCACTGCAGATAAACCAGATGATCCAGAGATCTACTCCACTGCAGATAAACCAGGTGATCCAATGATCTACCCCACTGCAGATAAAACAGATGATCCAATGATCTACTCCACTGCAGATAAACCAGATGATCTGATGATCTACTCCACTGCAGATAAACCAGATGATTTGATGATCTACTCCACTGCAGATAAACCAGATGATCTGATGATCTACTCCACTGCAGATAAACCAGATGATCTGATGATCTACTCCACTGCAGATAAACCAGATGATCCAGTGATCTACTCCACTGCAGATAAACCAGATGATTTGATGATCTACTCCACTGCAGATAAACCAGATGATCCAGTGATCTACTCCACTGCAGATAAACCAGATGATCAAGTGATCTACTCCACTGCAGATTAACCAGATGATCTGATGGTCTACTCCACTGCAGATAAACCAGATGATCCAGTGATCTACTCCACTGCAGATTAACCAGATGATCCAGTGATCTATTCCACTGCAGATACGCCAGATGATCCAGTGATCTACTCCACTGCAGATAAACCAGATGATCCAATGATCTACTCCACTGCAGATAAACCAGATGATCTGATGGTCTACTCCACTGCAGATAAACCAGATGATCCAGTGATCTACTCCACTGCAGATTAACCAGATGATCCAGTGATCTACTCCACCCAGACTAACCAGATGATCCAGTGATCTACTCCACTGCATATAAACCAGATGATCCAATGATCTACTCCACTGCAGATAAACCAGATGATCTGATGGTCTACTCCACTGCATATAAACCAGATGATCCAGTGATCTACTCCACTGCAGATTAACCAGATGATCCAGTGATCTACTCCACTGCAGATAAGCCAGATGATCCAGTGATCTACTCCACTGCAGATAAACCTGATGATCCAGTGATCTACTCCACTGCAGATAAACCAGATGATCCAGTGATCTACTCCACTGCAGATTAACCAGATGATCCAGTGATCTACTCCACTGCAGATAAACCTGATGATCCAGTGATCTACTCCACTGCAGATTAACCAGATGATCCAGTGATCTACTCCACTGCAGATAAGCCAGATGCTCTGATGATCTACTCCACTGCAGATAAACCAGATGATTTGATGATCTACTCCACTGCAGATAAACCAGATGATCTGATGATCTACTCCACTGCAGATAAACCAGATGATCTGATGATCTACTCCACTGCAGATAAACCAGATGATCCAGTGATCTACTCCACTGCAGATAAACCAGATGATTTGATGATCTACTCCACTGCAGATAAACCAGATGATCCAGTGATCTACTCCACTGCAGATAAACCAGATGATCAAGTGATCTACTCCACTGCAGATTAACCAGATGATCCAGTGATCTATTCCACTGCAGATACGCCAGATGATCCAGTGATCTACTCCACTGCAGATAAACCAGATGATCCAGTGATCTACTCCACTGCAGATAAACCAGATGATCTGATGGTCTACTCCACTGCAGATAAACCAGATGATCCAATGATCTACTCCACTGCAGATAAACCAGATGATCTGATGGTCTACTCCACTGCAGATAAACCAGATGATCCAGTGATCTACTCCACTGCAGATAAACCAGATGATCCAGTGATCTACTCCACTGCAGATAAACCAGATGATCTGATGGTCTACTCCACTGCATATAAACCAGATGATCCAGTGATCTACTCCACTGCAGATTAACCAGATGATCCAGTGATCTACTCCACTGCAGATTAACCAGATGATCCAGTGATCTACTCCACTGCAGATAAGCCAGATGATCCAGTGATCTACTCCACTGCAGATAAACCTGATGATCCAGTGATCTACTCCACTGCAGATAAACCTGATGATCCAGTGATTTACTCCACTGCAGATTAACCAGATGATCCAGTGATCTACTCCACTGCAGATAAGCCAGATGCTCTGATGGTCTACTCCACTGCAGATAAACCAGATGATCTGATGGTCTACTTCACTGCATATAAACCTGATGATCCAGTGATCTACTCCACTGCAGATAAACCAGATGCTCTGATGGTCTACTCCACTGCAGATAAACCAGATGATCTGATGATCTACTCCACTTCAGATAAACCAGATGATCCAGTGATCTACTCCACTCCAGATAAACCAGATGATCTGATGGTCTGCTCCACTGCAGATAAACCAGATGACCCTTCTGAGAGGGAGTCAGGACGACTGGATCCCTGAATCCGGTTTGAGAGATAAGAGGTCAGTGGTCAGTTAGGGGTTAGTAACATGTTTGTGTGTGCATGAGTATGTGTGTGTGTTTGTTTGGTTTATATGAATATTGTATGATAATAAACATTTAAATAATCTTCCTCATCAGTATCATCTCCTCAGCAACCCAGATAGTATAGAAGAACTCGATGTTGCAACAGAAACTATTGACTCTCTCTTTTCCACTGCAGATAAACCAGATGATCCAGTGATCTACTCCACTGCAGATTAACCAGATGATCCAGTGATCTATTCCACTGCAGATACGCCAGATGATCCAGTGATCTACTCCACTGCAGATAAACCAGATGATCCAATGATCTACTCCACTGCAGATAAACCAGATGATCTGATGGTCTACTCCACTGCAGATAAACCAGATGATCCAGTGATCTACTCCACTGCAGATTAACCAGATGATCCAGTGATCTACTCCACCCAGACTAACCAGATGATCCAGTGATCTACTCCACTGCATATAAACCAGATGATCCAATGATCTACTCCACTGCAGATAAACCAGATGATCTGATGGTCTACTCCACTGCATATAAACCAGATGATCCAGTGATCTACTCCACTGCAGATTAACCAGATGATCCAGTGATCTACTCCACTGCAGATAAGCCAGATGATCCAGTGATCTACTCCACTGCAGATAAACCTGATGATCCAGTGATCTACTCCACTGCAGATAAACCAGATGATCCAGTGATCTACTCCACTGCAGATTAACCAGATGATCCAGTGATCTACTCCACTGCAGATAAGCCAGATGATCCAGTGATCTACTCCACTGCAGATAAACCTGATGATCCAGTGATCTACTCCACTGCAGATTAACCAGATGATCCAGTGATCTACTCCACTGCAGATAAGCCAGATGCTCTGATGATCTACTCCACTGCAGATAAACCAGATGATTTGATGATCTACTCCACTGCAGATAAACCAGATGATCTGATGATCTACTCCACTGCAGATAAACCAGATGATCTGATGATCTACTCCACTGCAGATAAACCAGATGATCCAGTGATCTACTCCACTGCAGATAAACCAGATGATTTGATGATCTACTCCACTGCAGATAAACCAGATGATCCAGTGATCTACTCCACTGCAGATAAACCAGATGATCAAGTGATCTACTCCACTGCAGATTAACCAGATGATCCAGTGATCTATTCCACTGCAGATACGCCAGATGATCCAGTGATCTACTCCACTGCAGATAAACCAGATGATCCAGTGATCTACTCCACTGCAGATAAACCAGATGATCTGATGGTCTACTCCACTGCAGATAAACCAGATGATCCAATGATCTACTCCACTGCAGATAAACCAGATGATCTGATGGTCTACTCCACTGCAGATAAACCAGATGATCCAGTGATCTACTCCACTGCAGATAAACCAGATGATCCAGTGATCTACTCCACTGCAGATAAACCAGATGATCTGATGGTCTACTCCACTGCATATAAACCAGATGATCCAGTGATCTACTCCACTGCAGATTAACCAGATGATCCAGTGATCTACTCCACTGCAGATTAACCAGATGATCCAGTGATCTACTCCACTGCAGATAAGCCAGATGATCCAGTGATCTACTCCACTGCAGATAAACCTGATGATCCAGTGATCTACTCCACTGCAGATAAACCTGATGATCCAGTGATTTACTCCACTGCAGATTAACCAGATGATCCAGTGATCTACTCCACTGCAGATAAGCCAGATGCTCTGATGGTCTACTCCACTGCAGATAAACCAGATGATCTGATGGTCTACTTCACTGCATATAAACCTGATGATCCAGTGATCTACTCCACTGCAGATAAACCAGATGCTCTGATGGTCTACTCCACTGCAGATAAACCAGATGATCTGATGATCTACTCCACTTCAGATAAACCAGATGATCCAGTGATCTACTCCACTCCAGATAAACCAGATGATCTGATGGTCTGCTCCACTGCAGATAAACCAGATGACCCTTCTGAGAGGGAGTCAGGACGACTGGATCCCTGAATCCGGTTTGAGAGATAAGAGGTCAGTGGTCAGTTAGGGGTTAGTAACATGTTTGTGTGTGCATGAGTATGTGTGTGTGTTTGTTTGGTTTATATGAATATTGTATGATAATAAACATTTAAATAATCTTCCTCATCAGTATCATCTCCTCAGCAACCCAGATAGTATAGAAGAACTCGATGTTGCAACAGAAACTATTGACTCTCTCTTTTCCAGTCCTTTAGACACAGTTGCTCCTCTGCGCTTAAAGAAGAGAAAATAGTCCAACGCCGTGGTACAATGAGCACACCCGGGCCCTTAAAACAGCAGCCAGAAAAATGGAGCGCAGCTGGAAGAAAACAAAACTAGAGGTATTTCGTAATTCGTGAAACACTGTCACTGTATGATAATTGAAATGAACTGATGACATCAGCGTTTTCTCCAGAATGGCTATACAGCTGAATAAAATTATGCTGCATTATTTTCCTGTTTAACACTGTAAAGCTGCTTTGAAACAATCTACATAAAAGCGCAATATAAATAAAGTTGACTTGACTTGACTTGAATTTATAAAGGAGGAGTTAGTTATAATTAGTAGTAGTTTGGGGTTGTTTAATTTTTGGGATTGGTTGAAACCATTTGTGATTGATATTTTTCAAAATAAAACCTTTTCTAATGCACATATCACTTGTTTTCCTTATTCCACCGATGTAGAAACCTTGGAGTTTTTGTACCCTCAAAACACATTGTTGCCCTGAGGCAACAAACCAATATATTTGCAAAAATAGTTTAGGAGGCAGCAAGCATGGCAATCGCGGCACACACAACGACTCAGCAAAAAGGTGCTTTTCAGAACAACGTGCGGGCCGCACTAACACTAAATTTTGATGTCAAGTAGGGGGCCACAAAATAATCCCGCGGGGAGACCCCTGCTTTAGAACATTATCATCAGGTGTTACCACAAATGGTCAATCATCACTTAATTAATCTCTTAATTATCTCATTCACTTTAACACTGATTCAGTGTTACTTTAACCCTCTGTAGAGTGGGACCATATGTGCTCTGAGCAGTGATGATTTAATTCTGGGGATTTTGCTGTGTAGGCAATGTGATAGTGATGACAGTGTAGAAGGAAGTGTTCTTCAATCTCCACCTCTCTCTGAATCTCACGTAGTCTCTTCTCTCGTGGCTGCCATCTCTGTCTGTGCCGTCCTCTATCTACAGCCAGCAGTGATCACTCAGTCTGTATTAGCTAGTGTCTTTCTTACTTTAAAAGCTTTTAAACAGCTCAGGTATTCTGCTGGTTTGTTATCTCTTCTTTTGCAATTGAGGCATCTTTCCAATAGGCAATGTAATTTTTTGTGTGTGATTTGTATGTTTTGGTTGGGCCAGATTATGCTGTCAGCAGCACCTCCTGTGCTGGTATGAGCTCGGCTCACTGCATTTCAGGTGCTTATAGAATTTCAGAGCTCTTTATTGGATACTGATTAATAGAGGGTATTGTCCTAATTCAGTTCACAAGTTGTTTGCTTTTAGGGTGCTTTTGCAAATTTTGCTTTTTTTATCCAGGTTTAAATTAGAATTGTTTGAAATATTGAATTGTATCATGTAGAAAACTCCCTTTTCTTTTCATTCACAGCAAGATTGAAGTTTCCTGTTGAACATATTTTTAGTTACAGATAGGTGTTGTCATGGGTGTGTGTTGGAGGATTTGGTTTCCTGCTCTGAAGGTGTATTTATTTATTTTATATTATTATAACTAATTATTAAAAATCCAACTTCCCCAACCCCTCAAAGGATTCTCCCCAAAGCTATAAACACAAACGCACTCTCTCTCTCTCTCTCTCTCTCTCTCTCTCTCTCTCTCTCTCTCTCTCTCTCTCTCTCTCTCTCTATCTCTCTCTCTCTCTCTCTCTCTCAGAGGAAGTGGGCATCTCTGTCACATTCAGCACTTCATGTTAAACATGTAACCAGGAAAGAAACACTCAAAGCTCATCTGAACACACATCGAGAGCTTCAGAAGAACTGAATCTACTGACAACAGAGAAGATCATTTAATAAGAGAGAAGAATGAAGATCATCTGGACTTTCACTCTGCTGATGATTCCTGGTAAGAATCTGAACTCAGAGTAAATCACTAACAACAGCATAGATTTGATGAGGAGAGTCTTTCACTTCAGTTCATGTTGTTCAATTGGTTTTTAAAAGCAATTTGAAAGTTCATCTCCATTAATATTAGTGTTTTTATGAAGATGCTGGTTTGTTGTAGGTGTCGTGAGCTTCAGTGTGATGGGATATTCAGGAGGCGGAGTCACAATCACATGCAGATATAACAAAATATATAAGACGAATGCAAAGAATTTTTGTAGACAAGTTCCCTTGTTCATATGCTTTGACCTCATCAAGACTAATGAGAAAAATAAATGGGTTGACTCTGGAAGATTCTCTCTGTATGACAACACAAGTTCAGCAGTCTTCACTTTGACCATCAGAGATCTGAGTCAAGAGGATTCTGACACGTACTACTGTGGGACTGATATCTTTATCGGTGAAGATTTATACATTGAAGTGAATCTGGAGGTTATAACAGGTGAGTAACTGAGAGCCTCAAACCCATGACGATCTCCACAACATCACGATACTCTGACTGTAATTACTGCTGTTCACACGTCTAACGAATGTGTGAATTACATCAGTAACACATATCTTTTCCATTATAAACATGATGTCAAGTTCTGTATGAAAAAAGCATATTTTAGAAATTCATAGTTTCATTGTTTTAGGTCCAGAATTAACATCACCATCATCTCCACCACCATCTTCATCATCTGTCTCATCAGTTGAAACTCCACAGCAAAGAATGTGTGTTGAAAACAAGAGATCAGTACCAAATGAGACACGCACTGCTTACACAGATAATATTTAGCATGCATGTACAATGACTGCAATGTCAGTTTCCTCCAGATGAGGCCATTTCTGTGTGTTTTATGCAGTCAATTTTAGCTTGCTTAAGTTGCTCAATTGGGGATTTAAAGCATTAGACATTAACGCATGATTTTCTGTATAGCTGCTTTGAAATTTTGCATGTCAAAAGTGATATAAAATAAAACCGGACTCTGAACAAATCTTTCTTATATTGTCATCTCTGTCTTCAGACAGGAGCATCTTCAACCTGAGGTAAAACTTTCATTTTCTGATTTGGTGAATGTATATTTTATGTCATTTTATATTTTAGGTCATTAGCATCCTCAAACACAATTGCAAAATACTGTTTTCAAGCAAGTTAAGAGGAGGCTCAATGAAAATTCGGCAGCAGGAAGTTGCTGCTACTAAAACTGGATGTTGGCTGCCATTTACAACCAGAAGTAGGAGGTAGCAAGGCAAATAATGACAAGACAGTGATCGTATGAATAATACTCATAATTGTATTTTTGATTTTAAAAGATTAAATTAATTTAGTATATACTTTTTACACACTAAATGTATGTATATCATGAATTATTGCATATTATTGTATTAATAACCAGGTTTAGAAGTGTCACAATTCACCAGTGTGAGTGCCCGTGGTTACCACCAGAGGGCACTCCACCCTGGACTGTCACTCCATCAAGGACTACATCTCCCATAATCCTTTGCCAGGACTCATCAGCACTCATTGATTACATCCACCTGCACCTCATTACCTTGTTAGCTTACACTATATAATCCTGGTCATGTCTTTCATTCATTGCGAAGTCTTGTTTGTTGTAAACTGCATTTCTGAGCCTTTTCCCTGGTTTCATGCCTCTGGTTTAGGATTTCTTGCCTGTTCCGTGGATTATCCGTTTGCCTGTCTCTCCTGTCTTGTTTGTCTGATTAGACTGATTACCTGTTATGACCTCTTGCCTGTGTGTTGACTACGAGTGTGAATTACCCTTTAATAAAGCTGCGTTTGGATCCTCAACTAGTTAAGTCTCGGAGCAGTACGTTACAGAAGACTTCGCCTAACACGGATCCAGTAGTATGTCTTGTCCGTCTACGCCAAGGAACTCTCCCACTCGAGGACCACATCAGAGACTTTCTGAATATCGCAAACATCACCAACCTCCCGGACTTTATGTTGATTTATTTTTTTTTGCCATGGACTCAACAAACAGTTAAGGGGGGGCTGCTATGTCACAATTCACTAGTGTGAGTGCCTGTGGTTACTACCAGAGGGCACTCCACCCTAGACTGTCACTCCATCAAGGACTACATCTCCCATAATCCCTTGCCTGGTGTAGGAAAGTCTTTCCCTTTAATTGCACTTTTATGTTTAACCACTAGAGGCCATCCAGCTTACTGATGCTATACACTTTCCCCTTTAAGAATATGTGCTTTCCCCTCTTTTCCCTTTAAGACAATGCGCTTCATACACTGCAGGCGCGGGGTCACGGTGAGCCTCGCAACTTTAAAGCTGTGTGCGTTCATGCAGAAAAGTAAGTTTATTTGTAATTTCTTGGGAAAATGTATACATATTAATGATACTGATGTTGTTGTTGTGATGTTGTATTGGCTTTGTGGGAGTATATTTGCACAATATGACGTTCTTTGTTGATTGATGTCAGAAAACTAGCGTGCTATATACAAAGCCATGTGCTACATCGTATTATTGTTATATTAATGTACATATGTTGCTCTGAGCCATATTAAGATCATTTTGGGATGCTACATCGTCATAATTGTGAATGTCAACGAATTGCAGACAACTATTTACCTGTTTATCTGTTTGAACCTATATGTATATGTCTGTTTATGGGCAGTATGGAAATGTTTAATATCCTAACGACAATTGCAATATCATTTATCTAATTTGTACTATTTTCTTTGTTTCAGACCACACACACACACACACACACACATACCTACATACACAAACCCCTGTAATTGTGTAATCTATTGCAACCCAATTGCTCACCAACGACCTGTATTTAAGTGCCCAACGTTATTAAAGTTTTTTTTATGAAACTCTCCGAGCCCTTACTCTCTTAACGGAGTCTCCAGTCCTCAAGGCCTATCTGAACAATCCAGAGGTTCCCCTCTACACCCGGACTCATCAGCACTCATTTATTACATCCACCTGCACCTCATTACCTTGTTAGCTCACACTATATAAGCCTGGTCATGTCTTTCATTCATTGCAAAGTCTTGTTTGTTGTTAACTGCATTTCTCAGCGGTTTCCCTGGTTTCATGCCTCTGGTTTAGGATTTCTTGCCTGTTCCGTGGATTACCTGTTTGCCTGTCTCTCCTGTCTTGTTTGCCTGATTGGACTGATTACCTGTTATGACGTCTTGCCTGTTTGTTGACTACGAGTGTGGATTACCCTTTAATAAAGCTGTGTTTGGATTCTCAACCAGTTAAGTCTCCGAGCAGTACGTTACAAGAAGAAATAATATAGAACATAATATAGAAGGTGTGGCATTCACGAGGAGCGGACAATGGAAAGGGGTTCAAAAAACAAAATAAATCATACACTAAAGAGACAAAATACTATATTCTATATATTAATCTGCGACTACGCCCCCTTAGGAATTTCACCCAGAGAATATGACCAGTGAACAGGTTCCCTACTAAAGAGAAGGAGAATGGAGACATAGGTATTTACTACAAAAGTATAAAAGTTTATTATGATTTATCAGAATAAAATCTGAGGCACAAGAAAAGGGCAAGCCCCAATCACTCAGTTATGGTGTTAAAAGGACAGAAGCTGCGGCCTCGTTCAAGGAATACCTGGCAAAAGACAGACACGCTCCTTTCACACGTACTGCACGCTCACATCACATGGGCCAGTGAAAATGATCAGTCAGGCACACGGTGTAAACACCACCACCAACAGCAAGGAAGGGGAAGTCAATTACCTACGCAAGGCGGCCGCAGCTCCTAGAAATAAACACTCCACACCATACACACAATAAAAAGAAAACAATTATTAAAAAAAACAATTGAATGTCAAACAATCAAGCTCAAATTAAAACCAATAAACAAATATATATTGTTATACACAATTTGCAAATCCACAATTAAATCAAATTAAATAAATCAGGATTTAAGCAAACAATTCATGACCAAATCAGTCAAAAACACAAAACAAAATTATGCTAGGAAATAATGAAAACAAACCAAACAAAATAAGAATCTTAATAGGAAACAAAAGAACACTCAAACCATGTAAAGTAGCGAGTATGTGAGTATAATACTTCAAGCAACAGTATCAAAACATCCCATGACAAAACAGCGGTGCACTGCACTGACCAAAATCCTCCTGAAATTCATACAAATGGTTAAAAGACAATTTAGGTTTCTTTTCTCTTTTACCAGGGGAAATTTAGATTCTGACTTACCATTACATGGCTGTGGGATCAGGTACACAATGAGAAAGAGACATCCTTTTAATAGTTCGCAGTAGCCATTCATACATCATGGACTGAAGGGCACAGACGCCCGCACAGCAGCCAGCTGATAACAAACGGGAAAATCCCCGAACCAAAGTCTGATGGGAACTCTGTTACAGCAGCAAACCATTGCTCACTAAATAAACAAACCATTTAGTTACTACATACACGCTGGAGATCGCACTCAGACTACAATCAATCCACTCACCTCAAACGGTCGCAGCAACACACAAAACCGCAGCGCCATGCCAGGCACGCGAACAAACAGACGAGAACCCACCACAGGTGCGCTCCAACCTAAATGCGGGCGCAACTCCATGACGTCACTCCAGCTCATCATGCCACAAAGGCATAAAAAAACATGGAGCAAAAAAGTAAATAAATGCAAACAACATTAGGTTTACTTCTTTATTATCTTTATCAATTAGTGGACGGAAATTGATAGTATTAGTAGTCAAGTATTTTGATTATACTCTGAGATATTGATACATTCAGCAAACTCATCCTCCTGAAAGAGCCACAGCCACCAGTGAATACCGTTTCCATGAAAGGCTGTACATGGTCTCAACAATGCTTAGGTAGGTGGTGTGTGTCAAAGTAACATCCACATGGATGGAGGACCCGAGGTTTCCCAGCAGAACATTGCCCAAAGCATCACTGCCTCCGGCTTGCCTTCTTCCCATTGTGCACCTGGTGCCATGTGTTCCCCAGGTAAGCCCCGCACACACACCCGGCCATCCACGTGATGTAAAAGAACACGTGATTCACCAGACCAGGCCACCTTCTTCCATTGCTCCGTGGCCCAGTTCTGCTCCAGACTACACACACATACATATTGTAGTGGAAATAAATTTTGCTTTTATGCAGATTGTATTTACTTTATATTATTTATGTGTTTGCATAACAACAGACAACTGATCTTAGTGGAAAATTACTGTGCATGTGTGCTATCTCATGTGTCAGACAAGACAAACTAAAATTGTGTTCGCAACAAAAGGTGTTACATGTCTACATCCTGCTGTTTCTTAGAAGTGGTTCATCTATTCGGAGAATGAGAGATGGCCTTTGCCTCCTTTTGCTGTATATATCTTCAATTCCATTTAAGCATAACAGGAAAACAGCAGAGTGAGGGGTAACAGTGAATATATAAGGCAGCCCGCACTGGGTGAGGCTGTCCTTCTCTGCAGAAACTTTGTCTGTATGTGAATGGCCTTCTTGCACGAATAAAATACTTAGAAGACAATTGGGTTTGGTTTTCATTACAATCTTTTTGTGAAAGACTACATCCAGATCAGATTCAGAGTGATGATCAAACACAGATGGAGTAGATCGACTCCATCAACACCCCTAATGCTTGCACAGTTCTAGAGCTCGTCCTGGGTCCACATTTCGTTCAGTAACATTAGATAGTTTTGATATGCTGTTTAATATTGATGATCACGTTATTTTACATAAGCATCTGCTTACATGCGACCGCTTGTTTTACTGCGTCTTCCTCACGCGTGTTTTGATCAGGAGATTCTGTACTCATTCAGAAGATGTGTAATAGCGCCCCCTAGCGTCTAACAGTAAAAACATGGAAACACAGAAAATTCTGTGTTTGGCGGGGAAGCGTTAATATGTAGTACATCTCCATCTAAAATGACTCAGTTTGACTGAATTCAGCTGCAAATAGACAGTGAACTCATTGAACTACTTTCACTGTGTGGCCTTGAATTACTCTCTTTGTTTACTTGACAAATAACTTCATTCTGAGGTGAATATTCAGTTTTGAGCAGATTTCAAACTCGCCATCCATGTTTTATACTCTCTATGAAACTATTTAGAACAGCAGTTACAGAATATCTTTACTTTTAGTCCACCACAAGACCGTTTAAAATAAACTAGTGAAGGTAAGAATCTAGTTACAAAACCTATTTTGATAAAACAAACATTAATGTATTATGGAACTAAGTAGCCTACTGTAGATCAGAATAAGCAAAGCATGTGCTGTTTGTTAGAGTAAATGTGCTTTTTAAGATGTCGTGTAGAGCTGAAGTGATGAAAGGGGAAGGAAATGGTTATTTTTGTTACTGACGCACACTGTTCACTCAGTACGGAAGAGAACGAGCGCAACGTTTGTCACACAGAATTTGGTGTTTTATTTAAGCGAAACACTTCATCATGTGGGACGTCCTGCTGCTCTTTTCCAGCATCTGTACAGGTGAGTTTGAGACTCTGAGCTCTTTTACACTGAGTTTGACATGTTCTCTTGTTTTTCCTCTGTTATCACATGATCATCAGACTCATATGGATGATATCTGTAAGTTATTCTGGTCTGCTTATGACTCTTGCTCACACAGAACAGCTCTATATAATGATATTTGTGTTTTCAGCTGTTGTTGTTGGTGATCCAGAGACAGTTATAGGACACAGAGGAGAGAGAGTTGACATCAGATGCTCATATAAATCTGGATATGAAACAAATTCAAAGTTTTTTTGTAAAGGCGAGTGTATCTTTGGGATTAGAAACATCATGGTTAAATCAGGATCTCCAGCTAAAGACGAGAGATTCTCTCTGACTGACGACACGACGGCCAGAGTTTTCACCGTCACCATCACTGATCTGAGAACAGCAGATGAAGGCCCATACTGGTGTGCTGTGGAGAGGACTTTATCTACTGATATGTCTATAACTGATGTCTATTCAGAGATTTATTTGCTGGTTAAAAAGGGTAAGTGATTAATTTTGTTAATAGCATAACTTTTTTTATATATATATATATATATATATATATTTAAAAAATATATATAAAAAAGTATTCCCAATGTTTTCATTGAACAACTTAATTGTATTTCGTAAACATAAACACATTGTGATTTTGATGTCTGAAACACACTCCAACAGAGGAACGTTTTCCACTGTCATATCACCTTTACTTTTAATTACACTTTTTTCAGTTAATGTTCTTTCTTTTGCACAACATGACGCTGATTAAAACAGGGATATATTGTAAGCTTGTTTGTATTTTAAAGGAGTTCTGTGTCATTGTTTTAAGTTGATCTTTCCTGTGACCCTTCAGAAAAAAAGACCACTGAGGTTTCAACCATCAGCTCTTCTTCAAAAACACTGTCGTCTTTCAGTACAACAGAACTGAATCCACAGTCAGGTCAGTTCTGTCTGTCGCTCTATGACTCTTATTTATTGAATATTGTCTATCTAAATGTGCCTGAATACATTTGAATATGAGATTAAAGCTCTGTGTTGAACACTGACGGTTCAGTCCTCAGATGTTTGGTCTTTAGAATGAACATTAAAATGTAAGTAATCAGTGTTATGAATAAAAAAGTCAGCTTCTATTCATATTCACATGATGTGAATGGTTTGTGTGTGTGACTTTAGAGCTGTGTTTATGTGTGTTCATGTTCTGACTGCATGAGCGGCACATTCACACGTCACTGGTGTTTCTCTCCATCAGTGACTCATCAAACAGAAACTGAAACAACAACAAGAACAACAACAGGAAATACTACAGATGTACTCTCTCAGCCAAACAACAGTAAGTACACAAACTACACTACCCATAATGCAACGGCCCCAGCTTTGATCACGTAGCATAAGCTCATTCTGGAGAAAGGAAATTGGTTTGAACATGTGGAGGCACGTACTCGTGTGGTTAACTTGCTTTGACATCAACCATAAAGAGAAGCGTTTCCTTCTGAAGAGTTGAGGTTTACCGTTGTGGTTTCACTTCAGTTACACAATAAGCTATTACAATACGCTATAGTACTATAATAAAAATGATTTGTAACAATGATAAGAATGTTATTGTTCATTTGACAGTATAATCAGAATCAGCAGTGTATTTTATGCAATATAATGTTGGTACAGACCTGGCTTCTGTTGCTGGTGGTCTGGGTTTAGTTCTGCTGGTTCTGACTCTGTGTTCTGGAACGTTCCTCATCCTGAAAAAGAGGAAGAGGAAAAGTGGGACAGGTAACAGTTTGTGACTCATTGTTGTTGTTGTTATTATTATTAGGGGCCAAGCACCGAAGGTGCGAAGGCACCTATTGAAACCGTTCCCGTTCTTATTATTAGGGGCCAAGCACCGAAGGTGCGGAGGCACCTATTGAAACCGTTCCCGTTCTTATTATTATTATTCATCTTCTTCTTCTTCTTCCGCCACGAAGTCTATGGCAGCCCATAGAACCGTATGGTAAAAAGTTGTGAAATTTGGCACACTAATAGAGGACAGGCTGAAATGTCACCGTAGCAAATTTGGAGTCTCAAACTCAATCCCTCTAGCGCCACCATCAGTCCAAAATTTGACTCATGTTTATGCTAATAACTTTTGAACCATAAGGGCTAGAAACAAAATTCTTTTTTCCTCTGATTCCTTGGCTCAAGACGATTCGATTGCACCATATGACGTCATTTTCCGTCATAAAAATTTTCCCGCCATTTTGAATTTTCCGAAAAACCTACTTTTACGAACTCGTCCTAGATGGTTCATCCGATTTGCACGAAAATTTAACCAGATCATCTTCAGACCATGTTGACAAAAAATCTTGCAAATCAAGTTGATTCGTCAAATCATTTGCGATAAACGCGCAAACAAATTTTACGTAGCGGTTGCAAAAACACACTTAAGGCAATATCTCCGCAACCCTTTATCGTATTCAAACCAAACTTGGTACATGTCATCACAAGCATGACTTGAGGCAACATACAGCGTTTCGGCGCAGCGCCACCTACTGGTCCGGAGATACGAAAAATTGCTATTTTTGCTTATAACTTTTGAACCGTTTGTCCAAAAATCATAAAAGTGGTCTCGTTACATTCAGGACGGCATGCCGAGTCGTCTGATATTCAATTTTACCATATCGGCCATTTTGACTGTCGGCCATTTTGAATTATGTGCTAAAATGCTATATTTTACAAATGCATTAGTGTATTGTTACTAAACTCGGTATGTGACTTCCACTCCATGCCCTGAAGGTACTCAAAAAGTTTTGGGGCAGTGCCACCTTGTGGTCAAAAGTAATAACAAACTTGACAAAAATGCTAATAACTTTTGATTTAATTAGCTTAGTATAATGAAACTGGTCATAATACATTCATTGGCTCATGCCGATTCAATTGCACCCTATGACGTCATTTTCGGTCATGACAATTTCCCCGCCATATTTAATTTTCCAAAAAACCTACTTTTGCGAACTCGTCCTAGACGGTTCGTCCGATTTGCACGAAAATTGAACCAGATCATCTTCAGACCATGCTGACAAAAAATCTTGCAAATCAAGTTGATTCGTCAAATCGTTTTTGATAAACGTGCACACAAATTTTACGTAGCGGTTGCAAAAACACTCATAAGGCTATATCTCCGCAACGCTTTATCGTGTTCAATCCAAACTTGGTACATGTCATCACAAGCATGACTTGAGGCAACTTGCAGCGTTTCGGCGCAGCGCTACCTACTGGTCCGGAGATACAAAAAATGGCTATTTTTGCTTATAACTTTTGAACCGTTTGTCCAAAAATCATAAAAGTTGTCTCGTTAGATTCAGGACGGCATGCCGAGTCGTCCGATATTCAATTTTACCATATCAGCCATTTTGGCTGTCGGCCATTTTGAATTATGTGCTAAAATGCTATATTTTACAAATGCATTAGTGTATTGTTACTAAACTCGGTATGTGACTTCCACTCCATGCCCTGAAGGTACTCAAAAAGTTTTGGGGCAGTGCCACCTTGTGGTCAAAAGTAATAACAAACTTGACAAAAATGCTAATAACTTTTGATTTAATTAGCTTAGTATAATGAAACTGGTCATAATACATTCATTGGCTCATGCCGATTCAATTGCACCCTATGACGTCATTTTCGGTCATGACAATTTCCCCGCCATATTTAATTTTCCAAAAAACCTACTTTTGCGAACTCGTCCTAGACGGTTCGTCCGATTTGCACGAAAATTGAACCAGATCATCTTCAGACCATGCTGACAAAAAATCTTGCAAATCAAGTTGATTCGTCAAATCGTTTTTGATAAACGTGCACACAAATTTTACGTAGCGGTTGCAAAAACACTCATAAGGCTATATCTCCGCAACGCTTTATCGTGTTCAATCCAAACTTGGTACATGTCATCACAAGCATGACTTGAGGCAACTTGCAGCGTTTCGGCGCAGCGCTACCTACTGGTCCGGAGATACAAAAAATGGCTATTTTTGCTTATAACTTTTGAACCGTTTGTCCAAAAATCATAAAAGTTGTCTCGTTAGATTCAGGACGGCATGCCGAGTTGTCTGATATTCAATTTTACCATATCAGCCATTTTGGCTCTCGGCCATTTTGAATTATGTGCTAAAATACTATATTTTACAAACGCATTAGTGTATCGTTACGAAACTTGGTATGGGTCTTCCGCACCATGCTTTGAAGGTACTCAAAAGGTTTTGGGGTAGTGCCACCTTGTGGTCAAAGGTTATAACAAAATGTACAAAAAAACTAATAACTTTTGATTAAATTAGCCGAGTTTAATGAAACGGGTCAAAATACATTTATTGGCTCATGCCAAGAATATAGATACTAATTTTGCCATATTTGGTCAAACATACTGTCCTCAATGTTCTTATTTGATCAAAATCTACTTTTTCAAACTCATCCTAGACCGGTTGTCCAATTTCCACCAAAATCGAATCGTATCATCTTCAGACTGTGTCAACAAAAAGTTAGGGATTTTGCATCAATAGATGAAACCGTTTTGTAAACCGCAGTGACGAAGTTGAGCCATGATGCCAAAATGACTCTTGAGGCTGTATCTCTGCAATGCTTTGACATATTGGCATCAAACTTTGCATGTGTCATTGTTCCCTTATTCTGACCACACCACACCAATTTTTTAACTGTGCCACCTATTGGTCAAAAGTGATAAAACATTAACTTATATTATCAGTGAATCTTTATATAATATATAATATATGACGTCATTTTCCGTCATAATAATTTTCCCGCCATTTTTAATTAACCGAAAAACCTACTTTTACGAACTCGTCCTAGACGGTTCATCCGATTTGCACGAAAATTGAACCAGATCATCTTCAGACCGTGCTGACAAAAAATCTTGCAAATCAAGTTGATTCGTCAAATCATTTGCGATAAACGCGCAAACAAATTTTACGTAGCGGTTGCAAAAACACACTTAAGGCAATATCTCCGCAACGCTTTATCGTATTCAAACCAAACTTGGTACATGTCATCACAAGCATGACTTGAGGCAACATACAGCGTTTCGGCGCAGCGCCACCTACTGGTCCGGAGATACGAAAAATGGCTATTTTTGCTTATAACTTCTGAACTGTTTGTCCAAAATTCATAAAAGTGGTCTCGTTACATTCAGGACGGCATGCCGAGTCGTCTGATATTCAATTTTACCATATCGGCCATTTTGGCTGTCGGCCATTTTGAATTATGTGCTAAAATGCTGTATTTTATGAACAAATGAACGGATTGTTAAGAAACTCGGTTTGGGTCATCAACACGGTGCCCTGAATGAGCCCAAGAAGTTTTGAAACAGCGCCACCTAGTGGAGAAATTTTTTTTCAAATGCTTATAACTTTAGGTGAGATTGACTTATTTTCATGAGAGTAACTTTTTTTGTGTCCTGAATCCTCGCAGAGTCCAACGATACCAGACTTGCCAGGTTTCTGCGTATTATTTGTGCAGCGTTGTAATTTAGCACTTTAAAAACATTAGCTGATATCTTCGAAACCGCTAGTCCAATCGAGACAAAACCAGCATCAGAAGTTCGAAAACATAGGTCAATAGCAATAAGATAATGACCAAATGTCAAAATATTGATAGTAAGGGGGTGTAAAATCCAATCAAAGTCAGGTGTCAGTCATTTTTTATGTGTTTTTTCATATAAATGTATATAACTCCAAAACTAAACAAGATATTTTCACCAACATTGACACAGACATGTATGGGCTCACTCCAAGGACACATTAAAAAAATGATAGGATTGTGCCACTTGGTGGCGCTATAATAGAACAAAACATGAAATTCCCATTGACTACAATGCAGTTTTATGATATAAAATGCTATGCTTCACAAATGAATTGGTGTATCATTACGAAACTTGAAATTGGCCATCAGCACCATGCCTTTAAGCTGCTTAAACGGTTTCAAAACAGCACCGCCATGTGGTCCATACTTATAATGAAAAGGCCTCTTGAGGCTATATCTCTGCAATGACATATTGACACTATATTGACACTCTGCTTTGATATATTGACACCAATCTTTGCAAGTGTCATTGTTCCCTTATTCTGGCCACACCACATCAGTTTCGTAACTGTGCCACCTATTGGTTGAAAGTGATAAATCATTAAATCATTATTATTGACTGTATTTATCATTTTACAGCTATTTTGCCTAAAATCACCTTAATAGGTCTTTAATTGCTCATTGCTGCCGTTGATCTGACATTGCCAGCCATTTTGGCATGTCTTGTCTTCTTCTTTGCGCTTGGCCCCGGTATTGCTGCTTGCAGCTATATTTATTATTCATCTTCTTCTTCTTCTTCTTCTTCTTCTTCTTCTTCTTCTTCTTCCGCCACGAAGTCTATGGCAGCCCATAGAACCGTATGGTAAAAAGTTGTGAAATTTGGCACACTAATAGAGGACAGTCTGAAATGTCACCGTAGCAAATTTGGAGTCTCAAACTCAATCCCTCTAGCGCCACCATCAGTCCAAAATTTGACTCATGTTTATGCTAATAACTTTTGAACCATAAGGGCTAGAAACAAAATTCTTTTTTCCTCTGATTCCTTGGCTCAAGACGATTCGATTGCACCCTATGACGTCATTTTCCGTCATAAAAATTTTCCCGCCATTTTGAATTTTCCGAAAAACCTACTTTTACGAACTCGTCCTAGACGGTTCATCCGATTTGCACGAAAATTGAACCAGATCATCTTCAGACCATGCTGACAAAAAATCTTGCAAATCAAGTTGATTCGTCAAATCATTTGCGATAAACGCGCAAACAAATTTTACATAGCGGTTGCAAAAACACTCTTAAGGCAATATCTCCGCAACGCTTTATCGTATTCAAACCAAACTTGGTACATGTCATCACAAGCATGACTTGAGGCAACATACAGCGTTTCGGCGCAGCGCCACCTACTGGTCCGGAGATACGAAAAATTGCTCTTTTTGCTTATAACTTCTGAACTGTTTGTCCAAAAATCATAAAAGTGGTCTCGTTACATTCAGGACGGCATGCCGAGTCGTCTGATATTCAATTTTACCATATCGGCCATTTTGGCTGTCGGCCATTTAGAATTTTGTCAAAAAATGCTATATTTTACAAATGCATTAGTATATTGTTACTAAACTCGGTATGTGACTTCCTTGCTATGCCCTGAAGGTACTCAAAAAGTTTTAGGGCAGTGCCACCTTGTGGTCAAAAGATATAACAAACTTGACAAAAATGCTAATAACTTTTGATTAAATTAGCCTAGTATATTGAAACTGGTCATAATAGAGTCATTGGCTCATGCCGATTCAATTGCAACCTATGATGTCATTTTCGGTCATGATAATTTCCCCGCCATTTTTAATTTTCCAAAAAACCTACTTTTACGAACTCGTCCTAGACGGTTTGTCCGATTTGCACGAAAATTGAACCAGATCATCTTCAGACCACGCTGACAAAAAATCTTGCAAATCAAGTTGATTTGTCAAATCGTTTTCGATAAACGCGCACAAATTTTGCGTAGCGGTTGCAAAAACACTCATAAGCCTATATCTCCACAACGCTTTATCGTATTCAAACCAAACTTGGTACATGTCATCACAAGCATGACTTGAGGCAACATACAGTGTTTCGGCGCAGCGCCACCTACTGGTCCGGAGATACGAAAAATTGCTATTTTTGCTTATAACTTCTGAACTGTTTGTCCAAAAATCATAAAAGTGGTCTCGTTACATTCAGGACGGCATGCCGAGTCGTCTGATATTCAATTTTACCATATCGGCCATTTTGGCTGTCGGCCATTTTGAATTATGTGCTAAAATGCTGTATTTTATGAACACATGAACGGATTGTTACGAAACTCGGTTTGGGTCATCAACACGGTGCCCTGAATGAGCCCAAGAAGTTTCGAAACAGCGCCACCTAGTGGATAATTTTTTTTTTCAAATGCTTATAACTTTAGGTGAGATTGACTTATTTTCATGAGAGTAACTTTTTTTGTCTCCTGAATCCTCGCCGAGTCCAACGATACCAGACTTGCCAGGTTTAGGCGTATTATTTGTGCAGCGTTGTAATTTAGCACTTTAAAAACATTAGCTGATATCTTCGAAACCGCTAGTCCGATCGAGACGAAACCAGCATCAGAAGTTCGAAAACATAGGTCGATAGCTAGATGTTAATGCCCAAATGTCAAAATATTGATAGTAAGGGGGTGTAAAATCCAATCAAAGTCAGGTGTCAGTCATTTTTCATGTCTTTTTTCATATAAATGTATATAACTCCAAAACTAAACAAGATATTTTCACCAAAATTGACACAGACATGTATGGGCTCACTCCAAGGACACATAAAAAAATGATAGGATTGTGCCACTTGGTGGCGCTATAATAGAACAAAACATGAAATTCCCATTGACTACAATGCAGTTTTATGATATAAAATGCTATGCTTCACAAATGAATTGGTGTATCATTACGAAACTTGAAATTGGCCATCAGCACCATGCCTTTAAGCTGCTTAAACGGTTTCAAAACAGCACCGCCATGTGGTCCATACTTATAATGAAAAGGCCTCTTGAGGCTATATCTCTGCAATGACATATTGACACTATATTGACACTCTGCTTTGATATATTGACACCAATCTTTGCATGTGTCATTGTTCCCTTATTCTGACCACACCACATCAATTTTGTAACTGTGCCACCTATTGGTTGAAAGTGATAAATCATTAAATCATTATTATTGACTGTATTTATCATTTTACAGCTATTTTGCCTAAAATAACCTTAATAGGTCTTTAATTGCTCATTGCTGCAGTTGATTTGACATTGCCAGCATTTTTGGCATGTCTTGTCTTCTTCTTTGCGCTTGGCCCCGGTATTGCTGCTTGCAGCTATATTTATTATTATTATTATTATTATTAAGTTATGTTTTAGAGTGGGAATTGACTTGGTATTTCTCTGTTTTCTTTCAGCTTTATTTCAGCAAAGTGTGCATCAAAATACAGAGGTGTGTGTTCAAATCTTTACCTGTAGAAGATCAGACATACATGTTCAATTATTGTTTATTGATTTTATGATTATTTATATCAACTATTAAATTATTGATGTATGTGTTGTTTTTCAGACTGACTGCATGTATGAAGAGATTCCAAACACAGACGCCGCCGCAGTAACGTCTTCATCCAATCAGACGCCTGCATCTTCATCCAATCAGATGCCTGTATCTTCATCCAATCAGACGCCTGCATCACACCTCAACACCCGCCCAAAAGTCTCTATTGTTTACGCCACAGTAACCAATCAGCAGCCGGATTCAAACCCTGGTAACACCCACTTGACCAATCCGGTGACAGATACAGACTGTGATTATTATGCCAATATAAAGTCGCCTGAAGCAACGCAGGACAGCAGGACAGAACTGATCTACACAACAGCAACACATCCACAAAACACCACAACAGACGAGGGTCCGATATATTCAGTGATCAACCATAAATGAAAGAATGAGAATCTGGTCAAATCTTCTTTGCTTTAATTATTCTATATTTTTACACTTTTCTGTTTTTTTTAAAGTGTATAATTTATAAATAAGGTTTACAGTCAGTTATGGCTTACTAACAAGATAAGCCGAAAATATAAAAAAATTTGTGTTAATTAATGTTTTTTTGTTGTTGTTGTAATTAGTGCACCAGGGGCCGTATTCACAAAACATCTTAAAGCTAAAAGTAGCTCCTAACTTGCAGATTTAGGAGAAGCTCTAAAAAATAATGGGTGTATCAGTCCTAATTTTAGGGCTCTAAGAGTATTCACAAAGCATTTTAGTGCTAAAACCAGCTCCTAAATCTGAGAAATGTTTACTTGAGGATGTCAGTGGCTCAGTTTGATGCTTTGCTAGCAAATACTTTGTATCCCGCACTTTGTTTGTCATACAGTGGTTTGTACTGCAAGATGAAGTGGATTAACTTGTCAGACGCCAATCCGGATTTTGGCATTTGCTTGTACGGTGGCTCTGAATGCACAAAACACTTGCTATGAATTCGAAAAACACCGAAAATCAAACCCGAATTTTCAGAGGCAGTGTGTAAACACAACGTGTTTGAAACAATGTGAGGTTGTATTTATTATTTTTTAACGTGCAGAAATTTTGGATGAGAATTTCGGACTGTGCAAGGACCTTTAGAGTCATCTTTGAGCAATTGATGTTATGTATTTATTGTTTCTGAATTGGCTTCTAATTGTTTAATTATGTAATTGGCATGATATACTTTTACCTGATAAATAAAATTATTTATTCTGGATTCTTCTGAAATCATTATGACCAGTAGATTAAGTGGAGTTTAGAATTTCTGCAAATCTGCATCAGGATAGGTCAAACTAAAGGCCCAATGAAAGGAGCATGTGGCACATCATGTGGGATTTTTTGATTTCTGAATATCACTGACCAGGGCGTGCAATATTGGGTTCCTAATGAACAAATAATTGAAAGTATGGGATACCCTGTATAATCAAATATCTAAATAAATACATTAAATATGAAAAAGTCAAGGGTCAAGAGCCCAACTAAAACAAACACTGATCACCATAATGGTGATTTTGATATTTCTCCTTTGGTGATTATGCTTGTTATCATAAGGTGTTCATCACTAATGGTCAGTCATCACTCAGTTAATCAGTTAATCATCTCATTACTTTAAAACTGCTTCAGGGTTACTTTAACACTCTTATTTGAACACTTTAACACTCTTGAGTGTGGTCTCACATTTACTCTCAGGAGAGTTAATTTAACACTGGAGTTTTTGCTGTTTATATCTTTCAATATTTATAATTAGCTCCTAATTAGAAACACAATCTAAATGTAATAAACAGTGAAAAATTGGAGTCAGATTAAGTGTGAGGCTAAAGTAAAATGTAAACAAAATTTTAATAAATTAAAGGAACTTCACAGAAACGCTAAAAATCCTACACGCATTATACCTTCACCCATAATGGTGATTATGGGTGAAGTTGGTGGTTCCTTACAGCGACCCGAGTTTGAGTCTCTGCTCAATGTTTAGGCTTCTCAAGCCAGCATCTCAAACTGTTCACAAACTTTAGACTCTAGTTGCAAATTGTGGCATGTAACAAAGCATTCCCATCTCTTGTGTTGTTATTAATGACGTTATCAGCGAGTAGTTAACGTCAACTCAACTTTAATCACATAACAGTCTACTTAGAAAACTCTGAGGTCATTCAACCCTTAATACACACCTGTGTCTATTCTCTACAACTACAAATTCCACTGTCACAGGTGCTCAGTTGTTTTGCTCCAAAATATATATTCGTCATTGCGCCCTCTATGGGTGATGTAAACTACTACACAGAGCTTGTGCACCCTCCTATAACTATTATGTAGCAAATCTCCATCTAAATGACCCAGTTTAACTGAAATCAGCTGCAAAGAGACTCATGAAAAGACTCTTATAAACTGCATTTTCACTGTGGCCATGTTCACTTGAATTACACTCTCTTTTGTTTACTTGACAAGTAACTCTGCTCAAAGTGGACCAGTTGGCAGTACCGTCAATAGGTTCTAGGGCGTGGATCTTCTGTTTTCTTCACCCTGTGCCAGAGAATCCAAGCTCCCAACCACAAGCTCTACTTCACCAATATCCTTGAATGTTGCTGGAACAGCAAATCCGACACTGAAGACAGTAAATGTCTAAGAAAATGCTGGGATACCATGATGAAGTTAGAAGTAGGGATGGAAAAGTTGTTCTAGTGAACTGATTTGTTGTGCTGGCCTCCAACTTTGTTGGTTTTGGAGATGAAGACGAAGTTGAGAGGTGGGGTTAGAAAGAGAGGCAGTTTATGAAGGTCAAGAAGAAATACAGCAAGGTGATGGGAGGGGTGGACAAGCTTGATCAGCTATTCAGCCATTACAGGACTGATATCAAGTCCCGCAAATGGCCACTGCACATGATTACTCATGCTTTTGATGTTGCTGAAGTGAACAGCTGGCTTGAGTACCGCAGGGACAATTAATACAAAGGAACTCATCCATAGAAAAGCATGGATCTCCTTGAATTCAACATGAATGTGGCCGAAGTGCTTGCGTGTTCTGGGAAGCCACAGGGTTCAAAAAATGTGGGAGGCCAAGCAATTCTAACACAGCCAGTATCTCTCCAACTCCACATGATGAAGCTGGACAAAAGAGAGGGGCAAGGGAATGGTGGCCAGTTCTTGAAGTCCAAAAAGATATGGTGGACCACCTCCAAATTATGATACAAAAAAAAAGAAGCAACAAGATGCAAAATGGAAACACGTCTTCTGTGATGAGTGCAAGGTGCACTACTGCTTTGTGTCACAGAGAAATAGTTTCAAAGATGCACACAGGAAATGACTCTAACGGGACTGCATTGATTGATTCTAAGATATTTTGTTTGTTACAAACGATGTGCAATCTGTACAAAAACCAAAACCTCGAAATTAAAGTTATTGACCTTGAGAAGAAGCTTAAAGTATAGACCAACAATTTTTATGTTTATTATTTTATTTCATTATATTTCATCATCTATTTTGACCTGATGTCCATTGAAATGGACAAAAAAATCACAATAAAAGAGTGTTGAAATTTCCGAAACTTGAAACATAATTCAGGTCTGATGGGGTTAAGCTGTAGGAAAGGCAAGGCAAGGCAAGTTTATTTGTTTAGCACATTTCATACACAGTGGCAATTCAAAGTGCTTTACACAGAAATTAATAAAAAATATTTGTAAGTGAATTAAAAAAAAAATAAAAAAAAATATATATATTTATATATATATATATAATATAACCCGTATCTGGAGTGGAAGAAAATGTAGAGTCAGGTTTACGTTAAAAATATTTGTCAGGTAACTGTCATTTAAACATTACCCTTACAGACAAATCTTCCTGGACTGAACCACCAGGGATATCTCAGATCTATCCGTCAGAGCAGATCTAAACGGATCATCCTCGCGCCGGAGGGATTTCGATTTATCACGCTCCCATCTCTCAACCTCTTCCACCCCGACAGCCTTAAAAAAATTATAAAAAGTATAATTGAAACAGTTATAATAGGAATTAAAATAAATAAAAATAAAGATAAAATCCTGTATCTGGAGTGGAAGAAAATGGAGTCAGGTTTACTATAAAAATATTTGTCAGGTAACTGTGCATTTAAACATTATCCTTACAGACAAATCTTCCTGGACAGGAACACCAGGTCTATCTCTACTTTGTTTGACCGTCAGAGCGGATCTACACGGTCCTTCCTCTTACCACCAAGGCTATACAGATCTATCCGTCAGAGCAGATCTAAACGGATCGTCCTCGCGCCGGAGGGATTACAATTTATCGCTCCCCCGTCTCTCAACCTCTTCCACCCAGACAGCCTTAACAAAATAAAAGATAATAAATTTAAAAAAAAAAAAAGTATAATTAAAAATAAAAATAAAAACAGGGTTAAATTGAAACATATAAATTAAAGTGCAAGCAGTTCGGACAAAGCACAGTGCTCATTGAGTAAATGCACAGCTGAACAGATGTGTTTTGAGTCTGGATTTGAAAGTGGCTTCTGTTGGAGCACATCTGATCTGTTCTGGAAGCTGGTTCCAGCTACGGCTGGCATAATAGCTAAAAGCAGACTCTCCTTGCTTTTAGTGAACCCTTGGTATGAACCCTTTGTATTCAATCAGCATATCTGCAATGTATTGAGGTCCTAGGCCATTAAGCGATTTATATACCAGTAATAATACTTTAAAATCTATTCTAAATGTAACTGGAAGCCAGTGTAAAGACCTGAGGACTGGTGTGATATGGTCATATGTTCTGGTTCTGCTCAGCGTTCTGTATGAGCTGCAGCTTTCTAATGGTCTTTTTTGGGAAGGCCGGTGAGGAGACCATTACAATAGTCCACCCTGCTGGTGATAAAAGCATGAACGAGTTTCTCTAAGTCTTGCCTGGAAACAAAGCATCTAATTCTTGATATATTTTTGAGATGATAGTAAGCTGATTTAGTTATTGCTTTGACATGACTACTGATTTTATTCCAAAATCATACCAAGATTCCTGACTTGATCTTTAGTTGTTTGACCCCTAGCTTCAAGATATGCGTTCACCTTGAGAATTTCATCTTTGTTTCCAAATGCAATGACTTCAGTTTTGTCTTTGTTTAACTGAAGAAAGTTTTGGCACATCCAACTGTTAACTTCATCAATGCATTTACATAGAGAGTCAATGGGGCTGTAGTCATTAGGTGATAGGGCTAAGTAGATCTGGGTGTCGTCAGCATAGCTGTGGTAAGCCATTTTGTTATTTTTCATTATTTGGCTCAGTGGCAGCATGTATAGGTTGAATAGGAGTGGTGCAAGAATTGACCCTTGTGGGACTCCGCATGTCATGGATGTCCACTCAGACTTATGGTCACCTATACTCACATAATAACCTCTCCCTTCTAAGTATGACCTGAACCATTTGAGGACCATTCCAGAAAGCCCAACCCACTTTTCCAGCCTGTCAAGAAGTATGTTGTGGTCAACAGTGTCAATCTCACTTTTTCTCAGTAGCGTACCCTCACTTTTTCTCTTATGTACTTAGTACTTCTCACATGTTACAGGTGTCCTGACATTTCATTCCACCGTCAGATTGTCCTACCAGGGCTTACTGCGCATGCCCAAATCAATATTTTATATTTATTAACAAAAAGTTGCATTGTTTTAAGGGTAGGTTTAGGGTAGGGGTAGCTATAGATGTTTATAAAGCCTCAAACCACATGAATATGATGCTGGTAGGACCACACATTGTGACCACATCACTAGTATCCTGGAGCTCATGGTGAAATCACTGTGAGATCAGATTGTTGACTGGGAAGACCTAAGCCGCTAGATTGTAAAATCGAATTACTTAAAAAAAAAAAATGATGCGAACCAATTGCCTATGTACGGAGCCTGGCACGTCACCTATAGGAGAAAAAAAAACAATCCGTGCCGACGGTTTTGCAATCCGTTCCCTCAGTTTATAAACCGTGATCACGAATTCTTAAACTGTTCCCTCGGTTTAACAAATCGTGCCCACGGATTAATAAACCGTACCAATGAATTTCCAATCCTTGCGCTCAAATTTTGCAAACCGTACCCTCGGTTTTTAAATCCGTTCCCACAAATTCATAATTAATTAATGCTTTATTAAAAAAAAAAAAAAGTTTTTACAGTTTTAGAAATGTTTGTGTAGGCTACTATTCATTTTTAACATGAAGACTTGTTTTGTAACAGTGCGCGCGGCTCCGCATCCGAAGACACCGGCGGCACCAGGGGGGGTCTTGGAGGGGTCTCAAGACCCTCCTAATAAACGCCTTGAAGAGCCGTAACTTATGGCGGACCCTGGTGCAGCCACAAATATCATAACTAGCCTATCTATAGGCCTACTGTAATTAAGACATATATTCAAAAAAATTATTAAAAACAGAAAGACAGGCTTAGACTACTCAAAGGCCTCGGAAACAGGCCAGTGGGTTCGTATGCACGTCAATACATTCCCGACGATCTTGGTTTGCTTCTTATTTATTAAATATACAGCCATTTAGTGGATGAAACCTTGATCAAAATTAAAATACAATTTATAGAAAACGAAATTCACTTTAAATAAATGATTTCTGCAAAACAACACTCAATAAAAATCATGTCTGACCCCACTCCATGTCTCGAGACATATTGCGCGTCTTATAGCCTATACTCATGCTGCTCACTTTTCATCATCAACATATAATTAAAACAATAATATAATAGGCTAATATTTAAACATATAGCCTAACTATGAATCTTAATAGGCTACGTTTTGCATGTAGCCAAATCCACTCCAAATGCTTCAAAAATGTATTTGTTTAAACGCAAGGTTTTTAATTTCAAATTTAATTTCTAAATTCAGTTCATATTTCCAACAAACGAAATTCCGAGCCAAAATAACGAAGTGGTTAAAAAACTGCAAAAATTATAAATATTAAAGAATTCGCGGGCACTTTTGTCGGCATGAGTAAGATAGGCTATAAGACACGCAATATGTCTGGAGACATGGAGTGGGGTCAGACATGATTTTTATTGAGTGTTGTTTTGCAGAAATAATTTCTTTAAAGTGAATTTCGTTTTCTATAAATTGAATTTTAATTTTAATCAAGGTTTCATTAACTAATTGCCTGTAGCCTATATTTAATAAATAAGAAGCAAAATAAGAACGCCGGGAACTGATTGACGTGCGTAACGAACCCACTGGCTGTCACGTTACGCTGAAAGAAAACTGAGGTGCGAGGACTCAAGTGCAGATAAAGGTTTTATTTAACAAAATAACAGAAACACAAAACAAAAACCCACAAGGGGGAAAACATAAATAAACCAAACAACATACCAAACTAAGTCAGGGAGCGGAACACAGGGAAGGGAGACGTAGACATTACAACGATACCACACAGACTGCAAACACAAAGGAACTTATGAAGGGGACAAATAAGGCAGGTAACGAGGGAACACAGGTGGAGGAAATCAAACACTAATCAGATAACAAGGGGGAGGGATCAGACAAAGACATGAGCACAGCCCAAAACAACAACACACCACATGTGCTCCACAAGACAGGACAGACATGTGACATTACCCCCTCCTTAAGGAGCGGCTACCAGACGCTCCACAAGAACAGGGCGGGACCGGGAGGACAAACCAGGTAGGAACAGACCAGGGCGGGGCGGGAGGGTCGGACCAGGGCGGGGCGGGAGGGACGGACCAGGGCGGGACGGGAGGGACGGACCAGGGCGGGACGGGAGGGACGGACCAGGGCGGGACGGGAGGGACGGACCAGGGTGGGACGGGAGGGACAGACCTATGGCGGGACGGGAGGGACAGACCAGGGAGGGACGGGGGAGACAGACCAGGGAGGGAAGGGGGAAACAAAAAGTTCAGGAACCAGGGCGGCCCGCGGAGTTCAGGCGGCCAGGGCGGCACGGGGAGTTCAGGCGGCCCGCAGAGTTCGGGAGGCCAGGGCGGCCCGCAGAGTTCGGGAGGCCAGGGCGGCCCGCAGAGTTCGGGAGGCCAGGGCGGCCCGCAGAGTTCAAGCGGCCAGCAGAGTTCAGGCGGCGCAGGAAGAGCAGGGCGCCGGGGCGGCGCGGGAAGAGCAGGGCGCCGGGGCGGCGCGGGAAGAGCCGGGCGCCGGGGCGGCGCGGGAAGAGCAGGGCGCCGGGGCGGCGCGGGAAGAGCCGGGCGCCGGGGCGGCGCGGGAAGAGCAGGGCGCCGGGGCGGCGCGGGAAGAGCCGGGCGCCGGGGCGGCGCGGGAAGAGCCGGGCGCCGGGGCGGCGCGGGAAGAGCCGGGCGCCGGGGCGGCGCGGGAAGAGCCGGGCGCCGGGGCGGCGCGGGAAGAGCCGGGCGCCGGGGCGGCGCGGGAAGAGCAGGGCGCCGGGGCGGTGCGGGGCGCCCGATCGGCACCTCCAGCACAGCAGTGTCCGCCGTCCCTGATACCACCAGCACGGGGACCACCGGCACAGGGATCACCGGCACAGGGACCACCGGAACACGACCCACCGGAACACGACCCACCGGAACACGATCCACCGGCACAGGGACCACCGGCACAGGGACCACCGGCACACGATCCACCGGAACAGGGACCACCGGCACACGATCCACCGGAACAGGGACCACCGGAACACGATCCACCGGAACACGATCCACCGGCACACGGACCACCGGAACAGGGACCACCAGAACAGGGACCACCGGAACAGGGACCACCGGAACACGATCCACCGGCACAGGGACCACCGGAACAGGGACCACCGGAACATGATCCACCGGCACACGATCCACCGGCACAGGGACCACCGGCACACGATCCACCGGAACAGGGACCACCGGAACAGGGACCACCGGAACAGGGACCACCGGAACAGGGACCACCGGAACAGGGACCACCGGCACACGATCCACCGGCACAGGGACCACCGGCACAGGGACCACCGGAACACGATCCACCGGCACAGGGACCACCGGAACAGGGACCACCACCGGAATTGGGACCACCGGAACTGGGATCACTGGAACACGATCCACCGGAACTGGGACCACCGGGGCACGATCCACCGGAACACCATCCACCGGAACTGGGACCACCGGCTCTCCTACCCCCGAAGTAGGATCCTCTCCAGTGGAGGTGTCTGACAAGGTAGGCCTGCTCTTCCTCCTCCTTCTCCGTTTCCGGGTCATCGGAGGACTGGGGCCTCCACTGACAGTCGATGGAAGGGAACTGTCAGTGGGCTGGGATTCTGTTAGCCGCAGATGTTCCGACTCACCAAGATGGTAGATGTGGCGGACAAAGTCCCAGAATCCCAGATGCCCCAGCTTTTCCATCTCCCCCGGGCTGAGAGGCATGTCCAAACAAATGTTCAATACCTCCTTAATCTCAGCCTCAGTGTAAGTCATGTGGTCTACTTTAATGAGGAGACTGCAGGCGAAGTCCCTCACGTCAGCCCCCTGCTGACGGATGTAGTTGAAACTCACATACTTGGCAATTTGCAGGTAGTTGGAGGGAGATGAAAAAAGGAAGCTACCCATCTTCTGCTGAGTCCTCTAGTGGTGGTATCGTTCTGTCACGTTACGCTGAAAGAAAACTGAGGTGCGAGGACTCAAGTGCAGATAAAGGTTTTATTTAACAAAATAACAGAAACACAAAACAAAAACCCACAAGGGGGAAAACATAAATAAACCAAACAACATACCAAACTAAGTCAGGGAGCGGAACACAGGGAAGGGAGACGTAGACATTACAACGATACCACACAGACTGCAAACACAAAGGAACTTATGAAGGGGACAAATAAGGCAGGTAACGAGGGAACACAGGTGGAGGAAATCAAACACTAATCAGATAACAAGGGGGAGGGATCAGACAAAGACATGAGCACAGCCCAAAACAACAACACACCACATGTGCTCCACAAGACAGGACAGACATGTGACACTGGCCTGTTTCCGCGGCCTTTGAGTAAGGCTGAAAGCATCTCTCTTTTTAATACATTTCTAGAATATATGTATTACAGTATAACATACAATATATTACAGTAGGCCTATTATAGATAGTTATGATATTTGTGCACCGGGGTCCGTGATTTCTAGGTTAAAGTTGGCATGGCACCTGCTACCCGTGGCTGTTATGAACTGTAGGTTACATCAATAAATTACAATACTTTCGTGCTATGGGCACTGCCATTGGTACAGGCAGCGGAAGAGCCTATTTTACTCTGAGCTTGCTTCTGCTTTTCAGACATGGAAGTGTGACAAATGCACATGGGCTATATGAATTCTCTAATGTGGATACAGGCATATGTTGTAGACATCACTGTACAACACATGTCCTTATTAGGAGAAAATATATGTGGTTTTAACGAGAAAAATATGTCGTTTTAACAACATAAGATACGATCTCGTAATAAGATCTCGTTATTACGACATAATTGAGTGAAAAAAGTAATATGTATGTGGCAGCAATGTGTCACCGTAACATATAGCCTAATAATAATAATAATAAACAAATACACAACTTATATTAAAAAAAAAACCTCAAATATGCAAGACCTTCAACACGTAGCCTATAGACAAGCTACAATACCATAAATGAAGGAGTAGGCTATAAGTTGTTGCTGCTATAGACCTAAGGGGAAAATCCAAACTTCACAGTCTATTCATCAAACTAAAAATGCAGTCAACCAAATCGAAAAAGTTATTTGGTTCAAGTTATATTATTGTTGTTTAGTAACAGTAATATGCAGTTATAAGCCGTGTCCACTGTATTTTTTGTTGGTTTTCATGAGACCCCCCTTGAAATGACCAGGACCCCCCCCCCCCCCCCAATCAAAATTGTCTGGTGCCGCCACTGTCTGAAGATGAACGAGTTCGAGGCGAATCTAGCCGAGCATGACGCCTCAGGGCAGACACACAGAGAGTCATTATTTGTATCTTTTAAAGTATATTTTGGGCAAAAAGCATAGTAGAATAAAATCACCAAAACAAGTCTTCATGTTAAAAATGAGTAGTAGCCTACACAAACATTTCTAAAACGGTAAAAACTTTTTATTTTTTTAATAAAGCATTAATTAATTATTTTATGATAAACATACTGTTTTAAGTGCACTCATTTATAGTCAGAAATAAAAAATAATTGATAAATAAATACATTTAAAAAAATCAATACAATAAATAATAATAATTGTTGTTGTTATTATTATTATAATTATTATTTGCCTATTGTTACATTTAGGCTACATGCATTTAGAAGAAGAAAAGGGAACAAAGAAATTAAAAGTCAGTCATAATACACAATGTCTGGTTTATTAGGCAATAATAATAAAGTGCTAAGATTATTACAGTTAAACAAGATTTGACGCACATAATTCTTATTAAATCGTTGTATTCCGCCACCCGTTTATAGAGAATCACTGCCGTTAATATAAATTGATGAATAATACACAATAAAACAATAAGATTCGTTATAGGCTACCTGGGAGTTTGCTGTTCTTCTTCTAAAATGAATCCGTGAGTAAAGTTTTTACAAACCCGTGCGCACGGATTATGAATTTGTGGGAACGGATTTAAAAACCGAGGGTACGGTTTGCAAAATCTGAGCGCACGGATTGGAAATTCATTGGTACGGTTTATTAATCCGTGGGCACGATTTGTTAAACCAAGGGAACAGTTTAAGAATTCGTGATCACGGTTTATAAACTGAGGGAACGGATTGCAAAACCGTCGGCACGGATTGATTGTTTGTCTCCTATAGGTGACGTGCCGGGCTCCGTACCTATGTATATTGTGCTGACAAATGCTAGTATAGTTTTAGTAAGAGTTTTCGTAACTAAAAAAAGATTACATGATAAATAAATTGTAATTGTTACCATTGTTGTGTTTTGTTTATGTGCAAAGTCTATGTGCAAGATATTGCCACAAATATGCAGGGATTATATCAAGTTTCAGTGTTTATGCGTTAGCAATACAATTTTAAAAGAAATGAAAAATAGACTAGCTATAAGTAAGTCTAACTAATTACACTTTACTCTACAGTTCATCTGTTGCTCAGGTCTGCTGTCATCCACCATTGTAGTGTTTAATCCAGTGATTTATGAACGGGTGAGTCTGATTTTGTATTTTTCAGTTTCCTGCATGAACAGATTTCCTGAAACACAATCTGAGCTGTATTTATTGCTCGACTCTGATGATGCTGAAATAGGATTTTTTTTAGTACTTTGAAATTGAAAAACAGATTTCTCCTCTTATTGAGATGTTTGAGGGGTCTGTTAACCCTTAAAGACCTAGGACATTTTTGGGGCGTCTGACTTGCCTCTACTTTCTTTTGATTTTCTCAACCATTCTAGCAGTTAGCATCAAGTGCCATATATCATTTTAAACTGGAGAACATGAAGTTTCCATCTAGCTCATTTAAAGTCCCAATTTTACATTTATTTAGTCTGAGCATGGGTTAAATGAATAGAATTTTAAGAAAAAAGGCAGCAAAACTTTTGTGTTTTTACTGTGAACTCAAACAGAGCTTCATGAAGTTTGGATTTTTTCCTTTAGAAAGTTAGATTTGGTTGTTTTAGACTTCCAGATGAAATTTTGTCTACATGTAACAATCCCTCAGCAAGTTATAGCCATTTATTATAATATTATTCTAGGAGTTTTTGAGTGAAAACAGGTGTATTTTATTTACTGACAATGTAGATGTGTCCAACAAAAGTCCAGGGAGTAAAGTAAATAGAAAGATTGTTATATAATAACAGAACACTGAAACAGTGTAAAACACAAATGACATACAAATAGAGAAATATACAGACTTTTGTGTGCCGTGCTATATGAGTGAGTGCTCTGCATGCGTTTATTGTGATTGGTGGTTCAAAAGACCAAACGCTATGTTTATTGGTCGAGTTGATGAGGGAGGGGGTGGGACTAATGATCAGCAATCGTTTCTGTTTGGCTCAGGGGAAGAACCCACATGCGTTTCCTTGACGAATCAATGCTGCAGATTTTGATGACTCATCCACGCTCACTATTGAGCCTCTGAATAATCAATCGCGAGAAATGTGATACTTCTGAAAAGCTGAGATTCTCCTCTTTACGGTGCATTATACAGCATACATTGGATTAGCGGTTTAAAAGTTATTAAACATTTTAGAACGATAGTTATTTTTAGCCGCCGCCGGCTGTCTAGGTCTTTAAGGGTTAACTAACCAACTGAGGACAAGGACACAGAAACAACTGGTTTACAGCTGTTTCCTCAACCAACACCACAAACACAAATTAGTTCATTTCAATATGATATACTATAACAAAATATAATATATATTCATAAGAATATTAAGAACCAAGAGAAATCATCTTCATCCTTCTCACAATGTTCATTGTTTTACTGAAAACGAGTCCTCACCAAGCTCATTTAGTCTTTTCTATTCACAATTCAGAAATATCAGATTCATCTTCATGACTTGATTATTTGGTCTTTCTTATTGTAATAATCTGTGCTGTAGCAATGTCATGTTTGATCCTGATATGTTTATAGCTGATATACATCAATTGTGTCAGTCTGTAGTTATTAATGTGTTCAGTTCAGGGTTTGTCTGGTTAGTTTCATCTTCTCCTGCTGGTTGATGTTGAAGCTACAATAATCTGCTGCCAAAGTATCTGTCAAAATATCCTGATAAATCATTGAAAGCAATGTATAAACATCATATTTTCAGAGGCTCCCAAAAGCAACTGCTGTTGAGATGCTAATGCTAATGGATAGCTTTATCAACATAACACTAGGAGGCCTTTACTTCAATTAAACATGAGATGTCTTTGGCACACACTTGCCAAACAGGAAGTGAAACTACAGCCACAGGAAGAGCTTTGAGGCTTCAGCTAAACACACACTACATTTCCCACAATGCAACTCTTCTCCCAGAGCTCATATGATGGAGAGTGATCTTAATCTTATAATATATTAAATATTATTTACAGTTTCTGTAAACGCCAGTGTTTTTGTCCATGCTGTCGATTACCACAGAAAATAACCCTAACCAGCATTTCTTATTCTCCTCAATGCTTTTACATTTGTCCTTTTCAAGCAGTTTGGCAAGGATTGTTTCTTTAAAATGTTAGATTTTTTTCCCCAAAATACATACATTGTATTGTAAATATATTTAAAATAATAGTTTTGTATTATAAAAAGGGCAACAGAAAGCACTCACAGATATTAAGTGAAGTTTTAGTAACTAATTTCGGCAGGAGCACGTCCAGATAATTAAACCTATCTAAACAATGGAGCACGCCAGATAATGTAACCTAATCAAACCCAAGTGGAGCACCCTCAGATAATTAAACCTAATTAAACACATGTGGAGCACATCAAGCCAATCGATTTAATCAACGATAAGAGGTGTGTGTATATATACAGCATATTCACCTTCTTTCGTTGACCGTTTTTATTTTAGCATGGACTGCTAGCAAGGTCGCCCCACCCGCCCACGCTGTATAGCCTAAAATAGCTAGTGATGGGCAGACCGAGGCTTCGTGAAGCACTGAAGCAGTTGAAGCAAATGTGTCATATTGTTTCGAAGCTTCGAATCAATCTGACACCCGTCTCTACGGCGACACCTAGTGGTCATTTCCATGTGTTGATCTGAAATACCTTGACAATGATCCATGTAAAAAAAAAAAAATGTTTTTAACATCTGTCTGACAACTACATGATCTTGGTTTTGTAACCTGTAGCCTCGTCATTGTAAAGAACTATATATATTTTGTTTGTTATACAAAATGAACATTAATAAAATAAATAAAGCCACAATGTGTCACATTTGTCACAAAACATTTTTATTCAAAAATATGAATTGCTCTGCTGTTGAAGGACTCAGCTGACTTCTTTTTTTACATATAATTTCTCCAGCCTTTGAAAAAATCCTCTCACAAGGGACACTTGATGCTGGCATGCACAAATATTTTTGGATGATGTAAATACATGGACGATGTATTGTTGCAGAAGGCTGCCTATCACAATACACACATCTCACTTTATTTGGTGCTTCCAAATGGAAATGCTCCCACACCACAGATGTACGGCATCTCTTGCGTGTAGCCTCCATTTTTATATATTCTATTAATATATCTATCTATATATCACCTATGAATCTATATCTATATAATTCTATATATCTAACTTATGCTGTGCTATCTATCTGTCACTATCTAACTTAGCCTATATGAATGTGTCACTATATCTATCCTAACTATATGTCACTGTCTATACCTATCAGTCAATATATCTAATTTAAATCTAGCCTAAATATAACTAACCAAAGCGCACTATAAATCTCACTGCTATCACAAAATCACTCTCCTCTCACAAAAACCCACGAGGTGAAGATGGATTAACTTCACTTTTAAACTGTGGTGAATTAGGTTTATACAGATGTGTGACTGTATGGTTTGTTCCCGCCCCCTTTAATCAACGCAGTTTCGGAAGGCGCCACCTGATGAAACACTCTGAAGCTTCATTTAGCCGTAGTCACGTGACATTGGTGTTTCGAATCACAGTTCGGAGCAGTGTTTCGAAACATCTGCGCTTTGGGATCTCGGCAAAGCCCCGAAACGTCTGTTTCGCGTCTGCCATCCCTAAAAATAGCTCAAACAGCTCGAAGCAATTCTACAATGCTAAAATCTTTTCCTTACAGATTTCTAAACCATTTCGGCCGCTTCCATCAGCATTCACGGTAAAATAAATTCAGCTTTTCCCAGATGTAACTGTTAATTGTGTTTGCCACAATTCTCAATTGTGATTATGACTTCTAAATTCAAATCGTTGTTCTAAATGCATGTTAACAGCGTGTTGTTTTAGAAAAAAAAAAAAATAAATTACGACAGTCAACCACGAAAGTGCTCGGACAGTGTAAAGAGTGCACTCCGCAGACTTGCAACAGGGGAAACTACAACAAGCCTTTCTTGCGATCTTGCCACCTCTGTGTAGCCTATACAGACATAATTTTCACACGCGAGAAGTAGCCTACGTTCATCATGGACACGCACGCGGTAATGAACTATAAATATACTTGC